>NC_136057.1:1474891192-1475335934 GCF_964261635.1 Lissotriton helveticus | reverse complement strand
TATATATAAATAATACATACTCTGTTGTCTAGTAAAAACGGAAAACATGATTGAAGAATAGGAGCAGGAGACTGAATTAGCCAAGAGCACACAGAATCTGGTCCTGTGAGCAGAATGATAAAGCACACACAAATACGCCTGCATTCAAAAGAAGCAAATAAATGACCCAGGTGACTGATGTTTTCTGTGACCAACATGTAACTAATAAGTGACTTATTATTTGACCTTTTGCAATAAGCACTAAGTATAAAAGTGGCAGCCTGTGAAGCAGTAAATTGAGACCAGCTGTTTACCTTTGTAGGGATGGTTGCTCTCCTGTCGCAACAGTATAAAGCTGAGTTTGCCTTGCCAAGAGGAGTCTTGTCTTTTTTCCTTTATCTAAGTACCCCGCAACTTTTGGCGAGCCAGCATAGGAGTCCCTTTTGCACTCAACCGAATGCTGCCACCAGAGCACCGCCTACCCTTGCTGCAAAGATCATTGCGCATCTTTGATGAGGTAACCAGACACCATATTCTCAAAAGGTCTGCCTATTCACAGGGGGCAGGTAGGACCCACCAATGGCCGTCTTTAAGGTGAGGACAATGCAGACTTTGTTCCATGTTTTTTATATTGTATGACTTGTCTCTCGGGCAATGGTAAATGCAGGTGTAATATAAATATAAGGATAGAAGAGTATCACATTCAAGATTGTGTAGATGTGTTGTACAATATTAAGTTAAGGCGCTGCAAAGTCAGGACAGTGTTTTTACCAGTATAAAGCTGGTCAATGTGGGTGATTCGAAGTTGGGTTTCCAACATGTGTTCCAATATTTGACATTGAGGACAGCTGAAAGGCTGATGTCACTTATCTTTACCTGTACCTGCAAGTACGATCCGAACACTTGAATTACCACCCTGGACCTAAAGTCCAGAAGTCATTCCATGGTCTATGAGATGCATGTTTTGAGGGTTATCCTCTTTTGAGCGCGGAGGGAAGTCGCTAATTTCTGCTGAAAAGATTTTCTGTTTGGAGTCAAAACAATGGTGATACACATTTAGAAGTAGTTGAAGAGTACATATTTTTATATGTTGATGGTGAATGCATGTCTGTGCATGCATGTGAATGGAAATGTGGCCACAGAGTGATGTTGTTGTATAATGTTGTTGCATAATGTTATCATGACATATAACGTTTAACTGAGAGATATTGAGAAGACAGATAAAAGTAAAAATTGCAAAAGTTGTTAAAAATTTGGAGGAATTTTGGAGAATCCCTTAGAGCATATGCAAAAGAACTTTCCAGGTGATCATAAGAGATTGTATAAGTATTGTCAGGAGTGGTGTAGGGCTACTCAGAAACACAAGTATCCCTGGCCAAAGGAAAAGACATTTGATGACCAAATATTAGAGGACATTGTTACATACCTTAAGAGTAAATATACAGAAGCTAAATTGCACAAATGAGAAGCCACCTTCCCTTTATGGCGAGTTTTTTGTGAGAAATGTAAGAACTTCTCAAATATTGATACTCCTAGCTCCCTGTCCGGTCTCCCACCTCTCTATGAGTACTTCTCCCACTGTACCTAGCATTGACCCACCAACACAGCTATAGGAGGCTGCAGTGGGATATGAGAATCCTGATTTGAGACTCCTTCATAATCCCCAAAGGGATCCCATATTGTTGCCCCACAGAGGTCAAAGCCATGACACATGAGCACTCCCAGACAGCAAGTGAGAGTGGGTGACTCTCAGTTTTCAGGCAATTAGAAGATCAGTTTACACTGCATTTAGATCCAGCATCACCCAGGAGGGTAGAGGTGAAGGGCAGAGTCTAGGAGACAGTGTCAATCAGTCGCATGTTTCATCAGCAACATTGCATCTATCAAAGAAGAGAGATGCAGTAGGAAGGGTAGTTAGTAAGCGAATGTCTACCCCATAGCAAAGAAATGCAGATGACACTAGATGCAATTACTATGTGTTTCAAAAGCGGGAGGGAGGAGGAGGAGGCAGCTGCAGCCAAAACAGACCTCGGTCTTTGAATGCACAGCAAAAGTGGCAAGATAATAGCAAGTTTTAAAGTCCTGTTTACAACAGAGCTTTGTAAACCACAAGCAGAAGTCTTGAGGGCTCCAGCTTTAAGAAAGAAATAGTGCTCAAAAGCTCTGGGGAGCAGCACATGTAACAGGCGTAGTCCTATAAAAATGGACGGAACTTCTACGGATCATATCCTGAATACAGCATGTCTCGCAGAGACAGCGCAAGCGCTGCCTAGGCGAGACCTAAAAAAATCCACAATTCTGCATTTAAGTGGGACAATAGTTTTAGTCTGTGGAAGGACGATGTAAAAGGACCAACTGACAGACGTAGATTGAAAGCTTTAGTATTCTCAAGTCAATGGTGCTGTGTTTCCAGGCTGTCTCTAGGACATTGATTGTGCACAACAACCATTGGTACTGAATAGGCTTAAAAAAAGGTATGTGCGGTACTTTCTAAGGTAAATGTTTATTGAACTAAGGAAATTACAACTGACGGCATATTTCTTTTTTGCTGTTTGCAGGCACATACAAGTCTAGCTAATAGGGCGATCGGAGGTACAAAGTCACAGCACACAGAGAGGTAAAAGGGATATTCTCAAGGGGAAAATTAATCTTTCCACTCACTTTTATACCCCTCTCCCTTGGATTCCTTTGAATTTCCATATAGGAGGACTTCTGTTGTTCAGTGAACATAGAGGTGCCGGGGGGGGGGGGGGGGGCAGGGAGAGGTATGCATTGCTTTATCCTAGCATTCTGGTACTTCACATATGTTGGCATTATCATGGTACAATCGGCTGCTCAAAGCTAGACCGGAAATGCAGGTCCTTTGGTTGCTTTTTCCAAGTGCAGACTTCTTGTGGCTATTACGTTTCTGTATGAAGTAGCCATATCCGCCAGACTCTGCCTCATCCACTCAAATACCTCTTTAGGGTAGAGTACACGCGATCCAGGTCATATAAAATGGAACATTACTCCTCACCAAAATGTCGGAAAAGTCAAAATACTTCAGTCACCTCCCTTCACACTACATGAGACTGCCCAATCATCTAGACCTTCCAGGACAGGATCCCTGACATATTGACTCAAGTCTTGCGGTCACCAATCCCCTCTTCCTCATCTTCAAGGTTATAGATGCAAATCACTATTCAAAGGAATTACTACATGTGGGCCTAACACTTGCCCAAAGGGACACTGTTAAGCACTGGCAACACAATGAATCCCTCCTCTGTGTGGATAGATACAGGGCATTAATAAATACATGCTTCTTGAGTAACCAGTATACAAGGTGCAAGGAGGTCCTAGCATACATTGTAAGATTGGGTTACTGTGGAACTTTTTTTTTCATGTAGACTAACATAGACAGTGAAGATCTGTGCTTTGCTATTGAACTATATATTACATTGATCTGACTTATGTCTTGACAATAAATAGGCTGACACCAATCAAAGTAAATAGATGGATAAAACATGCTAGATCCTGAGCACCTAAGAGACAAGACTAATTAGACATTGTGAGACAAACTGAACCGCAGAAAATAACTGAACCACATTCGCCAATAAAAAAACACTGCACAAACAAAAGGGTGATCAGAAGATGGATATGCAAGTAATGCATTTTTAAACAACCCTTCAACTAACAAAAATATTTTTCCAGCCAGAAAATCAGCACCACAAGAAGCAGCAAAAAACACCTTGACTTGCTAGACAGAACAAACAGTAACAATTTGGTTGCTGAGAAAGATCTCATTGTACTGTTGTCCCACACAATGGAGATCAAATAGTGTGGGCATATATTAGGAGTTACTGGGTGCCACACAATCTCTTAAGGATTGTCTGCTCTAATTAAAACAATGGACTCCTTTACTATATTCAGGCACCATGACAGTAACAACTACCTCACTGCAGGTGTCCATAAATCATTTGGGGCTGGCAAATTAAATTAAATGGGGCATTAGTCATGGCATGTTGATGTTACTATACATGTTTATTTTGTCTTTGACATATCAATACATGTAATAACGTTTTGGAGCAGGGGGGACTACCCACTCCAAGGAATAATTCCATCCCTTGTCAGGGTGAATCCACATAGTCTCAAAATTAGTCTAAGCTCAACTCCTGGGTAGCGATTACAAAGAGCAAAAAGGCTTCACTTAAGTATTTATGTAGTACCAAAACAGTAATGAAGTTTAAAATTAAAAAAGGCCCAAACAAATGAGAAAACTAGTCTAAAATGTAATAAACAAAATTACACCAAAATACAAAAATTCAATAAGGGGAATCGACGATATGCATTTTTACGGGCTCGGCGACGTCACCACTTCGTCAGAAGTGGGGAGGAGCTGCGAGCCGTTTTGTAGCGGCTTTTTCGTTCATGCTGGATAAATTCTTCTTTGCTCGTGCATTTTCAGTGCGCTATTTTATTATCTGAATAGTGATTGGTCGTCGCGGTGCTGTTTTTTTAGTAGTGTTGATGCCATAGGGCATATGTAATGTTAGGCAGCCATTTTTGGCATATTCTGTGCGGTTACGCGCACGGCAGACCATTCATTTTAATTAGGAGCTGTCAGAGTGCCCGTGTAATGCAATCCAGATGGTCTGAGCGGTGAGCGCGTTCAATGTAAAAGGACGAGAGGCGAGGCTCACAGAAGATGACTCATACGTGCTCGTCCACACTGTAGTTCTTGTGTTTCCTGAATACTCTCATTTCCAAAGGCCGCCATTTCCTTCCTTTCCTCGCACGCTGCGCTGCACTATTTTTGTCTGTGGTTTCTGGTTCTCTGTATAAACTTGGGTTTGTGCATCAATGCAGGATTTCCGGCGCAGCACACGAAAGGCCTTTCAAAAAGGGCAGCCTTTTTCGTCTACGGTTTCAAAGTCAAACCAGTCAGTGTGTGGATTTTCATGTCTCAGCCGCGTAATATGTTATTAATAAAAAGGAAATAAAGGAGAACATATCTGGAATGATCCACTCATGCAACAACACGATACGAGGCCAGTCGTCTCCTCTTCTGAACCAGCTTGAAAACCTTATAGTGTCTATGTGAATGGCATGGGTTGGTACGCTCTGATAAACAGACTCCGATGCATATACTGAATTGCAAATTACCACACACTGAAACATGATAGTACTATTAATATTATTCCACTATGTACTTTGCCAAACATCAGAAAATCATCTTTCAATCACGGCTTTGGGGTTTACCCAGTCAATTATGATTTATTTGTAAGTTTTTAGTCAGTGAGAGTATTCAAACATGAAACGGTACACATAGAATAAAGAAAGAGGTAAGTTACATATTAAGCTGTAGTGGATACTGCTGTTTACCCCTGAGGCACCAGGGCCTCACATAGCACTGCACTAAAGCTGAGAGGCAAGCAGGGGAAGGAGAGAAATTACACTCCGCTGGGGGTGTTCAGCAAAAACGTCACAAGCCGCCATGTCCCGGAGTTTTTCTCACGTGCGACTCACCAATGTTAAGTTGGTGAGCATAAGAGAGAAAAAAACGAGCGTTAGACAGCCACCTAGTGAGATTTTTAAACGCGCCAGATCACTACCGCGCGTGTTGAGAACGTTGCCATGAGTAGAAAATCTATTTCAGCGACAGAAAGATGCAGCACCTTTGGCGCACCATGTGGTGCCATTCCTGCGGATTTCACAGTGCAGGACAAGCTCCCGGCAATGAAAATCAGCGCGAGCAGTGCAGCTGACTGGAATTCCACTGCTCACGGGAGTCCACGGAATCTCGCTGAGTTTTTAGGCAACTCCACAGAGTGAAACTCAGCAAGTTCCGCCCACCCCTAGAAACGAGTTTACTTCCTTTGGACAATTCCCTCTTCAGGGTTGTGTGGGTGAGCAATCAAAACTTACAAAAGGATGTGCAAGATTGGGAACTTTGGGCCATATGCCGATATACTGGCCACAAAATACTAGTCACAATCTGCAACTAGTATTTTTGTGACCAGAAACCAATTTTAAGAAATGACCTATTTACAAATAAGTTCATTCGTAACATTACAAATCATGGTGGTTAGGAATCTGACCTACCTCATGCACAGTAAGAGGTAGGTTGCAAATTCCGATTCACTGTGACTGAAGGCCATCATAGGGGTAGTGGCCTACTCAGGTCAGTAGAAAACCATCACTACCACCACCACCAGTACCACCACCACCAGTACTACCACCACCAATACTACCACTACCAGTACCACCACCACCACCAGTACTACCAGTACTACAGCCACCAGTACTACCACTACCACCACCACCAGTACTACCAGTACCACGACCACCAGTACTACCACTAACACCACCACCAGTACTACCAGTACCACCACCACCAGTACTACCACTACCAGTACTACCACTACCAGTACCACTACCACCACCACCAGTACCACCACCACCAGTACTACCACCACCAGTACTACCAGTACCACCACCACCACCAGTACTACCACTACCAGTACCACCAACACCACCAGTACTACCAGTACTACAGCCACCAGTACTACCACTACCACCACCACCAGTACTACCAGTACCACGACCACCAGTACTACCACTACCAGTACTACCAATACCAGTACCACTACCACCACCAGTACTACCACCACCAGTACCACCACCACCAGTACTACCGCTACCAGTACTACGGGCAGCAGTACCACTAGCACTACCACTACTGGTACCACCACCAGTACTACCACTACCAGTACCACGACCACCAGTACTACCACTACCAGTACCACCACCAGTACCATCACTACCAGTACTACCACCACCAGTACTACCACCACCAGTACTACCACTACCAGTACCACCACCTCCAGTACTACCACTACTACCACTACCAGTACCACCACCACCAGTACTACCAGTAACATCACCACCAGTACTACCACTACCAGTACCACCACCACCAGTACTACCACTACCAGTACCACCACCACCAGTACTACCACTACCAGTACCACCACCACCACCAGTACTTCCAGTACTACCACCATCAGTACTACCAGTTCTACCTCCACCAGTACTACCACTACTACAGCCACCAGTACTACCACTACTACAGCCACCAGTACTACCACTACCACCACCACCAGTACTACCACCACCACCAGTACTACCAGTACCACTACCACCACCACCAGTACTACCAGTACCACCACCACCAGTACTACCACTAGCAGTACCACCACCACCAGTACTACCACCACCAGTACCACCACCACCAGTACTACCACTACCAGTACTACAGCCAGCAGTACCACCACAACCAATACTACTGCTACCAGTACCACCACCAGCAATTCTAACACTACCAGTACCTCCACCACATATACTACCACTGCCAATACCACCACCACCACCAGTACTGACCACTACCGGGACCACCACCAGTACCACCACCACCAGTACCACCATCACCAGTACTACCACTACCAGTACTACTGCTAGCAGTACCACCACCACCAATGCTACTGCTACCAGTACCACCACCACCAGTACTACCGCTACCAGTACCACCACCACCAGTACCACGACTACCAGTACTACCACCACCAGTACTACCACTACCAGTACCACCACCTCCAGTACTACCACTACTACCACTACCAGTACCACCACCACCAGTACCACCAGTACCTCCACCACCAGTACTACCACTACCAGTACCACCACCACCAGTACTACCACTTCCAGTACCACCCCACCACCAGTACAACCAGTACTACCACCATCAGTACTACCAGTACTACCACCACCAGTACTACCACTACTACAGCCACCAGTAGTACCACTACTACAGCCACCAGTACTACCACTACCACCACCACCAGTACTACCAGTACCACCACCACCAGTACTACCACTACCAGTACTACCAGTACCACTACCACCACCACCACTACCACCACCACCAGTACTACCACCACCAGTACTACCAGTACCACCACCACCACCAGTACTACCACTACCAGTACCACCACCACCACCAGTACTACCAGTACTACAGCCACCAGTACTACCAGTACCACCACCACCAGTACTACCAGTACCACGACCACCAGTACTACCACTACCAGTACTACGGGCAGCAGTACCACCACCACTAGCACTACCACTACCGGTACCACCACCAGTACTACCACTACCAGTACCACCACCACCAGTACTACCACTACCAGTACCACCACCAGTACCACCACTACCAGTACTACCACCACCAGTCCTACCACTATCAGTACCACCACCTCCAGTACTACCACTACTACCACTACCAGTACCACCACCACCAGTACTACCAGTAACACCACCACCAGTACTACCACTACCAGTACCACCACCACCAGTACTACCACTACCAGTACCACCAGTACTACCACTAACAGTACCACCACCACCACCAGTACTACCACCATCAGTACTACCAGTACTACCACCACCAGTACTACCACTACTACAGCCACCAGTACTACCACTACTACAGCCACCAGTACTATCACTACCACCACCACCAGTACTACCACCACCACCAGTACTACCAGTACCACCACCACCAGTACTACCACAACCAGTACTACCAGTACCACTACCACCACCACCAGTACCACCACCACCAGTACTACCACCACCAGTACTACCAGTACCACCACCACCACCAGTGCTACCACTACCAGTAACACCACCACTACCAGTACTACAGCCACCAGTACTACCACTACCACCACCACCAGTACTACCAGTGCCACGACCACCAGTACTACCACTACCAGTACTACCACTACCAGTACCACTACCACCACCAGTACTACCACCACCAGTACCACCACCACCAGTACTACCACTACCAGTACTACGGGCAGCAGTACCACCACCACTAGCACTACCACTACCGGTACCACCACCAGTACTACCACTACCAGTACCACCACCACCAGTAGTACCACTACCAGTACCACCACCAGTACCACCACCAGTACCACCACTACCAGTACTACCACCACCAGTACTACCACCACCAGTACTACCATTACCAGTACCACCACCTCCAGTATTACCACTACTACCACTACCAGTACCACCACCAGTACTACCAGTAACACCACCACCAGTACTACCACTACCAGTACCACCACCACCAGCACCACCACTACCAGTACTACCACTACCAGTACTACCAGTACCACTACCACCACCACCAGTACCACCATCACCAGTACTACCACCACCAGTACTACCAGTACCACCACCACCACCAGTACTACCACTACCAGTACCACTACCACCACCACCAGTACCACCACCACCAGTACTACCACCACCAGTACTACCAGTACCACCACCACCACCAGTGCTACCACTACCAGTAACACCACCACCACCAGTACTACCAGTACTACAGCCACCAGTACTACCACTACCACCACCACCAGTACTACCAGTGCCACGACCACCAGTACTACCACTACCAGTACTACCACTACCAGTACCACTACCACCACCAGTACTACCACCACCAGTACCACCACCACCAGTACTACCACTACCAGTACTACGGGCAGCAGTACCACCACCACTAGCACTACCACTACCGGTACCACCACCAGTACTACCACTACCAGTACCACCACCACCAGTACTACCACTACCAGTACCACCACCAGTACCACCACCAGTACCACCACTACCAGTACTACCACCACCAGTACTACCACCACCAGTACTACCATTACCAGTACCACCACCTCCAGTATTACCACTACTACCACTACCAGTACCACCACCACCAGTACTACCAGTAACACCACCACCAGTACTACCACTACCAGTACCACCACCACCAGCACCACCACTACCAGTACTACCACCACCAGTACTACCAGTACCACCACCACCAGCACCACCACTACCAGTACTACCACTACCAGTACTACCAGTACCACTACCACCACCACCAGTACCACCATCACCAGTACTACCACCACCAGTACTACCAGTACCACTACCACGACCACCAGTACTACCACTACCAGTACCACGACCACCAGTACTACCACTATCAGTACTACGGGCAGCAGTACCACCACCACTAGCACTACCACTACCGGTACCACCACCAGTACTACCACTACCAGTACCACCACCACCAGTACTACCACTACCAGTACCACCACCAGTACCACCACTACCAGTACTACCACCACCAGTCCTACCACTATCAGTACCACCACCTCCAGTACTACCACTACTACCACTACCAGTACCACCACCACCAGTACTACCAGTAACACCACCACCAGTACTACCACTACCAGTACCACCACCACCAGTACTACCACTACCAGTACCACCAGTACTACCACTACCAGTACCACCACCAGTACTACCACCATCAGTACTACCAGTACTACCACCACCAGTACTACCACTACTACAGCCACCAGTACTATCACTACCACCACCACCAGTACTACCACCACCACCAGTACTACCAGTACCACCACCACCAGTACTACCACAACCAGTACTACCAGTACCACTACCACCACCACCAGTACCACCACCACCAGTACTACCACCACCAGTACTACCAGTACCACCACCACCACCAGTGCTACCACTACCAGTAACACCACCACCACCAGTACTACCAGTACTACAGCCACCAGTACTACCACTACCACCACCACCAGTACTACCAGTGCCACGACCACCAGTACTACCACTACCAGTACTACCACTACCAGTACCACTACCACCACCAGTACTACCACCACCAGTACCACCACCACCAGTACTACCACTACCAGTACTACGGGCAGCAGTACCACCACCACTAGCACTACCACTACCGGTACCACCACCAGTACTACCACTACCAGTACCACCACCACCAGTACTACCACTACCAGTACCACCACCAGTACCACCACCAGTACCACCACTACCAGTACTACCACCACCAGTACTACCACCACCAGTACTACCATTACCAGTACCACCACCTCCAGTATTACCACTACTACCACTACCAGTACCACCACCACCAGTACTACCAGTAACACCACCACCAGTACTACCACTACAAGTACCACCACCACCACCACTACCAGTACTACCAGTACCACTACCACCACCACCAGTACCACCATCACCAGTACTACCACCACCAGTACTACCAGTACCACCACCACCACCAGTACTACCACTACCAGTACCACCACCACCACCAGTACTACCAGTACTACAGGCACCAGTACTACCACTACCACCACCACCAGTACTACCAGTACCACGACCACCAGTACTACCACTACCAGTACTACCACTACCAATACCACTACCACCACCAGTACTACCACCACCAGTACCACCACCACCAGTACTACCACTACCAGTACTACGGCCAGCAGTACCACCACCACCAATGCTACTGCTCACCACCAGCCATCAGTGCACAATTTCTACAGGCAGTCACGGCCATCAGTACATGCATCGATTGTTACACATCCACAATTAAGTATTGTAGCAATCTCAGTATGGTACACTTTAGTTTTAAACATATTCATGTAAAAACACAGCATGCCACCATTGCTATAATTACAATCTAACACACATAATTCCACTACACACCACATTAACACACTCCATAACACTTAGCAAAAATACATTACCGTTTACAATGCCATTAGCTCAAACTCAAATAAATCCGAGCCCGATTGCATTTCTAATGCTTGTTTAAGTTTGAAGTCGGAATTTCACGAAGAGCATAAACTGCCATTCCTAGTCTAATGGTCGTGGTAGATCAGGATGTATCACCAAATAAGCTAATTCAGAATGGAATGCAAGTCAGACACACAAACCAGAGTCCTCTTGGTCCAAGATTTTACATTCTTACTTTAGTCCTTTAACCCCTTCACTGCGGGGCTAATTCCCCCGCACCGCTGGGGGGAGGGGGGGGAGGGGCGCGCGCAGCACCACGGTGCTTGTGACGAGCTGAGCTCGTCACGCTGCACGGTGGCGCTGTGCTCATGACGAGCTCAGCTCGTCATGACCATGTCCATTTCTTTAGAACGCTCAGCACAGCGGGGTCAGTGCCGCGCGTGTCATGACGAGCTCAGCTCGTCACCAGCACAGCGCAACAAGGTGTCAGGCAGAGGCCAAACAGCAGGATCCAGTCCAGACCAAGTTGACACTGGGCAACATGACAGTTGCAGGAATAGGACTCTTGTAGCTTGTTTTTCCCTATAGTTTTCTTTGCCCTGGGTACAAGAGGTAGAGCAGCTCAAGTCTTTTAGATTCCTCTCATGTCGCAGACGACAGGTTCAGTCCTCTTCTGATCTTACACAGGCATAGAAGTTTCCTGAAGTAGGTACCTGGAGGTGCCAAATGTATGCCTGGCACAACTTAGTGTGTGGGAAAGGTTCCTGGGAACTCACTAACCAATGGGTTAAAAGTTCCAGTGCCCAACCCTACCCATTTTGGGCATTTTTAAGAAGGCAAAAGACTCCGCCACACCAAACGTGGGCTCTGAAAGCTGGAGGTTTGTGCGGAGAGTGTACTATACTACTGCCAGTTTCCTCCCACATCTAACACTAAAATCCAGTTTGGAGCAGTCACTGTAATCACAATGAACACAGAGACAGTAGTCTGGTAGAACAAAGTAGGGTTTTCCAGCAACCAGACAAGGGATGCCCAAGAATTGTTTTGGCATCCCTTTCAAGTGGAACCCTAGTTTTATATTTAAACCCCAGCAGACCTGTCAAGCAGAATTTGACACTGCAGAAGGACCTGGCCCTGTAATGTCAAAACGAGGCCCACTGTGATAGAAGCCTGTCTTTGAAGGTAATCCAGTTCCTGGGCACAACCTCACTGCTCACCCTTGTCAAGAGAATAACAGCCCCTCCCTCACACCCAGGTCTTTGTTCTCTGTTCTCACCTCTTCAACTGCTCATTACTTGATGGCAGAAGTGTGGGAACTAAGGCAAATTTAGCATCCAGGAGTGTTAGGAAGGGAAAAGGTTACTTTATAAATGTTCCTTTTCCGTAACATTTATTATTCATCAATGAACTGGAATTTTGCTAGTTATTAAAAATAGTTGTTGAAATATTTTTCAAGCTGGTTTCTAACCAAAATTAGCATTATTAAATGTAATATCGTAACCCAGTGTTTTCCTATAGGCCTTGATACAGTGAAAATAGACTTTGGGTATATTTACAGTATAAGGACATGTTTAACATTATATTCCTACATGTCCTACTTTTAAATACCATTCACCTTATATTATGGACAATAAAGTCAACACAGGGATGACCTATAAATATCTCAAATGAAGGTTTTGACCTGTGTAAAGGGGTTATTTTGAAAGGTCAAATGTGCAGTTTAAATCTGCAACTTCCAGGCTACAAATGGTAGGCTTGAAGTCATGTTTGCTCCGTCACTGTAGTGGATGGCACAATTGGCACTGTAGTCCACAGAGATATTTAACTTACAGGCCCTAAGTACTCTTACAAGGGGCTTACAGGTAAGCTAAATATGCTTCTCAGGGATATGCCAATGTTACCATGTTAACAGGGGATCACAGGCACTTTCACTCTTTCTGGTCAGTAAGGGTAAAGAGCACAAAGTTCTAAAGCCTGTAAAAATATAGGGTTGAGCAAAAGGTGAAAAATCTTGGGTGAAACACCAGAAAGGGTAAATTTGCTACAATACACAATTGATTTATATGAACGTTACATGTTGTTTGTTCAATGACAACAAGTGCATTGTTCTAAATGCTGGTGTGCCCAAAAGCAAAACATTTGTGCAAACTAAAAGTCCAAAATCAACATGATGCATAAAGTCTATATGTTAAATATGTAAAAATGTAGAACTGAACCTATGATTAGTGAGGATTTGTTGCACAATGACTCTGAATGGACTGACACCATTGCATCCGTTGCTCCTGATCCATGCTTCAACGATGAACGACGTTTGGTCTTTGATGTCAGTATTGACTCCATAGCCTTTTTGATGGTGAGCGGGTTGCAGCTGTACCCATCATTAATGTTGAAATTCAGTGACAGGATTACTTATGATCCTTGTGTCTTTTTTGGCCTTGTGTCGTATCTGTTCTGCTACTCTTTGCTTCTGAGTTCCTCCAGCTTCATTTTGAAGCAAAAACCTTCCCTTATCCTGCGTGTTCTCCTGGTCCTTTGTTTTTTAACAGAAATTACATTCCCTGGAGTAACGGGAAAAAGAAGGCACATTACACAAACCAAATGCAGGTCATTTGCTGCTTTTGTCCTCTTGCAAGAGAGGCACTTCATAAATAGTGCGTTCAGAGTCACATGCAGGCTACTAAGTCAGGTGGAAAGCCCTCATGGATGACAGAAATGTTGACTGAAACTGTACAAAATCTAATACTGAGAAAAACCTTTCTCCAATTAAGTTTTTTGAGACTCTAACAGTGCTCAGAGATCCTCTCGAGTGAGATGGGAAAAAAGAACTGACAATGAGCCAAAGAAACAACCCCATTCACAACCATGTCCAGACACCAAAGCTCAAATACTCTACCCCTTGCCCACGACCCCTGCATTTGCCAGGCCAGAGCCGGAAATCACACTTTCTCCTACATCTCCCTCAAACCCTGGAAGAAACTCCCCTGCCACATCAGAACAGAGCTTCGTCCTTGAAGAAACTGAAAGTCTGGCTCTTCCCAAAGGCCACCAGATAGGTCTGCACTCCCCCTTCACAGGTGGCAGGATACCCTTCGAGGTGAAATGCATGCCCAAAAATAGAAATAACATAACTTAAGCAGCCAGCATAAGGCATGCAGGTATTGGAAAACTCTTGATTTTTTAGAGGAACTATGTAGTATTTCCAATCAGCTTCAAAGCGTTTCTTAAATGGCTGCATTTCCTCTCATTTTTAGGTTTTGCCTAGCGAAAGCTGCGCTCTGCGCAGCTTTTCGCGCAGGCGAAATCCTGTTGAGAACTGTAGGGTGCTTTGGGTCGGCCCTCGTCATTGATTGGCTGGCTCCGTAAACGGAGCCTTGCCATTGGACGAGGGGCCTGTCCGTCAATGCCGGACCAGACACGGGGGCGTTCCTGACATTCTTTCCCTTTTGCCGACGTCACGCGACGCCGGGAACGCCCCCGAGTCTGTTCCGGCATTGCCGGCACCTCCCTTGCTCTACTGTCATCACCACAACACTGCGCCCATTTTATCCCAAGCTAAACACTCGGAGAGGCGCAGTGACCGGGTCTTTGAAGGCCGCTCTCCCAATGAAAACAAGTTTTCTCTCCGAGTCAGCACGAGCAGGAAGACGAGCAGCGCGCCTCCCAGCTGGCCTCTCGCATCAGCATCCAGAGCTGCCCTGCGCGGTGTGTAGCTTCAGTGGAGCTTCAGAGTGCAGAGTGGAGCTTCAGAGTGGAGCTTCAGAGTGGAGCTTCAGAGTGGAGCTTCAGAGTGGAGCTTCAGAGTGCAGCTTCAGAGTGGAGCTTCAGAGTGCAGAGTGGAGCTTCAGAGTGCAGATTCAGAGTGGAGCTTCAGAGTGCAGAGTGGAGCTTCAGAGTGCAGATTCAGAGTGGAGCTTCAGAGTGCAGAGTGGAGCTTCAGAGTGGAGCTTCAGAGTGCAGAGTGGAGCTTCAGAGTGCAGAGTGGAGCTTCAGAGTGGAGCTTCAGAGTGCAGAGTGGAGCTTCAGAGTGCAGAGTGGAGCTTCAGAGTGGAGCTTCAGAGTGCAGAGTGGAGCTTCAGAGTGCAGAGTGGAGCTTCAGAGTGGAGCTTCAGAGTGCAGAGTGGAGCTTCAGAGTGGAGCTTCAGAGTGCAGAGTGGAGCTTCAGAGTGGAGCTTCAGAGTGCAGAGTGGAGCTTCAGAGTGGAGCTTCAGAGTGGAGCTTCAGAGTGGAGCTTCAGAGTGGAGCTTCAGAGTGCAGAGTGGAGCTTCAGAGTGCAGAGTGGAGCTTCAGAGTGGAGCTTCAGAGTGCAGAGTGGAGCTTCAGAGTGCAGAGTGGAGCTTCAGAGTGGAGCTTCAGAGTGGAGCTTCAGAGTGGAGCTTCAGAGTGGAGCTTCAGAGTGGAGCTTCAGAGTGCAGAGTGGAGCTTCAGAGTGGAGCTTCAGAGTGGAGCTTCAGAGTGGAGCTTCAGAGTGGAGCTTCAGAGTGGAGAGTGGAGCTTCAGAGTGGAGCTTCAGAGTGGAGCTTCAGAGTGGAGCTTCAGAGTGGAGCTTCAGAGTGGAGCTTCAGAGTGGAGCTTCAGAGTGCAGAGTGGAGCTTCAGAGTGCAGAGTGGAGCTTCAGAGTGCAGATTCAGAGTGGAGCTTCAGAGTGCAGAGTGGAGCTTCAGAGTGCAGATTCAGAGTGGAGCTTCAGAGTGCAGAGTGGAGCCTTAGAGTGGAGCTTCAGAGTGCAGAGTGGAGCTTCAGAGTGGAGCTTCAGAGTGCAGAGTGGAGCTTCAGAGTGGAGCTTCAGAGTGGAGCTTCAGAGTGGAGCTTCAGAGTGGAGCTTCAGAGTGGAGCTTCAGAGTGGAGCTTCAGAGTGCAGAGTGGAGCTTCAGAGTGCAGAGTGGAGCTTCAGAGTGGAGCTTCAGAGTGGAGCTTCAGAGTGGAGCTTCAGAGTGGAGCTTCAGAGTGCAGAGTGGAGCTTCAGAGTGCAGAGTGGAGCTTCAGAGTGGAGCTTCAGAGTGCAGAGTGGAGCTTCAGAGTGCAGAGTGGAGCTTCAGAGTGCAGATTCAGAGTGGAGCTTCAGAGTGCAGAGTGGAGCTTCAGAGTGGAGCTTCAGAGTGGAGCTTCAGAGTGGAGCTTCAGAGTGGAGCTTCAGAGTGGAGCTTCAGAGTGGAGCTTCAGAGTGGAGCTTCAGAGTGGAGCTTCAGAGTGCAGAGTGGAGCTTCAGAGTGGAGCTTCAGAGTGGAGCTTCAGCTTTTCGCGCAGGCGAAATCCTGTTGAGAACTGTAGGGTGCTTTGGGTCGGCCCTCGTCATTGATTGGCTGGCTCCGTAAACGGAGCCTTGCCATTGGACGAGGGGCCTGTCCGTCAATGCCGGACCAGACACGGGGGCGTTCCTGACATTCTTTCCCTTTTGCCGACGTCACGCGACGCCGGGAACGCCCCCGAGTCTGTTCCGGCATTGCCGGCACCTCCCTTGCTCTACTGTCATCACCACAACACTGCGCCCATTTTATCCCAAGCTAAACACTCGGAGAGGCGCAGTGACCGGGTCTTTGAAGGCCGCTCTCCCAATGAAAACAAGTTTTCTCTCCGAGTCAGCACGAGCAGGAAGACGAGCAGCGCGCCTCCCAGCTGGCCTCTCGCATCAGCATCCAGAGCTGCCCTGCGCGGTGTGTAGCTTCAGTGGAGCTTCAGAGTGCAGAGTGGAGCTTCAGAGTGGAGCTTCAGAGTGGAGCTTCAGAGTGGAGCTTCAGAGTGGAGCTTCAGAGTGCAGCTTCAGAGTGGAGCTTCAGAGTGCAGCTTCAGAGTGGAGCTTCAGAGTGCAGAGTGGAGCTTCAGAGTGCAGATTCAGAGTGGAGCTTCAGAGTGCAGAGTGGAGCTTCAGAGTGCAGATTCAGAGTGGAGCTTCAGAGTGCAGAGTGGAGCTTCAGAGTGGAGCTTCAGAGTGCAGAGTGGAGCTTCAGAGTGCAGAGTGGAGCTTCAGAGTGGAGCTTCAGAGTGCAGAGTGGAGCTTCAGAGTGCAGAGTGGAGCTTCAGAGTGGAGCTTCAGAGTGCAGAGTGGAGCTTCAGAGTGCAGAGTGGAGCTTCAGAGTGGAGCTTCAGAGTGGAGCTTCAGAGTGGAGCTTCAGAGTGGAGCTTCAGAGTGGAGCTTCAGAGTGGAGCTTCAGAGTGGAGCTTCAGAGTGGAGCTTCAGAGTGCAGCTTCAGAGTGGAGCTTCAGAGTGCAGAGTGGAGCTTCAGAGTGCAGATTCAGAGTGGAGCTTCAGAGTGCAGAGTGGAGCTTCAGAGTGGAGCTTCAGAGTGCAGAGTGGAGCTTCAGAGTGGAGCTTCAGAGTGCAGAGTGGAGCTTCAGAGTGGAGCTTCAGAGTGGAGCTTCAGAGTGGAGCTTCAGAGTGGAGCTTCAGAGTGGAGCTTCAGAGTGGAGCTTCAGAGTGGAGCTTCAGAGTGGAGCTTCAGAGTGCAGAGTGGAGCTTCAGAGTGCAGAGTGGAGCTTCAGAGTGCAGAGTGGAGCTTCAGAGTGGAGCTTCAGAGTGGAGCTTCAGAGTGGAGCTTCAGAGTGGAGCTTCAGAGTGGAGCTTCAGAGTGGAGATTCAGAGTGGAGCTTCAGAGTGGAGCTTCAGAGTGGAGATTCAGAGTGGAGCTTCAGAGTGCAGAGTGGAGCTGCAGATTCAGAGTGGAGCTGCAGAGTGCAGATTCAGAGTGCAGAGTGGAGCTTCAGAGTGCAGATTCAGAGTGGAGCATCAGAGTGCAGATTCAGAGTGGAGCTTCAGAGTGCAGAGTGGAGCTTCAGAGTGCAGATTCAGAGTGGAGCTTCAGAGTGCAGAGTGGAGCTTCAGAGTGCAGATTCAGAGTGGAGCTTCAGAGTGCAGAGTGGAGCTTCAGAGTGCAGATTCAGAGTGGAGCTTCAGAGTGCAGAGTGGAGCTTCAGAGTGGAGCTTCAGAGTGCAGAGTGGAGCTTCAGAGTGCAGAGTGGAGCTTCAGAGTGGAGCTTCAGAGTGCAGAGTGGAGCTTCAGAGTGCAGAGTGGAGCTTCAGAGTGCAGAGTGGAGCTTCAGAGTGGAGCTTCAGAGTGGAGCTTCAGAGTGGAGCTTCAGAGTGGAGCTTCAGAGTGGAGCATCAGAGTGGAGCATCAGAGTGGAGCTTCAGAGTGGAGCTTCAGAGTGGAGCTTCAGAGTGGAGCTTCAGAGTGGAGCTTCAGAGTGCAGCTTCAGAGTGCAGAGTGGAGCTTCAGAGTGCAGCTTCAGAGTGCAGAGTGGAGCTTCAGAGTGCAGAGTGGAGCTTCAGAGTGCAGAGTGGAGCTTCAGAGTGCAGAGTGGAGCTTCAGAGTGGAGCTTCAGAGTGGAGCTTCAGAGTGGAGCTTCAGAGTGGAGCTTCAGAGTGGAGCTTCAGAGTGGAGCTTCAGAGTGGAGCTTCAGAGTGGAGCTTCAGAGTGCAGCTTCAGAGTGCAGAGTGGAGCTTCAGAGTGCAGCTTCAGAGTGCAGAGTGGAGCTTCAGAGTGCAGAGTGGAGCTTCAGAGTGCAGAGTGGAGCTTCAGAGTGCAGAGTGGAGCTTCAGAGTGCAGAGTGGAGCTTCAGAGTGCAGAGTGGAGCTTCAGAGTGGAGCTTCAGAGTGTCAAGAGCAATGCCAATAGCTCTAACTTTAACAAAGGCAAAACCATTGCATTGTAAATGCTTGTTGTTAATATTTGTCAGTCTTGGCAGGAGGGGTTTTCTGCAGTTTTGCTTTAGATAAGGCTTTCCCTTTACTGGCCCTTTACATTTTTTAAATACATTCTGGGAAATGTGGCCTCCAATGCACCATGTTGCTTTTATCTGCATTTTATAAAGTCTGATATACACTTGGAAGTTTAACCTGTAAAATTTTAGTGTTCTTGGATCTCCACAGGAAGGTAGCAATCATTCTAAAATGTATGACTAACAATGTAGATCCTACAATGCAGATGTGGTTTTACTACTGTGTAATTCTCTGCCATCAGTGTGTAGCATTATGCACCGGTAAACTCCAATGCAAGTGGGAGGAGAAAGAATAAGGCACAGTTTACTTTGTTAGTTTGTGAACCTCGCACAAACTATTGAGAGTGTGGGCATTCGCAATCTTGTATCCAACCCTGGATATAGTGCGAGGTATACTCCTGCAGAGAGGTGAAATAATTCCCTTACGCGATAAACCCCAAACTTACTATGAATGTAGGTGAAAGGGTTTCTCCACAGGTCAAAATGTTTCCCCACGGAGAAACAAAAGAAAAATATGCATTGACAAATCCAACATGTGTGTCCTTGGTAAGCTGGTGCAATTGTTATTTTTTTAGTTTTAATACAAGCATGTGCACAAATATAAAGAGAAGACAGAAAAACATGCAGCAACCGAAACAGGGACACCATATGCTTGCGATCAAATACTTTAAGAAAAAAAAACACAGTCACTAATATCTAGCTTTACAGGTGATATTTATTAAATAACAAAGCTTTTCAGTTTTTCCATGCATTTTATTATAAATATTTGTCCCTAATCAAGCACTCAAATCACGAAGAACAATAATGTTTCAATGCGATTTAAACACTTATGGTCCTATTACGATGTCAGTTGGACGAGCGTCCAACAGAAACCATAGCAAGATGGAATCCGCCAGACTATTAATTGGTGGTTCCACTCACAGTATTAGGATGCGACCGTCCTATGGGCAGTTAGAAACATCCATTTTTTTTCTATTGCAGCTGTGCTGCGGCCGGAAAAGGGCCGCAGCACAAGCTCGAATAGAAAAATTTATGTTTTCAAACATCTCTGCACCGTGTGGCAAGCACCAGGGGCGGCCGCATGTGCAAGCTGTGCACCTGCACAGTGCCACCAAACCCCAGGGGCCACCACAGCAATATATATCCTTAATATAATAATCCTCTGAGGATGGATACATATTTGCGTGGCGGCCACTGGCAGGGATTTGGTGTCCTCCGGCTCTGTTCCACTTCCAAACACCCTGACCCCCCCCTCTTCACTGGCCTCCGTGCTCCGCCCCGCCAGGACCCCCTCTTCCCGGGCCCCCTACCTACTCTCCCTGCCCAGGGCCGCCATGAGCCTAGAGCCGCCCCTGCAAGCACCGCATACTGACTACCACATGGTGTATGGATGTTAAGGGGCACCACAGGTGCCCCCCAGGACCCATAGCGAAGGGCTAGCGGGGCCCTGAGAGGGCCCCCCTAAGTCACTTTCCACCTGCCTTTTCAAGGCAGGCGGGCCGCCATGAAGGGGCAGGCAGAAATCGACATTGTAATATGAGGCTCCGCCGTCGGGATTACAATGCTGCTCCGGCAGGCTCCGTGAGCCAGTTGGAAGTAGAGTGGAATTCCCCTGCGAGTTTCCCACTGACTGTCAGTATCATAATACGACGGTCTGATGGAAACCTATGTCGGGCTGAAAGCCTCAGATGATACTGAAAATAAATCACTGCCAAACTGACATCTGAAATGCAGGCATAATGAACAGCAGATACCTAAACGTTTTAAAAACATAAATAAAATGAAACACACTTGGAACCAGATTTATGACTATAAAAAAGGAACTATTTTTGTGGCTGTGAATAATGTGCATAGGCTAAATGCAGTCACTCAAAGTCCAGGAACCCAATGGGGAAAAAAGGCAGACCCACTGCCCAATGCTGTATGCTGTGGTGGGCTGAAACAAAACGCATGAAGCATGCTGACGAAAAGCGCTGCGATGTATGTATAGTATCTATGATTTATTTTGAACAACAATAGTCTAGCGAGACCCCTAAAACTGACGCAAAGGTCAGACCTGCAAATGTGCTTTTGTACATCAGACTACTTTTCTACAGTGTGCACTGCAACTACACATTGTGGTACTCACTACAAGGGGTCTGTTGTCATGTTTAAGGCACTTGGTAAATAACGATGCTATGGGGATTATTATTTATCAGGTATGATAAATATCTGCTGTTATGAGTTTAACCATAATAATGAGGTATGACATGAATTTTGGTGCTTTTTTCACCAAAATCAGCATGTCTTGGTAATTACTAAGTATTTTCTATCCTGGTGAATTCAAATGAACATAAAGAAAATTGCAAAGGTGAGTAACCCGTGCATTTGTATCCGCATTACGGGTGATTGTAATAGCTGCAGTAACAGGACTCACTGCAAGGACTGGAATTTATCGGATCTCTCGTAATAAAGGCATAAGTACAATTGTTTACTGGGGAAATATTTACCTTTGCAACAGAGCATAGTCTCACTCTATAGTATACCTTAAAAGCAACAATCAATCAATCAATCAATCCATTTGTAAAGCGCACTACATACCCGTGAGGGTCTCAAGGCACTGGGGGGAGGGGGGCCGCTACTGATCGAAGAGCCAGGTCTTGAGGAGTTTTCTGAAAGCCAGCAGGTCCTGAGTCTGTTGTAGGCTGGTGGGGAGGGCGTTCCAGATTTTGGCGGCGAGGTAGGGGAAGGATCTGCCGCCGCCGGTGGTTTTCCGGATGCGAGGAACTGTGGCGAGAGCGAGGTTGGCTGAGCGGAGTCTTCGGGTGGGGGGGGGGGGGGGGGGGGGGGGGAAGCTGAGTCGGTTGTTGAGGTATGTAGGTCCAGTGTTGTGAAGGGCTTTGTGTGCGTGGATGAGGAGTTTGAAGGTGATCCTCTTGTTGACGGGGAGCCAGTGCAGGCCTCTCAGGTGGGGTGTGATGTGGCTGCGTCTGGGGACATTGAGGATCAGTCGTGCCGAGGTGTTCTGGATTCATTGTAGTCGTTTCAGGAGCTTGGTTGTTGTTCCTGAGTAGAGGGCTTTCCCGTAGTCGAGTCTGCTGGTGATGAGGGCCTGGGTGACGGTCTCCCTCGTGTCGGGTGGGATCCACTTGAAGATCCTGCGGAGCATGCGGAGGGTGTTGAAGCAGGATGCAGAGACGGCGTTGACTTGCCTGGTCATGGAGAGGGTGGACTCGAGGATGACCCCCAGGTTGCGTGCGTGGTCTGTGAGTTCCGGGGATGTGCCTAGCGATGTTGGCCACCAAGAGTCGTCCCAGGCTGATGGGGTGGGTCCGAGAATGAGGACCTCCGTCTTGTCTGAGTTCAGCTTCAGTCTGCTGTCCTTCATCCAGTCGGAAACGGCCTTCATTCCTCTGTGGAGGTTGGCTTTGGCAGTGAGGGGGTCTTCTGTGAGGGATATGATCAGCTGGGTGTCATCAGCGTAGGAGATGATGTTGAGGTTATGTTGCCGTGCGACGTGGGCGAGCGGTGCCATGTAGATATTGGACAGCGTCAGGCTGAGGGAGGAACCCAGTGGGACGCCGCAGATGATCTCGGTGGATTTCGAGCGGAAGGGTGGTAGGCGGACGCTCTGGGTTCTGCCGGAGAGGAAGGATGTGGTCCAGGCCAGGGCCTTCTCTTGAATCCCGGCGTCATAGAGGCGTGCTGATAGGGTGCGGTGGCAACATAGCAAGCTCATCCATATAAAGGGTGATGAAGAAGACAAAACATCACATTCTGTATGCAAATACATTCTGCAAGGAAGCTTGTCCCACCTGAGCATTTGCCTTTGAATCTGAATCAAGACAATAAAGGGCGTGGCTTGAGCTAGGACAAGATGGCCGCTTAACTCAGCAGCTCCGCCACATTGAGGTGAGAACAGCCAGCTATTGGCATGAAAACAGAAGCTTGCTGTGAGATTCTTTTGACCCTACCCCAGTAAGTGGTGAAGATCAGCCACAACTGCTTTTTCGGTGCTCTGAGGCCCTCTTTATGCTGTAATCAAATGTATCTTCCACCAGACCTGTGGATTCAAAATGGTGCTGCCTGCGAAGATCCATCTCCGGCCAACTCTGCTAATGGCTGCATACTACTGGCGAGGTCTGAAGGTGATCTACCCAATGGCCAGAGGAGGATCCTGCTAGTAATCTGTGGCGATCTGTGGTAATCTGGGGGAATCCGGGACCTGGTGAATTCTGAAGTACTGCGGTAAGCCCATACAGATGCCAATCAACCCTTGATGTCTGTTTCCATATATTCAAGCGCAACACCCTGGTATCCTTCCCAGCAAGGAGCTTCACAGCTCAACCATACAGGTGAATCCCGATTGACTGGCACTCACCTAAAGTCCCGCAACACCACCTCCCTTCTTATGCTCTTGCCATCAAAATACCTAGTCTGACAACACATTACTAATGACCAGTTCCCACGGGTGTAAAGCTTTTGTCTGGCTGCACTGCAATCTGGATTTACTGTGTATTCACTGGGTATTTTACAAACAACTCCGCCGATAAGCGTCAGAGGGTATCCACATGAGCGCATGCTGCACATGCTGAGGCTGGCCTTGAGAATGCTTGCTGCATGCTGCCCGCAATTGTCATCTACTCACCATAACATTGCTGTCACCCAAAGGTCTGAGATTCAGTTACTTTCACCAATCGGCCAGAAACTACAATCGCCATCAACTTTTTCTGCTAGCTCTTGCCTGCACTAACTGCAATGCAGACATCTGCCGTTTCTAATTGAAGATTACAGACAGATTGAAGATTGCAAACAGCAGGTGCAATTACATGCTGCTCTTCTAACCTGAAAGCTGTTTGTAGGCCGGACACCACCACCAGTTGCTGTTCTGACCAGATTGCCGCTCCTTTCAGGCTCGCACGCCAGGGCGTTCTTCCACATGGGGTGGGGGGGGGCACAGTCAACCCTCATGTATTCGCCCACAGAAAGCACCGAAGCTGCCTAAACCCTTAGGCTTATTCGCCCGCTGAGCGTTCCTGATTACATTTCCACAGAGCAGGCCTGGCCCAGCTCTAGGGACCACAGAAAGCATTGGTGGGCGCTGAAGATACCTTGGCCCGCCAACAACACAACGTATCAAACAAATACTCAGCATAACACTACAATACAGCAAAATAAAATAACATAAAGTAACACAACGGTGTACTACAACGTATAAAAGTACAGCAGAGCACACAAGGCAGTCCAATACAATGCCTCAATAGAGCCCACCAGGTCTCCTGTCACATAGGTGCTTAGCACAACGCCTTAGCACTAACACAGCGCTCTCCGTTCAGCTGGCTCTCAATCAGCACAGCTATTACCTGAGCAATAATCCATCCGGGCTCCTGTTGACCTCACAGTAACTACAAACCACGAGAAGAAGTCCCACTGTCAGTAATCTGCACCAGTCAACCTATGCGGTATCATTCATGCTACACTAACTGCTTCGGCAACCACTAATAAATCAGCCAGGGTCAAGACTGTTTTGCGTATGGCCATGTCTGAACTGGGGTGGCTTGGAGAGCAAAATAACAATGGATTAAACCCAGATCTGGGACTGGGGGTGAATGTTTTGCCATTGTGCAGCATTCCGTCCATCATCTTGTGCGTTTTGCTCCCTCCCTTTAGCGGCCGGGACATCCCCCTCCTCCCATCTCCCAGAAGGTACTCAGTGGGTGGGATATGGGTCAAGGGTTTTCCTTTCAACCTATCTCCTTCCATTATTCGTTTTTGTTCTTCCTGTTTCTTCTCCTTTTTTTATAAATGGTCCTCTCTTCCTGCAGATGTCACAATCATAAGCACCAAACTGTTCCACAACTGGTTCATGAGCCACCCAATTACCACCTTAGCACTTCACCCTCGTCACGACCACTATACCACTATGTAACTCTACCAAACCATGAGCTCAACACTTTACGATTTTAGTGATAAGAGGTGGCCTTCACACCACATGTCTGCATGCCTATAAATATTTGAAAACAATACTTACATTATCTGACCTACTATCATGTTCACCATTTGTTGGCTCGGATTCTTTTAGCTCCAACTAAGAACCATGAATAATAGCTCACTTAAAATACTCTCCCTCAACACCAAAGGTATCAATCGCCCAGTAAATCGCAAGATATCATGTATCACTGTGCTAAACTTAAGGGTGATATAATCCTTTTGCAAGAAACTAAATTGGAGCATAAAGATTGCAAGTCCCTGCGATATCAAGGAATACAGAACATCTATGCTTCCCCTGCTAATATTTAAAAGAATGGGGTCATCACCCTTCTAACCAAAAAAGCAATCTAGATGTTGTGGACAACACTAATGGCCGGATTTTGCGAATTGGCAATCCGCGAAATTGCGTATTTACGGATTCGCAATCCGCGAACTCTCGCGAATTTTTTTTTTTTGTGTTCGCAAGGATTTCTGCCAGTTCGTGAGGATTTTGTACAAGTTCGCAAACGCGAACTTACTTTTCGGGTAGCAACGGTCGCGAACATGTTGTTTCTACATCTGGTTCATCACAGCACCCTCTGTTTCACCACTGCCACCCTCTGTTTCACCACTGCCACCCTCTGGCTCACCCATGCCACCCTCTGGCTCACCCATGCCACCCTCTAGTTCATCACTGTAGATTATGGGTGGAAAAGCACACCTGCCCTGCCTCAACTGACATAAATGAATTAGGGGCTGATTAATGTGTTACTGAATTTGAACTTCCTGGCTGGAACCTGCTTCCTTATCTGTAATTGCTTTCTCTGAGCCTGCTGTGAGGGTCAGAGCAGGGTCATAGAATAGTTGCAAGTAGGCAACTGAACTCTGAAGGGGCCCCTCAGGAAGCACTACAGGGAATGGTTACTAATGATAAGATTGAACTTTTGCACCTGCTGAGTGCTTTCAGTTTAGCAAAAATCCAAATATCCAGCAGCATCCACAAAAAGTAATCCTTCCAGGCACTACAGGGAATGGTTACTAATGATAAGATTGAACTTTTGCACCTGCTGAGTGCTTCCAGGTCAAGATCCAAATCAAAGTGACCAGCACATGAAGAAAGCACTGAGAGGAGCCTGCTGGACAGGAACAGGAAGTTGGAGACTGTGGGGCACTTCCTTCCTCCCCCCGCCCCCAAAATGGACTCCTTGCAAAAATAAAGTGCAGGCAAATGTCAACCTGAGGAGTTATTCTGATAAAAATCATAATTTTCAAGGTTTATGCTGCCTGCTGGTGGATTTCTTGTGCGAAATTGCAAATTTTGCAATCTTGCAATTGCGAGATTGTCGCTGCCCGCCGCATCTACGTTTTCGCAAGTGTTTACTCCCGCGAAATTGTATAGTATTCTAGTTGGCAAGTGCGACCAAGCAAAAAAATCCGTTTCGCACGGATTTACGAATTTTCGGTAAGTTCGCGAGAGTTCGCGGATTGCGAATTTACCGAAAATCCGCGAGCGGAACGGATTTTACGCCCATGCTTAGACAACACCCACGACAAAGACGGCAAATAGCTAATCACCAAAGTTAAAACCAATTACACTTCTTTCTATATTATTAACATATATGCCCCTACAGCTGATGACCCTGAATTTTGGGTCACTCGAAATAAACAATATGTGAACTACCAAATAACTCTAGCATTCTCCTAGCAGGATGCTTTAACCTCCCCTGGCATACTGTACTGGATAGGAATTCCACATGCAAATACAGACTTAATAAATCACACAAACAAATGAGGAACCTATTTAAAATGCACTGTCTCAATGACATTTGGTGCCTCAATAATCCAATAGAAAGGGAATTCACATTCTACTCACACAACACACTCGCAAGAATAGACTAGATCCTACCAGTGTACTTACTCTGGTTGCCTCCTCCCCAACGATCGAACCAAAACTAATTTCAGACCATATCTACATCTCAGTGGGCTTACTAATTAGACACAGCTGGAAACAACCTTTACAACGAAACTTTTACAACGACTAACCATTACAACGCAACTTTTACAACGCAAACCATTACAACGCATAGCGCTGGGGGGCGCTCTAGGATAGGGAATAGGTTTAATGTACTATCCAACACCTTCCCTACTATCCACCGGGACTGGAGTTGGAATAGTAAATTAAACTATTCACTATCCAGCGCCCAAAAGCATTATGCGTTGTAATGGTATGCGTTGTAAAACTTGCGATGTAAAGGTAGGCGTTGTAAAAGTATGCGTTGTAACGTCATACATCCAGACACAGCCCCCCCAAGCAGAATCAATGAAGATTCAATGAAGAAGTCCTTAAGACTAATCACTCCTTGACGAGAAAACCCTCTATTGATAACTCCTTCCATGAGAATGACTCAAATTAAATCTCTAAAGAAACCTTATGGGATGTCATGAAGCCTGCCATCAGAGGATACCTCATTAATATTAAGAGCACGAACAAACACATCAACGAGCTTAATAAAAAAACAGGAACTCTTACAACAACTTAAAACACTAAAATATGAGTAAAATAAGCGGTTAAGCAATAGGGCACATTCCTGGCTGCAACCCAACACAATTAATAACTTTAAAGAATCCAACAAGGCAGGCAAAGCTCCACCGTAATACTAAAAATGTAATGAGAGCCAAACATATGTCCCATCTATTAGGAACAAGTCTGGAACGACTGTCATTGACCCGTAGAAATAGTTACGGTGTTTAGAGAATTTTATAATGACCTCTATAACCCTTACAAAATCACAACAGCAGCCGAAAATGAGAAATACTTGGAGGAAATCCAGCTCCCAGTCCTCTCCGACCCTGACTACATCTCCCACAACCAACCCTTCTCCCATTTTGAGATAACAAAAGCAATACACTCCCTTAAACCTGCTAAGGAACCAGGGCCTGATGGCTTCTCAGCCAGCTCTTACAAAACTTTCCAAAATGAACTAATTTCTCATTTGGAGTGCCTTTTCATTCACTTAGAGAAAACTGGTAAAATCAGAGGTTAACCCCTGAAGCCACCATTAGTGTGATTCAAAAAGAGGGGAAGGAGCCCTGGAGGTCAAAAACTATAGACTTAGTTTCCTCCTAATCTTGGACTGTAAAATCTATCCATAAATCTTGGAGACGAGACTATAAAGAACTTTTCCAGCCCTTATATACAGATCACATTTCTGCTTCGTTAAAGGTGCACATGGCTCAGACAACGTTAAACTATTCTGCCACATCATTGAAAAAGCTACATTTCTAACATCACCTACAATGGCCACAGCCTTGGACGCAGAAAAAGCCTTCAGTAAGGTCAACTGGTCTTTTCTACCTGCTGCCATGAGCAAATTTAGCCTGGGCTCTGCCACAAAGGTGCAGACATATCCTTGTTCCCGGACTTCACACTACAAGTTCAAGAAGTAGACGACTCTTCATTCCTTCCAAAAAGAGACTAAGAGAGATGAGCATGGAGTACAGCATTTTATATCCAACTAAGTTAAGGATTAGATCGGACGGAAAGGTTTATTTCTTCACAGACTCCACAACTGTCCTGCGCTTTCTGAAAGAAAAGGAGCAAAACTCGAGACGACGGGGTCACCTGGTGGTTCTCGGCCAAACACCGACACCCCTCTAGGTTCTGATGATGAGCAAGAAGAATGACAGAAGTTGGAGCTGGTACACATGGGGCACCACTGAAAGTGATGGGATGATGAGAGCAGCGCGCACACTGAGTAGTTTATTCTCTTTCTATCCGTTAAAAGGAACACACTGCTGGGAACTTTTCAGGATTGCTATGTAGGTGTTTGGTTTAGTGCAAACTGTGTCCGCGCAGTACACCATTAAGTTGCTAGCTTAGTGAATTCCGCTGGGTGAGTAGAATAGCCACAGCTCAACTCCAGTCACAGCAGTACTCATTAGATACAGCAGCAAGTGGGACGGATGCAATTGTGGCGTTGGGACCCAGGAGATATGGCAACATCTGTCCCCAAGTGTATCACACTACATTGCTTGTTTTGCTGAGGACTCTTTCATAGTAAAGGGGCGAAGGGAGGGGGGAGGGGATGTCTGTAGCCACGAATGTTGTGGGATCCCGTGGGCGGGAAGTTTAAACTTGCTTGTATTGTTGTGTTTAGATTAGAGAGCGAGATGCATCATTATTGTACCAGGCAGGTCACACGAACATGGATCCGGTTTTCAAAGGTAACACACCTACATAATGACACCTGAGGGTGGGAAGACACAATCCTTGCATCTTATGAACCGGAACCTTCGTGGTCTGAACGATAACAGGAAAGTGTGGAGGGTGGTTGCGTACTCAAAAAGAACTCTATAGCTATCGGGGTTTCGCAGGAGATACATCTCACTGCAGAAAACAGTGGGAAAATGCAGTGTAAACTGTAGGGTCAGTGCTCCTTCGCCAACTACACTGCTAGCGGAGTGCTGTTGTGGGTAGATAAGAGGGCTGGGTGAAAATGACCTGGTTTTTTAGGGACCTGCAAGGCAGGTACCAACGGTCTCTGTAGCAAGAGGGATCTTAAATTTCTTCTGGTCGGTATCTTTGGGCCGAACCATGATAATCCCCATTTTTATGGTTTAAATCTTTTTATTGAATGTTTTCATGAACATACAGAAGAACAAGACCCTCGACTCACGGAGAACTGTGTCAAGGAGACAATGAAGTCGCATTGCTTAACATTACCAAGGGTAAGCCGCATGGAGCGGGCCGATACAATAATCAAAAAAGAACAATATGAAAGACCCCACAGCCCACCAACCCCCCCCCAACCATGTACCCACCCCCCTCCCCTCGTCCACCGTAAACTAACAGGGAAAAAAGGAACCAAAACGAAGAAGGAGGAGGAAAAGGAGACAAAAAGAAGGGGGGGAAGGGGAAGTGGTCCGGTGATCAGCGTTTTCAATTATGTATTTTTGTTGAGTCGCCTCCTGGAATCTGTGTATCTGGAAGGCGGAGCAAATGTAGGTACCAGGGACACGTCAACTCCCGGAATTCAGACACCAGTAGCGTAAGGAAGGGTTGCCACAGCTCGGGAAACTCTGACCCTCTGCCTGCCAGTGTAAGAGTGAGCTTCTCCATGCCTAACACCAGCCAAAGTCTCTGGAGCCAGCCAGTATGGGTAGGAAACTGAGTGGTGCACCAGTGGTTCAAGATGTTCTGTATAGCAGCCCCTAGGGCAATCGCAATCAGCCGACCCCTCCTGGATTTAAGTGGATACGTCAATGGGTTGGGTAACCCCAGTAGGATATAGGAAGGGAAGTGCGGGAGCTACGTCTTGAGGTGTAGGTCTATTTCGTCAAGGACTTGAGACCAGTATGGTTGAAGACAGGGGCAGCTCCAGAGCATGTGTTCCAGGGTGCCCACCTCCCCGCACTCCCGCCAACATAGATCGCTGGGCCAGGGGTCAAAACGGTGCAATCGCTCCGGGGTATAGTACCAGTACGTGGCAACCTTGGTCAAAGTCTCCGTGAGTCCCATATAATAGGCTGAATGTCGGGCCCTCTGGTATTTGCCTTCCCATTCCTTGTGGCTTAACGACCTCCCCAGGTCCCTCTCCCACCATGTGCGGCCCGCATTATATGTAAATGTGCTATAGGCCAGGAGCATTTTATAGAGATCGGAAATGATCTTCTTGTCGGATGTGCGTGTCACTAGCCATTTCTCATATGGGGTCAGTAAGCGCTGTGCGTGCGGTTTGATTTGTGGGTGTAGAGCCCAGTGCCGGATCTGGAGATATGGTAGACGTTCCCTTTCCGAGAAACCACAGTGTTCCCTGAGGTCTGGGAAAGCAATGATACCGTCCAGGTCAAAGAGATGGCCCAGGGACCGACAGGGTGAAGCACGCCAGGCCTGAAAGGTTCGGGTGTCAGTGCCGGGCTGAAAATCTGGATTATCGAATATCCGTGCAAGGGGCGACGGGAAAGTGGTCAGTTGGGTGGTAACATGGGTACGGTCCCAGGAGTCCATGACAGTGCTTGTTATGAATGAGGCATACAGATTAGATGGGCAGTGGTGTTTGCGCAGAAAGGGAACGCCCTGTAGTGGTCTGCCTGCCACCGCCTGATCCTGGAAAAGCCAATGTTTCTCTGATTCCAGCCGCTGCCTCTCCACAAGGTATCTAAGCTGGGCAGCGTGGAAGTATAGTTGGAGGTCTGGCACCCCCACTTGCTACCTGGTGTTGGAAGTGGGGCTTGCGAGCGTGCCAGATGAAGCGCGATAAGTCCCTTTGAGTCTGTTGAATCAAGCCCAATGGAGTCTTAAGTGGACGAGTCTCAAAGAGATATAGAATCTGGGGGAGGATGGTCATCTTGGTAGCTGCAATTCGACCCAACCAAGACATCATGCAGTGTTTCCACCTATTCAATTCTGAGCCAACGTGAGGGCGGAGGGTGGCATAATTGACATCAACAGTAGCCTGAATCGTGGAGGCTAGCTGAATACCTAAGTAGGGAATTGCGGTGACGGTCCATTGAACCGGGTGTTCCTCTTGAAGGTAAGCAAGAGTGTGTGGGGAGAGGGAGACGTTAAGAGCCATGGATTTACCCATATTGATTTTGAAGCCCAAGCCCCGCGCCAAGCTATCTAATTCCATAAAGAGGGAGCGCATAGATGTAACCGGATCCGATAGAGAGAAGGGAATATCATCAGTGTAGAGGCTGATGGTGTACGTGCCCCCCCAAATTTAATCCCAGTTATTAGAGGCTGCCGTCGTACCCTGAACGCCAAGGGCTCCATATAAAGCGCAAAGAGAAGGGATGATAGGGGGAATCCTTGCCGGGTACCCCTTCCGATAGGAAAGCGGGAAGTGGTGTGGCCATTTTTCACCGAGACCAGTAGCCATCAAGACCATCTCCAGGTAGGGCCAGTGCACCCGATCGAAGGCCTTCTCTGCATCGAGGGCCAGAAGCATGTACTCACCTTGGGTGCGATAATCCCCATTTTCATAACTCACTAGCAGCGAAGCTGGTAGAATGGGAGGGTATCCCGCAGGTATGGGGGGGGGGGGGATTTTAACTGTATCCTTAACCCGGATATCGATAGATCCCAGGGCCCGCCCAGGCGCCCAGAGGTAGTAGCTATAATAGCTATTATACGCACAGGGGGCATAGTCAACATTTGGAAACATAGATCACTCTCTGAGAGGGGCTACAGGCACTACTCCTCAGCCTACGACACACATACCTGAATCGATTATTGGTTAGTATCAGGGGGGTTATGCACAAGGGTTACGGCCTGCACGCACCTCCCTAGGACATACTCTGACCACTCCCCAGTTCAGCTTACATTACAATACAGGTCGTCCAGAATTCCTGCATTCTCCTTGTGCTTCCTACCATATTAATTATTAGACACTGTCTTTAAGGCAGGATTGATGACTGCAATAGAAGAATTTTTTGTAAATAATTTAGGCTCAGTCCCAACATTTGCTACAGTTTGGGAAACTTTTAAGGTGCTTTGCTCCATCTGCAGTAGGTTAGCGACCTTTGAAAAGAAAATTGGATGCATAGAAAGAGTCCTCTCAGAGACTGGCAGGACCCAGACTACCGCCGAACTTAAACAAAAAGCAAATTGGTAGAATTTCAAGACACAGCAAACGACAAAATCAAACATATGGGGAAGTATGCCACTGCACGCTGCTACGGGGAGCGGGAGAGACCCAGAGCTATGCTAGCGGAGATATTGAGATCGAAAAAGTACTTGGACAAAATGTTAGGCATGACAGACAACGATGGGCACTCTCTGGACACAACAGAGGAAATCGAGTCCCAGTTTAGTTCCTATTACCAGACACCATACACATCACAAATCCTGAATGATAATGTTGCCCTTGATGAATACTTGTCCTATATCAAATGCCATGGCTAGTGACGGAGCATAGGGCGCATGTGACGGCTTCCTTGGAATCAGACGAGATTAGTATGCGTAGTATGGCAGCGAGGAAAGCTCTGGGGGCTGATGGGCTATCAGTGGCCTTTTATAGAGTTTCACGATCTGCTGGTCCCCTATCTTAAGATGCTTTATGAGGAGATGGCAGAATCAGGAATCATGCCCCCCTCCTCACACGAGGCTGTGATTGTCACACTATTAAAGGCAGGTACACAACCCCACCACTGCTCCGCGTATAGACCCTTGTCTCTCCTTAACCCCTTGGCTGCAGCGGTAATCCCGCCACGGCGCTGGGGGGTAGGGGGGCTGCGCGGCGCCGCCATGCTCGTGACAGAACTACTCCGTCACGAGCCACGGGCGCGCTGTGCTTGTGATGGAGTGGTTCCGTCGCGGCCCTGCCCGCTCAATAAAACGGGCGCGCATGCGCGGAATTAACGCCACGTAGGCGGGTCGGGGCGGCCGCGCCGTGACGGAACCACTCCGTCACCAGCACAGCGCGTCCGTGGCTCGTGACGGAGTGGTTCCGTCACGAGCATAGGAGGGGTTCAAGTAGATTCTAAAATCTACTTGAATATTTTGGCAAACAGGCCATTATTGCCAGGCGTTATTCGTCCGGAGAAAGTGGGTTTTGTCCCTTGCCGTAATTTAACACAGAATTTGAGAATACTATTCGGTGTGGTGCAGAGATTGAACCCGGAGGTCAAAGCTGTGGCAGTATTTCTCGATGCCGAGAAAGCTTTTGACTCCGTGGAGTGGGGGTTTATGTTCGCTGTGCTGTGTAGGATTGGCGTTGGGGAGATAATCTTATGCCTGGTGTTGTTGTTATATGCATGCCCACCGTTAGAGTTGGATTGGAGATGTAGTCTCCCATTCATTCAACATTCCTCGGGGCACAAGACAGCGATGTCCTCTGTCCCCACTTTTAAACGTGATCGTGGCTGAGCCATTGGCCTGCGCTATCCTCGAATATCATGCTCACAGAGGGCTGGGGTTCCCAGGGTACACACTGAACATATCTCCATATGCAGACGTTACCCTGCTGTATATCCGCAAACCAGACAAAAATCTGTCCTCCATATTGCGCGAGGTGGTCCAATTCAGCGAGCATTCGGAGCTGTGTATCAACTGGAACAAGTCCATCATATTTCCTCTCACTCCTGTTATGACGGTGCGGACTCAGGAGTTCCCGTTGCGGTGGACTACTGAGTCAGTGTGGTGTTTAGGCATCAGGATTCACAGAGACCCTGCGGTAGTAATCTGGGATAGTTATGAGACTCATAGAAGAGGTGGATAGGTGGATTAGGCTCCCGCGGTCGTTCGTTAATGGGGAGAATTGCCATAATGAAAATGGTGGTTCTGCCGCTGTTTCTCTTTTTAATTTAATACATACCAGCCCCCCTACCGCACACTCTATTTAAGCAATTACCAACACAGCTAATCCGACTAACTTGGGCGGGGAAACAGCCCCTGATTCAGTGGGACTCCCTCACTTTGCCGCACTATAATACTTCTCCAAATCTGGGGCACCTAACCCACCCAACTCGTAGGGCAAACAGCACATTCGCTCATTATTGGGTGCACGGCCCACATGACACGCCCTTTTTGTACCTGGAGAGGAATGCGGCAAAACCGCTTACCCTGCCCCAGACACTATTCCAACCAGCCTTTAGGCGACAGCAAATCTTTGACTCATTGGCCAGTACAGCGCAGGCATGGCAGACATTGCTACACATGCAGGTGGGGGCTTTCCTGTATTCACCATTAAACTGGTGCCTGTGGTTCCCACTGGGGCAAGACGGAGGCCAGGCAAGCGTTGCAGACTGTGGACATCCAAACAATAGGAGATTTCTTTAAGGATGGAACAATGTGTAGCTGGGAGGCTCTACAAAATTCAGAAGTGCAGCCGTTAGGCACAGCCCTGTTTCATTTTTTCAGGGCTAGGCATACTTGGCATGCCCTTTTGGGTGATGATATGCTGGAACCGCAGGCTATGGGCGCCCTCACTACTCTCATCAAAGTCAGTGAACCCTCTAAACTGATCACTAGATTCTACACTAGCATGCAGGAAACCCGTTGGGCAGAAGTACTGAAAACAGGCAAGATTGGCAACGCGACTTGGGTGCCCCACTAAGCGACAAAGAATGGCAATATTGCTGCTCCCGCACTCGGTCTGTCAACCTTAACGGGAGACATAGGCTCATCCACTTTAAATTGCTGCACAGAGCCCACTGTACCCCAGAGCGGCAGTTTGGATATGGGTTATCAGAGAACCATTGCCAAAGATGTGGGAGAGATGAGGCGGGATTTTGGCACCTAGCTTGGCAGTGTCCCGGGATTCAATCATTCTGGGGTGCAGTGTTCCAGGAACTAGGGATCATTATCAGTGCAGACCTAGAACCTGATCCTAAGATGGCATTGCTGGGTTGAGATCTGAATGTCGAGAAAGTGGTGTGCCCCTTATTTGCCATTCGTCTTCTTCTCGCTAAGCGGCAAGTGGCAATCAGATAGGATGGGGGCCCGCTACCAACAATAAAATAATGGCAAGCTGACATGCTTTACTGCAACACACACGCTGATGTATACAATGAGCTGCTCCCTCCCACGAGTCAGCCCAAGAGTTGCTGGGGTCCATATCAAACTTATCTCCTTAGTAAGACTGCAAGTACAGGAGTTGAACCCGTTGAGAGCACTAACACGGCTGAGACCCAGGGGACACAGGTATAGGTGGACACCGAGTTTAGGAGGTCGAAGTTGCCCCACAAGCACGACGGTGTGGTACATGGTCTGGGGTATGCGAGCAGTCCTGGGAGAAGCTGCTTTCAGCCAGTTCTGGTGTCAGGAGAGTTGATTGGGGGGATAGCATGTAGATGTACTATTTGTTCCAGGTGGTGCTTATATAAACGCTGTGTTTCTCATATGCTCGCCTTAGTATGTACCGGATTGTAAAAAGCCTTATGTACTGTTTTGCCTGGTCATGATGCATCTGTCTTTTAAGATGTTTGTGTAACACAATTCAATAAAAAAAACTATGAAAACAGCCCCACTACAACACTTTCAAACCATATTATTATTATCATGACAATATATCAGCCCTCAGATCACTGGATAAAATGCTGCTGAATAAAATCCAAAACTCAGACTACGCTTTCATATAGAACAACGTGAAAATTAAAAGTGAAGGTACATCCCCATCACGGACATCTTGGTCATCAAACAATATCTTATTCCGTAAAAGACCTCGGCCCATCAGCATACCCTAAAATGTTGACAGAGTTACAGAATTCTCACAATCTTGAAAACACTGAATGCTACAACTTCCTTAAACTAAAGGTTACGATGAAAATGAGTCCTACTCCATACATTTCCGAACTAATACCCTTTTTAATTTATCTGAAATGCCTCACGCAGCATCCTCAATTTGTAAGTACATGAACTCCACCAACGATAGAATCACGTTCGAAATCCAATCTAAGAGTATTGAATCAGCTCCAATTTCCACTTTCTCAACCCTAAACGTGGTATCATGGAAAAATATCTGGATATATGCCCACAAAAAATAAATTCTCTTTCACAATGTAAGTAGTGGATATTACACAGAGCAGACTGGACTGATGAGAAACTCTCCAAATGTTTTCTTCTAGATTCAGACATCTGCTGGAACTACCAAAACTCCCCAGGTACCCTTATCCATATAGCTAGGCATCACACACTGCACCAGCGCAGGGAAAGAGCAGGAATGTGCCATATCGTAGTAGATATTATGCAACCCTGCCCATTCCATTTGACCCAGCACAACGCAGCAAGTTGTCTGAATAATTGATTTGTTTACACAATTTTTCACAACTTTTTAACTTTCACGTCCTCTGGTCAGGGTGGGCCTTAGCGTGCCCATACCGCCGAGGTACACTTTGCCATGGTCCTGACGAATGCCCAGTAAATTACACGACAAGGGCAGAAACATGTTGACCCCACTCTAAGTGGAAATAGCCAAACAATTTATTTGGTAAATTTTCCCTACACATAATTTTAATATGTCAGATTGGCTACCGAATAAAAAAATGTTGTGAGACACAATCTGGTCATTTTTAATATTTACCACACTCACCACTATCTTCACAATAAAAACCAGCTCCGCAGTAAATCTGGCGTTGTAGCACACCGGGGAGGCATTCGGCTTCACCCGGTGGGTCCAATGATGAAGCATGTCACCAACCAGGTTGGTGAGTGAGGGCCTTCTATAAAAATCCAATTGATTTGCACACTCTGTTCCATGCTTTTTGGCTTTTGTTGTTTTTTACGAATTTACACTCTTCCGTTGTTTATATTTGAATAATTGATGAAACAAAGCTTAGAACTGAGACTTAAGCTTAGGCTTAATTGATGATAGATGTCTAATATCTTCGGTATTATCCAGGTACAACTTAAAAAAAACTCAAAATCCAGAGAACGTAAAGATCACTCTGCTGGAAAGTAGGGATTTGGGAAGAAAGCTGGAAAGGAAAGAGTCTGACTGACGTGACAGTCTAAGCTACTTTTCGGAGAAAACTTGGATAAGTTCTCATGGCAACATTATCTTTATGGAAGACTGTATATGGTTTGTTACAGAAACATGCCTGCACCTCACTCACTCTAAAGGCAGAGGTTGATGGCTATGAGGGATCCTGCTTTGCAGGATGAATGCTGCAATGGAGCTTTACGAATTGGTTCATAAGGCGGATATTTTAATTTTGAGACAACAATGTTAAGATCCCATGGAGAAGATCTCCTTACTTGGAGCAAGTCCAATTTAATCTCTTGCAAAAATACGTTATCACAGGGACTCTGGAAAAAAAGAGGTTTGGAAGAGACTTTCCTTAGAGATGTAAAGGATGCAAGATGTACCTTTATCAAGGAACACTGCAGCTTGCCTTAGCTAAACACAGAGAATAAGGGAATACTGCCTCCTACTTGCATCTAGTTGGGTCAATTTTCTTCTGCATGTACCAAATGGAGAACCTCTTCATTTGAAACCAAAGGATAGAATGCCCTGATAGAGGGATGCTTAGCCTCCTTCAAGATGTCCATACCTTCTTGCCAAAGATTTAACTATCCATACTGGTAGAGTTATGGAGGCAGGATGTCACGATCAATAATGGAAGGGCAGGATGTAAGATCTACTCCACCACCCACACCAAACTTGATCAAGGGATATGATCTGCACATCAGCAGAGTTTTGTGTGGAGCTTGTGAGATCTTGAAGGTCTATGAGCCACCACTAATGTAACCATTTCAGTACAAAGCATCATCTGAGTTTGTCTCTTGTCAACTTGCTGATGACTGATGGAATCAGAAATCAGAATCAGGCATGCACAAACTTCAAAGCTTATCAAAAAGGCATTCCCCAAGGTATCCGATGATAAAACCTAGAGGCGTAGTTTGGGCATTTTCTGCTTTCTGTACATTTACAAACAGATCTATCTCTGTAAATCAGGAGAGCAACAAACACCAGAATGGAGTGTGGTCATTCCGGAGGAGTTCATAAGAGTCTGCTTGGCTGAAGCCTTCTCAAGCTGCCTTCAAATAACCTTAGGATGTTATGCAGTGGTCATGTACTATGATGCTGAGCCATATGTGCATATTAGATACATTAGTCTCAAGAACTACCGCCCCATCTCGCTCCTCCCGTTTCCAGCCAAAGTCATCGAGAAGACCGTCAACAAGCAGATGGCCGCCTTCCTCGAGACGAACGGATCCCTCGACCCCTCACAGTCCGGCTTCCGAGCCAACCACAGCACCGAGACCGCCCTCATCGCCGCCACCGATGACATCCGAGCCCTGATGGACAATGGAGAAACAGCGGCCCTCATCCTCCTAGACCTCTCCGCGGCATTCGACACGGTCTGCCACCGCACCCTAGTACGGCGCCTCAGCAACACCGGAATCCAGGACAAGGCGCTGGAATGGATCATCTCCTTCCTCGACGGAAGAACACAGAGAGTCCGCCTACCACCGTACAAGTCAGAGGCCTCCGAAGTCATCTGCGGCGTCCCCCAAGGATCATCTCTGAGCCCCACCCTCTTCAACGTCTACATGAGCCCCCTCGCGGCCATCGTACGCAAACACAACCTCAGCATCATCTCCTACGCCGACGACACCCAGCTGATCCTCTCCCTGACCAACAACCCCGCCGCCGCCAGAGCCAACCTGCACGAAGGGATGAAAGAGGTAGCCGAGTGGATGACGACCAGCCGCCTGAAATTGAACTCGGACAAGACGGAGGTCCTCATCCTGGGCTCCTCACCCTCCGCCTGGGACGACTCCTGGTGGCCTCCCGCCCTGGGCACCGCTCCCAAACCAACAGACCATGCACGCAACCTGGGCTTCATCCTGGACTCCTCCCTCTCCATGACCAGGCAAGTCAACAACGTCTCCTCGGCGTGCTTCAACATCCTACGCATGCTACGGAAGATCTTCTGGTGGATCCCCACCGAGACCAGGAAGACCGTCACCCAGGCCCTCGTCACCAGCCGACTGGACTACGGCAACGCCCTCTACGCCGGTACCACCGCCAAGCTCCAGAAGAGACTCCAGCGGATCCAGAACGCCTCAGCCAGACTCATCCTCGACATCCCACGAACCAGCCACATCTCCGGACATCTGAGAGACCTTCACTGGCTCCCCGTCAACAAAAGAATCACCTTCCGCCTCCTCACCCACGCACACAAAGCCCTACACGACCAAGGCCCGAGCTACCTCAACAGCCGAGTCAACTTCTACGCTCCCAAACGCCACCTCCGTTCAGCCAACCACGCCCTCGCCGCCGTCCCCCGCATCCGAAGAGCGACTACAGGAGGAAGGTCCTTCTCCTACCTGGCCGCCAAGACCTGGAACTCCCTCCCGACCGACCTGCGCCTGACCCATGACCACCTCTCCTTCAGGAAGAAGCTGAAGACCTGGCTGTTCGAGCAGTAGCGGCACCCCCCCCCCCAGCGCCTTGAGACCTTACGGGTATGTAGCGCGCTTTATAAGTGTCAATGATTGATTGATAGTAGTAGTTTGTTTTAGTCAATAAAATATATCAATACAGTAAAATACAGAATAAAACAGTCCTAATAGCATACAAGCTTAAAAGATATGTAAAATGAAAATATATTACTGAAAAGAATTAATTAGCTGGGTAGTATTATTTCATATGATCTCAAATACATTGTATTCATATAGTGACTGTGAGAAGTTGGCCTGGCATATGCTGTCCACTAGTATAGTGGGCACCTTGCACCAGTACAAACAACCCTTATTGATGATATGTTTAAGACCACCTTTATTGAAAGCTATCCTAGTGGTAGCTATGGAGGGCAGCCTTCAGGCTAAGTCTTGAAGAAGTGTAAAACAGCTTGGTTTACCAGATTATAACCTCTTGAATGTCTAAATGAAAGGAGAACCACCCAAGGTATATATATAAAATATATGTATTTATTACTAAACACTCTCTAGTAATCTCTTTATGAGATTACAGAGCAAAGTACACACTTTAAATGCAATAGAACTTCAGTAAATAGCACAATATACACTGGGCCCCAGGGGGGACCAAGCCATATATTAAGAAAGTGGTAACAGAACCACGACTTGACTAGACACAAGGCCTAGAGCCTGTAGAATCGCTGAGACCACAAGGAACCACCCAAGGTAGTGATACAGGGGACCCACGGGGAACACGTGCAGTGTGTGAACCCAGTCGCGGGAAGCCGTTTGCTTCTATGGGGAAAGTCGCAGTTGGAATTTTAAAGAGAAAGGACTCTTAGGAGAGGACTTTGAGCAAATCCCTTTAGACTTGAGGGGTTCTAGGACCAACACCCACAGAAGCACTGGAGTACTCGAGTTACCTTACCCAGGGAAGCCGGGTGCATAGGTGTCAAATGGTGTCAGGAATCGTAGTTGATTTCAATGGCGATCTGCTGCAAAGTGCTGCTGCCGTGGAGAAGAAAAGTGTCCATTGTGATCCAAGCCTGGATCAAAGATGGGAGGTACCTGAAAGCAGAGGTGACAGAGTCTGGGTCACTTGCCAGTGGCCAGGACCACGATCGACGAATTCCCACCGATGTCAGGTGATTCAGGTGCGAAGAGGTGAAGCTTGACTCTGCAGCCACGAGGACCAAGAGGCGTCGATGACAACCAGGAGCTGGATTCGAGCTGTTCTACTGAAGATGTCGAGTGCTGCGGTGTAGGTGCCCAGATTGGACCCAATAAGCATTGGCAACAGCAACCCACGCAGGAAGAGAAAAGATGCTTTGGTGTGGACCAGCAAGGTCCAGGGGACTCCCCAAGTGGTGGAGAGTCAGGGCACGTCTGGAGCAACCAGGAAATCCCAAGTAAAGTCAAAGTTGCCTTCTCAGGGACCCACCAGTCGACGGACCAGGGATCGCGAAGGTACCTTGAGCGAGAACACAGAGGGCCGGCTCATGGAACACTCGTGGAGTGTAGGCATGCAATCTTTGGTGGAAAAGGCACTCGGGTCTGGGCTACAAGTAACCCAATGCACAGCCTCAAGGATCGTTGAGAAGCGGATGCACTTGCAAATGTGCACGGTGTCCAGGGTTTCCGGTTCCACGGTATCCACGAGAGCTACGGGTCTCAGCTTTGCTGGGGACTCAGGTCAGCCTCTGGGAAGTCTAGAAACCCACCTCCTTGGTTGCAAATACTTCGGAGTCCAGCGGGAGCTTTGGAGATGCAAACTGGTCAGATGCGTCTTTGGTGTGTGCCAAGCAGGGGAGTAACTCCTTTACTCCAAGGGAGATTCTTCAGTCATCCAGCGTCGTGCAGATCGTCGAAGTTCCAGGTGTAATCTAAAGTCCTGTTGCAAGGGGTTCCTATCTTTCCTATCTTATACCCAAGGAAGGAAGGGGTGGGACAAACTCTGGGGACCCACCTATGGGAGGGTTTGGAAAGAGGGGTGGCTACATCCATTTCCTTTGTCCAGTTTCGTGCCAGAGCAGGGGCTGGTAGCCCCTGCGACTGGTTTGAACTGGGCTATGCACAGGAGCACCAAATGTGCCCCCAGAGCTGACTTCAAAGCACGCTTGGAGTGCACCCACCCAGCCCTAATACACTAAAGCCTGCCAGGGAGGTGGTTCTACTTCCCTGTGACAGGAAGCCTATTGTCCAAGCCTCCTCTGCCGGAGTTTCGTCCAGCAGCAGGAGGCCAGACTTGTGTCTGTCGCATCTAATTTGTGATGCAAGGGATCTTTTAAACTGGTACTGCGTGTACCGGTTTGTATATGTCTCTCCCTCTAGAAAGGTGGAATCATACCCCCCTGCCAGGACTGGTGGGGGGGGTATGATTCCAAAGTGTTTGACACCAAACACATCATGTTTCCTAGCAACCATTCCAAAGTTAGCATTTACCACGAGGTTATAATGCACTTAAGAGTATATGGTATGGCTGCATCACAGAACAGCCCCAGAGAATAGATTCTGAAGGCTGCAGAGGGGTCCTGCTCATGCATGGAAAACACAAAACTCAGCACCCTGCCTTCCGGATTGATAAGGCCTGCCATACGGGTGACTGATAGGTTTATATGTGTAGTGATATAAGGTAGATGAACAAGTTAATTACCTTCGGTAACGCTTTTTCTGGTAGATACTATATCTGCCTGTGGATTCCTCACCTTGTGAATATCCCCTTGCGTCAGCAACATTCGGAAATTCTTTTTGTAGCTTCGCGCCGACGTGGTCTCAGACGTCACAGAGGCACGGCACCGCTCGCGACTCCGCTGACGTCACGACGCCTATAATAGGCCCACGCCGGCGTGATGACATCAGTTCCGCCCTTTTTTCCGTGCCTTCGAGGCACACGGACGGACCGATGACAGTAGACATATACCCAGTATACGCAGTACAAATACCAAGGTAACACACACAGTGTGAAGCAAATGCAACAAAACATTTGAAATAAACAAATACATAATAGAAACTCTGGCATAGAAGAGTGGACAACGGGGAGGCGGGTGGGTCAGTGAGGAATCCACAGGCAGATATAGTATCTACCAGAAAAAGCGTTACCGAAGGTAAGTAACTTGTTCTTCTGATAGATACATCTGCCGTGTGGATTCCTCACCTTGTGAATAGAGTCCCACAGCAGTCCCCACTCCAGGAGGAGGGTGTCCACTCTTCTAAACCAGGAAATCCTGAAGGACAGAGCGTGCAAAGTGACCCTCCCTCCTCACCTCGAAATCCAAGCAGTAATGCTTCGCGAATGTGTGGAGGGAAGACCAAGTTGCCGCTCTACAAATATCCTCAGCAGGCACACCTCTAGCCAACGCTGAGGTTGATGATTTAGCTCTTGTAGAATGAGCCCTTATACCCTCTGGAGGTTCCTTACCGGCCAAAGAGTAGCAGATCTTAATACAGAGGACGATCCATCTTGATAAAGTCCTCTTATGGACCGCTCTTTCTTTCTTGCAGCCAACAAAGCCAATAAAGAGCTGGTCATCCAAACGACAGTCTTTAGTCCTTTCCAGGTAAAAAGACACCGCCCTCTTGGGGTCAAGACGGTGTAATCTCTCCTCCTCCTTGGAAGGGTGCGGGGGAGGATAAAAGGTAGGAAGGGTAATGGATTGACCAAGGTGGAAAGGAGTCACCACCTTTGGCAGAAAAGCAGCCCTGGTCCTAAGAACCATTCGATCAGCATGAATGGTCAAGAAAGGGGGCTTGTGACTAAGAGCTTGAAGCTCACTTACCCTTCTTGCCGAGGTTATTGCAACGAGGAAAACCGTTTTGAAAGTCAGAAGCCTCATAGGACATTTGTGAAGAGGCTCAAAAGGAGCACCCATTAAAAATGTCAAAACAAGATTTAAATCCCACTGAGGCACAATAAAAGGAGTAGGAGGGAACTTATTCGTGAGGCCCTTCAAAAACCTTAAAACTATAGGAGATTTAAAAAGAGAAGGCTGGTCAGGCAAACAGATAAAAGCCGACAGCGCAGAAAGATAACCCTTCACCGTGGCAACAGCAAGCCCCTGCTGTGCCAGAGAAAGGGCAAACTGGAGAACATCAGATAAATGGGCCCTCAAAGGGTCTATAGACTTCTCCCTGCACCAAGTAACAAATTTAGACCACCTATAAGAATAGATGGACTTAGTGGAGTCACGCCTGGCCGACAAAATGACGTCCACTACATCAGGAGGGAGAGAAAAAGAAATCGGGTTGCCCCGTTCAATCTCCGGGCATGAAGGTGTAAGGTCTGGAGGTGGGGGTGTAGAACCTGCCCCTCCATCTGAGAGAGGAGATCTGCCCTGTGAGGGAGACGGAGCGGCGGGTGAGAGGAGAGGTGGAGAAGATCTGAATACCACACCCTTCTTGGCCAATCCGGGGCGATCAATATGACTTGGGCCCGGTCTTGGCGAATTTTCCTCAGAACCCGAGGAATCAAAGGTATGGGAGGAAACGCGTAAAGGAGTTGCGAGCTCCAACTCAACTGAAACGCGTCCCCCAAGGCTCCTTGCATCGGATACTGGAGACTGCAGAATGACAGGCAGTGAGCATTCTCGCGAGTGGCGAACAGGTCCACCCGAGGAGTCCCCCACATCTGAAAGATGTTGTGAACTACCCCCGGATGGAGCCTCCACTCGTGATCGGCAGAGAACTGCCGACTGAGACTGTCTGCACGAACGTTCTGAACTCCGGCCAGATGATTTGCCATCAGACAAATCTGATGGTCCTGAAGCCAGGACCAGAGACGCAGAGCCTCTCTGCAGAGACACTGCGACCCTACTCCTCCCTGCTTGTTGATGTACCACATCGCGGTCGTGTTGTCCGTCAGGACCTGAACCGACTGACCGTGAAGGGAAGGGAGGAAGGCCTTGAGCGCCAGACGTATCGCCCGCAATTCTAAAAGGTTGATGTGAAGCAACCTTTCCTCTGGAGACCAAAGACCCTTGACCTCCAGGTCCCCCAGATGAGCAACCCACCCGAGAGTGGACGCATCCGATATCACTGTGGCAACCGATGGAGGAATCTGGAAAGGCTTCCCTTGAGACAGATTGCCTTCCACGCTCCACCAAGACAGATCCGCTGCAGTTTCTCTGGAGATCTTCACTGACTCCCTGAGATCTCCGTTGTGCTGATACCACTGCCTGCGGAGGCACCACTGGAGTGCCCTCATGTGCCAGCGTGCATGGTTGACCAACAGAATACAAGAAGCCATCAGACCGAGCAGGCGAAGAACCTTCAGAACTGGAACGACCGCTCCATTGCAGAACAAAGGAATCATTTCCTGTATGTCGCGAATCCTTTGAGGAGGAGGGAATGCACGACACATAGTAGTGTCCAGTACCGCACCTATGAACAGGTTGCGCTGTGAGGGCACCAGGTGAGACTTGGGTACATTTATCGAAAAACCCAACCTGTGCAACAACTGAGTTGTCTCTTGCAGATGATGGAGCACCTTCTCCGGCGACTCCGCCTTGATCAGCCAGTCGTCTAGATACGGAAACACATGTATCCCCGTTCTCCTGAGATGAGCTGCCACCACTGCCATCACCTTGGTGAAAACTCGAGGTGCAGTAGTAAGACCAAACGGAAGGACCACAAACTGGTAGTGTTGTGACCCAACCGTAAAACGGAGATACTTTCTGTGCGACTTCAAGATGGGAATATGAAAATACGCATCCTGCAAGTCGATCGACACCATCCAGTCTTCTTCTAGCAGCGCTTGAAGAACCTGCGCAAGAGTGAGCATCTTGAACTTTTCCTGTTTCAGGTAAAGGTTCAAAATTCTGAGGTCCAGGATTGGCCGAAGTCTGCCATCTTTCTTGGGGATCAGGAAATACCGGGAGTAGCACCCCTGACCCCTTTCCTGCTCCGGAACCACCTCTATCGCACCTTTTCGGAATAAAGCCAGGACTTCTTCCTGCAGAAGAAGCAGGTGGTCCTCCGAACAATAACCCTGGCAAGGAGGGTAATTGGGAGGGAATTCCTGGAAAGGAAGTGCATACCCATTCTCTACAAGATTGAGAACCCAAAGATCCGATGTTATTAATTCCCAATCTTGTAGAAAATGTGTAAGCCGACCCCCCACTGGGCCCACATGATCCGGAATGGCGGATCTAGGGCTGCTTTGCTGCGTTGGCAGGGGGTTGGGAAGGGGAGGAGGAAGAGGAGGAGGAAGCTTGACGACCTCTAGGGCGGGATTTTCGCCTGCCCCTGTACGACTTGTACAGCGTATTTTGCTGCTGTTGTGGCTGCTGCTGAGATGGTCTGTAAGAACGAAAGGAAGATCTGCCAAACCCTCTGAAGCGTCTTCCAGTAGTACCTCTGGACTGGAGACCCAAAGATTTTGCAGTGGCTCTACTGTCCTTAAAACGTTCCAAGGCAGCATCAGCCTTCTTGCCAAACAATCCTGAGCCATCAAAAGGCAAGTCCATCAAAACAGATTGAACATCTGCAGAGAACTCCGATGATTTAAGCCAGGCAGCCCTCCTAGTGGCCACGGAAGAGCCCATGACCCTCGCCACCGAATCAGCAGTGTCCAGACCACTCTGAATCACTTGTCTCGCAGCTGCCTGAGTGTCCGATATCACCTCCTGAAAATCTTTCCTCTCTTCCTCAGGGATTTTCGGAACCAACTGCTTGACAGAATCCATCAATGCATGAATATAACTCCCCATCAGACAAGTTGCGTTAGTTGACTTAAGCGCCATACTGGCTGAGGAGAAGACTTTCTTAGCGGTTTGATCCTGCTTTCTGGATTCCTTATCCCCAGGAACCTGTGGAAAAGCCCCAGCAGACCTTTTCAAACAGGCAGTGTACAACTAAACTCTCAGGCAGGGGGTGTGTTGACAAGAATTCAGGGTCACCTGGAGCAACTCTGTACCTCCTCGCCACTGTCCTAGAAACTGCAGGAGCAGACAAAGGCTTCTTCCAGACTTCATAGATGGCCTCAGATAAGGCATCATTGAAGGGTAACATAGGTTCAATAACAGATGAGGGTGAATGAAGATCCTCAGTTAAAATATTTGGCTTATAATCAGCAGTGGGCAGAGTAATGTTCAATAAACTCGCTGCTTTTTTAATAACAGTGTGATAAGGCACCACATCTTTCGATGGTACATTAGACACTGAAGTCAAATCCCACTCAGGAGATAGTTCAAGCCCACTGGCCTCACCCAAGTCCTCAAAAGGATCTTCAGAATCCTGTAACTCCCCTTCTTCAGTATCTGAATATTGATATCTTCCTTCCTCCAGAAGTCTCTGAGCTTCTCTCCGAGATCTTTCCTTCATAATAGAAGTCGATGGATTCGGAATCGACTCCGACGGGGTCGGTGCCGGCGTCGAACCCGAAGTCGGATGAGGTCGTTTTATACGAAGTCGCGCAGAATCCTGCTTCGGAGTCATAGGTATCGGCGTCGATGGAACCGGCGTCGATGGAGTCGGTGTCGTACGCCTCGGCGTCGACGACACCGGAGGTGTCGGAAAATGCCAATGCGGTGGTATAGCCGGCATAAAAGGCATGAAGGGCGCAGGGGCATAAGCCTGGGGAACACCCAAGTTAAAAGCCATAGGACCCGTGGGACCAACAGGTGCACCAGACGGGAACATTGCCCTGGAATAAACTCCAAACATGGCGTTCAGGAACTGAGAAGCATCCTGACCTGGAGTCCGAAAATCCGGATATGGACCTCTTGGTTGTTCCTGGGGAGGCGGAGTCGAAACGACGTCGACCTCTTCATCGAGTCCAGGAACCGGGGTCGACGAACCCGCAGGCACCGGAACCTCAACTTCACCAGCCCCCTGCTCCTCACCTTCATCCTCCTGACCAGAAGGATTGGATAGAACTGGAGAATGGACCTGCTTCTGAGACTCGGGTGAATTCGGATGCGAAGCCTCACCAGCAGAGTTATGGTATTCCGATTCCGAAACTTCCACTTCCTTACTCATAAGTTTGACCTGGGACTTCGGTCTTGAACTAGAGTCCTTTTCTGAGTGATGACGTGACTCATGGCTCCTCTTCTTGTGCTTCTTCTTCGACGATTTCGAAGCATGAGCCGAAGACGACTCCGATCGTGACCTCGAACCTCGACCTCGAACGCCGAGATCGAGACTTCGAAGACTTCTTAACTTTCTTATTCTTTAATTTTGCCACGAGGAGTTTCGTCTCCCTCTCTCGTAAAGCCTTCGGGGTCATCTTCTTGCAGCAAGGGCAATCTTCGACGTCATGGTCGGAACTCAGGCACCAGACACAGCATTCATGCGGGTCGGTTATAGACATTGTCTTGCCACACTCCCCGCAAGCCTTAAAACCAGTCTTCGACGACATCTCGAAGAAATTAAAGATAGACACAGTAATAGAATAATAGTAACAAAGTTACTGTGAAGCTACAGTACGATCCCAGAAAACCGTTAGCGTCGACGACGCGGAAAAAAGGGAACTGATGTCATCACGCCGGCGTGGGCCTATTATAGGCGTCGGTGACGTCAGCGGAGTCGCGAGCGGTGCCGTGCCTCTGTGACGTCTGAGACCACGTCGGCGCGAAGCTACAAAAAGAATTTCCGAATGTTGCTGACGCAAGGGGATATTCACAAGGTGAGGAATCCACACGGCAGATGTATCTATCAGAAATAGGGAACCTATATATTAGTACGGGGTGCATACACCACCTTACACAGGCTGCAGTAGCAGACCTGTGGTGTCATTTTGGAAGGCTACCCAGGAGTGACATAATACATGCTGCAGCCCCTGGTAGGCCTCTGGGGTACCTATGCCCTGGGTATATAGGATCCATATACTAGGGACTTATAATGGTACCCCAGTAACCACACTGATGTGCACCTAAAGTACTTGGAATCAGTTTAGAGAGGAAGCAGCTAGGCTGGGGTCCTGGATAGCAGTGCCCCAGCCAGACGAAAGTAAAAAAACAGTGAAACTTCAACAAAAAGTGGGGGTAATTATAAGAAGCAGATCCTACTCTCCTACAGTGACTCCTCCTCCTAGTTTTCTATATGCTCAGGTTCCTTGCGTTAATACAATACCCACTAATCTTGTCTTTCCCGCGTGTCCTGCAAAAATCACTCACTCCTGGGGGTGGCAGAGTGTGTTCTCCCACGTTTGTGCAGACAGCTTCATAATGTAAAAGGTGAGAGCAGTAGAAAGTATCATATATGGTCCTTAGATACATAAAAGTATGTCTTCACTACCAAAAAATACAGGAAGAATATCAGACAATACTCAGTTAGCAGGAGGCTTGGAAAAAACAGACAGAGAATCATAAAACAATAGCAAAACAATTCAGGAAAGGAACCTGAACCAAGAGAAAGAGAAAAATAAAGTGAGATTACGGAAAAACTGGTAAGAACAAGAGAGAAGCTGTCAGCTGGAACAGCAACAGCTGCCAAGCAAAGTCCTCAAACTGTTCTCTTGTATTGAATGCCTCTAAGTACCAGGAAGTGGGCTCAAGTCCGCTGAAAGAAAGTTTTCAAAATGCACGGCAGTGGTCGGTGAACATGTCAGGAAGAAAATGAATTTTGCTTATAGTTAACTGGCTGACTGGCTCCTCAAAGTGTCCACGACTATAGAGAATCCACTGCACTTCTAAATGATGGTGTCCATTATGCAGCACTTTGATATATGGATAAATCTGGTGAAATCTACGTAAGTCCCAGTCCAACCCATTCACTATTTGGGAACTCTCATATATAACCAGTCAGCAAAAGTGTATCCTTCACAGGAGATACTTTCTTATAGCCTTCTAAAGTGATGCAGTCTTCTAAATACTACACATATGACAGGCAATCAGATTTCTTCTCTGTTGGGGTCGATGGCATTGTTCATCTTGCACAATTGCAGGTGAGATCATTAAGACAGGTCCTGAAGGATGGTTGTGCCAATTCTCAGGCAGCTGGGAAGGCAGACTAACTCTCCAATCTTTCCCCTTGGTCGTAGCAATTAGGAAGCTTCTAAACAAATATCCTGTTTAATTAGGGTATGCCTTCCCAGACTGGGAAGGGCAGGTACTTGATCAGCAAATTCAAGATGTATGGGTAGAGAAAGAGAAGTCTTATTGAATCAAACTCTTGAAGCTAAACAATTGCCTTCATAGTGCTTTGGGTAATTCACAATTCTTCTGTACATATGGGGTCATCCTAAAGATTTTTCCTATATCTAATTCTACCTCTTCAGTATCATCAGTAACCACCTCTTAGCATCACATTGTAACTTTTCAAAACAGCGAAGTTCACCATTTAGTACAGGCAGCAACTGACTGTAAGAGATTGAGTGCCAGTCTTGTCATATCAACACAATGACGGTACAGTTGTACTAAAACTTTTTGCCACTTACAGAACCAAACTACACGGGTTCACTACTATTTTTGAGTCAATTTTGAGTAGAACAAACGTAAACTCTTGTGATCCATGTCTCTAGAGACAAACCAGCAGTGGCTCCATCATCCAGCCTGAAACCTCCCAACTTGATGGATGGTCCCCCGTTCATGAAGTAGTAGCTATCCTTGACTATGATATCTCTTGAGGATAATTGCAATACTTGGTAGCATATTAGGGCTTCAATGCTCCTTGACAACTCTGCTTAACTCATACAGATCAAATGGTTCTGATAGAGACTTCTAGCCGCAGATTCCTCACCTTTTTAATATTTCCCAGGTATCTGAGTGGATCAGGAAAGTTTTCAGCAGTGCCTCTGTGCTACACCATTCTACTCTGAAAATGATGTGCCAAGCCTATATAGGAGCCACTCATGTGCACTGATGTCAGCTCTTTTCTTTCTGCGCCAGCACATGTGGTTCTGGACTACCTCTCGACTCTTTAAAACCCATTTTATCTCACAAAATTGTAAAGCAGTGTGCAAGGGAAATGTCACCTCCCAAAACAACAGGTTTTAAACATAGTAAAGACTGTCGCACACAAATGTCTGTGCCCGTTCCAGATGTTGCTGGATGCAACCCAGTGCTTGCTCTTTGTCTCAATGAAAGTTATCAGGTAGCTCAATAAAAAACACAAGTAATCTAAATGCGACTCAACCCCTTCCCGCCACTCTCACTGTCCTGGGAGGGAGAGGGAGCTCGTGAGTCGTTCCAGAACGCCAGATCGCCAGAACGCCATCTTCACTACAGCCGGGAAGCCACGGTGGTTGCCGGCTCCGTGCCGACCTTACAATTTGCATTTGCACCCGTAAGCCCGGGAAGCCCAGGGAGCCCAAGGAGCTGAAGAAGCGCGCAGCGAGAGACGAGGAGTTCGAAACAGCCATCATCATCGGCTCCGCTCCGCCCGTCTGCTGCTCTGTCCGCTGGCCCGATCTCGGCTGGACTTGTACTCTGGCTCGGGGTCGGGGTCGTCCCTCTGACACAGCCACAGCCACAGCGAGATGACATTACGGTGAGCAGGTGGGCGGGAGGGGGAGTAGGCTGGCGCGGGCCGCTGGCGCAAGGTGAAGGTGGAAGGAGAGAGCACCGGGGCGTGCATCTGATTGTTCTAAGCACCGAGCGAGACATTGAGACAGGAATAGCTGTCGCCTCGGAAAAGCTAAATACACTCAAATACTCCCTGTAAAACTTCCCATAAAAAAAACACAAAACATGCTCAAGGACTAAGGACTACGGCATTGCAGGGCGTTGCTGGGGCTGCTGGCAGGTGTGAGCGCTGCTCCAAGCGCTGTGATAACAACGCCTGCTAGCAGGAGGGGGAGGGCGCTTCACCGTCTGGCCCTCCGGGTAACTTCTCTGCCCCCCCGTGTAATCGCCCATCGACATCGACATAATTCTCGACCTCCGTCGCCAAAGTGCTAAATGTGCGGTAGGCAAGCGTGAGCGCTGCGTGGAGCCTGAGCGCTGTGATAACAACGCCGCCACCAACACTGATCCATTTAACCACCAGGACTAGACCCCTACTGAGAAAGGTCTTCAATCTCAAGTGATTTAGAGCGTAAGAGGACTACGAATTAGAGGAATATAGTGCGCCTGCCCACCTCAGGGGGCTGCGGGAACACCAGCCTCTTCTCCATTGCCCCGACGATCCCCAGTGGGGACAACGCCAACGTTGCAGGAGAGCAGTAGGAAATCACAGGAGAAATAATGAGGACCAGAAACTCGACCCTATTGCAGGCCCAGACACAGGTAAAGCCTCGTCCTCACAGATCTGCCAGAAGACGGAAGGCAAAACTCTTCTACCCCTCGGGAGTAGGGGAGCTCTACCCTGGGTCAGTGATCCTGGAGGGGACACTCTTGGATTTACCTGGAGCCTCAGGAGCCACACCAACGCCCCCAGGTTTACTTACGGGGGCTCCAGCATGGTCAGTGTCATTAAACTCTGTAGCGCCGCAACCAGGGGAAGAGGGGAAGCGTTATAATCGAGCCAATTTAACCCCCGTACCGGTGCTACCGTAGCCAGCTCTGGGCCCCCAGGTAACAGAGATATAAGAACTTTCTTGCACCCTTTGGCCTTAAGTCCCGCTGCACTTTTCAGGCCTCAGAGTAGCATATTGTCTATCACATCTCCAGAGGACGGCCAGAGCTCGAGCTCTATCGCGGCCGAGGCACCAGGGTTACCCCTATCACCAATAATAACTACGCTACAGGGGGGAGAATTGCTCAAGTTAGAGCCAACTGACAGGGCAGACTCGAGGCCTGAGCTCAACAGAACAAGAACTCCGCCCCCTCAAGCGTCAAAAAATCCTCAATCAAATCTGCCCACTAAAGGGGCCCGATGGCCGATGTATCTACCGGCCAACGCTGCCGCGCAGCAGGAAACGGAGAGCACATACCTGATGCACCCTGTAGTAGCAAAGGTCCCGTCGAAGGAGGAGGAGTAGCCACAGAATCACCAGCCCGGTACACCCAGTCTCCGATCTTGTTGAGCTGGAGCCCTCCGGATCAAGACAAAATGTCTCAGTTATCACCCACACCGAGCAGAAGGGGGGACAACCCCCCAGTGTTTGTGGACCATCTAACATTGATCAATGAGACTTTGATTTCCATGACTGGAGCCGCAATCATGCACGCCGATAAGCTCGACGCCCAGATAAATATATTACAAACAGTGGCAAACTTAATCTCTGGGGTTAATGCGAAATTGGATCACTTGAATTCCCTGATCCGCAGAGCGCAGGACAGCACAAATTTTAAGCCCGAACCATGTAGTTGCGGACCTATTTTGAATAATCTAGAAAAACTGCAGCATATTATGACTACACTAATTGAGGATCTTAAAATAGAAGCCGGCAAGAACAAGGCCTCAAATGTAAAGGCACCCGTGTCTGATCCCACTAAAAAAGAAGGCTTAAAAATCTCTCCACTGGATAGCACAGAAATCGGTAATGAAAATAAATTTGTTAGGGTGGAACCTCCATCATTGATTAATGCAAATTTAGCAGAGATCTCATCATCAATAACAAAAACCCATGATCAGCAGCAGATTTCTATACAGACCAGTCCAGCTCTCCAAAAGCAGCTATGGAGGAAAAATAAGAAAAAATTAAAAAAATTGAACAAGGCGAACAAAAATAAATCCATACGGGAATGGTTACGCCCCGGCAACCAGACGCAAGGTCATAAAGAAACACCGGAAATTATAGAACCAGTTGCAATCCCCACAATACTAGAAAGCTCGGAACAAAAGCATGAAGCTCTTTATCTTGCTGACGCATCAATTAATCCAATGTCCCGGCCGGTCCCATCAGCACCATATATAAGCCAAGTAAACGAATTACAAGGTCAAAACGCCGTTGAAGCGACACAAATTTGCACTACTGAATATGACGCCCGCTCAAACGACCCCTTGGTTGCTGTATCAGCAACGTCGACGCCGCATGGTGCGCTTCAAGTGCCATGGGTTATCTTAGATACCAAGGACATAGTAAACTTCTCGTCTAACAATTGCCTTCCTAGGATTCCACCCACGGTGGCCATTCAACGAGCGATGGGCTCAAAAGTGCAGGCAAGTGCCCTCTCATCTGGCGGTCCTCAGCCACTACACACAGGCGGTCAGACCGCGGTCTCTGCTGGTTATTCAAATTACGATCAATCACATGACCCGGAAATTAGGCTGTACCCAGATTATGTCTCGCAGGGGAGGTGAGACATCCTCAATCGTAGTAACCTCCTGAAACTCTTGGCAAACATCCCAGGGTTGGAGGGAATAAAAACTAGGGATATTGAAACCATCTCCTTTTTACCGCCAGATGCGGAAGAGAAAAATGAAACAACGGAGTTAACTTTCACGAGCTCGGTTTTGGCAGAGGCCTTGAAAAGCCAGCATAAGCTTCTGGAAAGCTGGGGCATAAAGATAAAACCCAAGCGTCCACAAAAATATCCTCTAATTCTAAAAACACTGTTGGCATACCCCACGACGGGAAACATGGCACAACCAGCTGGAGAGCCTTTACGCGCGCAGGCGCTTTCCATTCATGCGCCAAAAATGGTGCCCACCCACCAGGGGTTTAAAGGGGGCACAAACACTGGTCATTCCAGCAGAACTCCAATAAAGATAACCATGAATCCGATCCAGGGCACACGCACATGCGCTACACTGGGATCCGCGTATAAAGACTGGTCCTGGTTGCCGCTCGCTTTAACCTCCAAGACCTAATGGTCCTTGTCTTAATGCTTGGGGCCACTTCCACCGATGCACGGTAAACATGCACCTAAAGCCCTCAGAGAAGGAATGGTCTCCAGTGAGTTTGAAAATTATGTCTTGGAAAGTTGCTGGGCTCAGGAGGTTGCTTCTTAATCAAACAGCGGTGTCATTTATGGAGGAGGCAGATATTATCTGCACACAAGAAACCTGGCAAATGCATCCTCTCTCCTTGAGAGGATACGCTGAGTATGGAAAACCAGCGAAAAAACTCAACATCTTTGGTAGACCTGACGGTGGGATATGCATTTACATTAAACACTCACTTAATTTGGAATTCGCAGAAATATCCAACCTGCCGGAAACCCTCCAGGCAGGCATCCTGAAAGGCTGTCGCCTGACAAACAGTGACTTTCCATTTTTATTAGTCAATCTCACAACCCCCCATGGGGCTGAATCTAACATGGCCACGCTGATACACCACCTTGAGTGCTTAATGCTCCAATTCGCGGGCCTTGAATGCATTATTCTTGGTGAGTTTAACTCTCACAATATAGGGGTTTCAACCACACGCAGGTGCCAGGCCGGGGCCACCAATGCTTTGAACGACCTACTAAAAAACTATAACCTGGCAACGGCGCACTCAGTCCTCTTAAAGAGCTCCCTCGGGCTGACTGTCGCTCCCACATTTAATAATCAAACTACGGTTGACTATATAATCCTAAACGGCAAAAGTATAAACTTGATGACAATCATAAATCAATGAACTACAGCTGAATGTAGGCAGTTCAAATAAGGAAAAATAGACTCCAAATTAATTCATTCAGTCCATTCAACCAATAAATGGCTAATCTTTTGTCATCAAGTTTATACTTTTGACTCTGGTCTTTATGGAATTACGGATGATTTTTTCTTCATAGTATGAATATTTGAGTGTATATATATCAGAGCAATTCACTTTGTATAATACAACTAGTTATGTGTATGTGTATGTGTTTGTGTTGTAAATAATCGCGAATTGTAAATAATTATATATAAGGTGTACAAACGATAAGGTGTCCCTTTCATACATCAATACTTTAAAAAAAAGACAAAAAATAAATAAATAATAAAAGGGTTTGAGTGATATACCCGAACGAACCAGGAAGTCTCTTATGGTTTGTTCCCTCAAAAATAGAGGATTTGAGTAAGTGTGTGGCTGGCAATTTGTGTACTTAGAATTTATATTAATGGTCCAGCTAGCCCCACGTCCCTGGACCTGACTCCCCCATTCTTAAAAAAATCTAAACAAGTCACGCAAACTCTACCGCAAAATCGAAACAAGCCTAAACAACATTCAACTACAAGAAGCCAAAAAAAGTCATGCAAAGAAGGTTTGGGCAGCAAAACGTGCCCATTGTGACGCACAATGGCTAATAATCTTTGATTTGTTGAGCCCGGGAAAATCACAGGAGTTCTGGAAGTATATATGCAACCTGGGCCGAGGCACAAACCATAGAGAAAACTCTCTTGAAGCCTCTACCTGGGTCGCTCATGTAAAAGCACTCTATACCAATGATGGTGCTGTCAACATGCAAAATGATACATCCACCGCCGGTCCCAATGGTCTCCCTGGACATCTATTCAAGGCAAACATCGACTTTTGGTCCACCAATTTGACCTACCTGTACTCTGAATGTTGGCTCCAGGGGGACGTACCAGACTCATGGAGAGGCTCGCTTTTACAGCCTATACATAAAAAAGGCCCAAAAACTGAACCTACCAACTACCGCATGATCGCCTTGTTGGATATTGAGGGAAAAGCCTATGCTAGCGCCATCTTGAGGGACCTGACAGATTGGTTGAGTGCAGAAGGCATCCTTCCGTTCTGCCAAACCGGATTTAGACCTGGGTCAGCCACAGTAGACAACATCGTCGCACTTTCCTTTTTGGCATATCGCGCTCGGACACGCAAAAGTCCTCACCTCTTTGCCTGCTTTATTGATTATTCGGTGGCGTTCGATGGGGTAGACCGCCCAATTCTGTGGCACAAGCTGGTCCAATGGAACATCAACCCTATACTGCTAAGAGCGATACAGTCCCTTTACCAAAAAACATGGGTGCGAATTAAACTCTCGAGGGACCACGCATCTGTCAAGATCAACACAGACAGAGGATTAAAACAAGGGTGCGTGCTAGCCCCAATATTATTCAATTTATATACAGCGGACATGGAGAAGGCTTTGACTGGGGCTGACTTGGCCACCCCAAAGATTGGAGGAAACAAAATTCATATATTGCAATATGCTGATGACTTGGTCCTTTTTGACCACACGAGAATGGGGCTACAAAAGGTGTTGACGGCACTTGCCGCATATAACGACAAAAACAGGCTTGTAGCAAACCCAATTAAGTCTAAAGTAATAATTTTTGGCCATCATCCAAGGAAGAAAGTTTTAAAATGGAGGCTAGGCAATCTCCTTCTGGAAACCACGCAGCGGTATATCTATTTGGGCATTTGTTTTCAGGAATCGGGGCTTGCAAGTGCCCACCTTAAGTCAATCCAAGCCAAAGGTAAATCCATCACCTACACCATTTGCAAGCTGCAAGCCTCCTTACATAGCCCGTCCGCTATGGCCATTAACAGAGTTCTTAAAGCCAAGCTTATGCCGCCCCTCAACTACGCTCTACAGGCATTCCCGGGCAAACTGAGCAATGAATTAGAAAAAATTCAGTGCAGAGCATATAAGAAAGTCTACCATCTTCCAAGGTGCACTAGAAACACTCTCGTTCGCCTGGAGTTCTCACTCAACCAGCAAAACCTGGAAGAGCTGGCCGCCTTAAGTAAATATTACTTCTTAACAACGGCGGCACAGGAGAACACATTAAAGGCAGTCTTGAAGTGTATTTTCAGAGAGCCTGGGAACCCCTGGTCGGCCACCCTTGAAGTGGCTAAGGCCCATCTCAAACTCGCCATGGACTCATGGAACCCTGAACATGTCAAATTCTTTGCCATCAAGAATGCAATTAAAAAACAAGTGCGTGCACGGTCACGGGAACTGGACTTGGAGTCTCTGAGAAGAAAAGACTTGCATAAGACCCTGTGTTTCCCGCACACCCTGCACACTCCCAAACATCATCTTACACAGGCTGTGGGCCGTGTCGCCCTTCACAGGATTTTGGCTTACAGGCTACACCCACTGCCCCTTAAAAACTATATTCCTGCAGTCAGGCCAGCCTAGGAGTCTGGGAATGCAGGCTCTGCAGGTATAAACGTGAGTCCTTGGCCCACCTCCTCTTCTGCTGCCCGGCCCTCCGCCTGGCCCGTAGTCTTTACCTTAGGCCATTATTAAGACAATCGGGGTCACGCACTGCAGTGAAGGGGATCACTTATCTTTATACCCTGTCCACGGTAAAGCATATGGCGGCCTTTGGAAAGTTTATCTTTCAAGCACGGGCAATGTTGATGGCTTCCACAGGCCGGATTCCAGAGTCACCCGCCGGTCCATGAACCCTTTCCCCAACAGAAGATAATACTTTTATTTGATTTGTGAGAAAAATCATAAAAGGGTGGAGCTTACCACCATGCGGTCAATATTTACATCTTAAAAACAGCACAAAATCAGATTCAAAGAAAAAGAAGATAACATCTTAAAATTACACTGGCTTTTCAGAAAGTGATCTAAGGGAAAAAATAACTTAGGGAAGGAATATAAGTTGGATCGGGGTACACTTTTATGACACGAATTGGAATACTAAGGAATGGAAACAAAAAAGTCCATTAGGAAAAAGAACATGAGTCCATGGCCGGCTTTGACCAGACCTGTTATCCTGAGTCCTCTTTAGTTACTGCCTTGTTTCCCAGCTCTTTAGCAGCATGCTCCAGGAATTTTATGGTATTGCAAGATAATTTTATCCAAGACCCACTGAGGCATATGATGACGGCCGCCCTGCAGGTTCTCACCTGAGCGTCTCTTAAGAGTGGTAGCAGGAGCGCTTTCCTTAGGTTCTGGAGTGCTGGGCATATACATATTAGGTGCAGTATTGACTCTGCGCCGTTGTCGCAAAGGCGACAGACGGAGGTTGTCCACGACCGTAGCCATTTGGGGGTGAGATCTTTGCTCACGAAGCAGCCCAGCCTTAACAGGCTTAGTTTCCTTTTGTAATAGTCCCTGAAGCAGTCATGCAAATATGGATGGGGTTTCAAGTGGATGTATGATGGCAAAACGATCCAGGCATGGCTTTTGCCAGCCACTGCAGCTTTATCCATTAGTAGTGACGCTTGTTTAATTGCTTTGTTGGTTCGCAATTTGAAAGCAGTGTAGGTCATGGGTACAAGCCAGAGTTCTTCCAGTACTAATGATTGAAGCGCTAGCCTGAGGGACTTATATGTGGAATTGGGGAGTCCTGCCTGTTTTTCCACTTCCAGCCAGCACAGATGAGCCAGGGAATGATCTTCTGCGTCCCTCATTCGCCAGTGGTATTTGACAAGGGCTCCTTGTCTTGCCGGGAGCTGGTTTGTGAGACCGTATTCCAAGCGTATTTGGGGTTGCGAAATGTGACGCAGGATTGAAAAAAGGTTTTTAAACAGGCTGGATTGGGCGAGGTTTAGCACTGTGGAGTCCCGGGTTTCCATCATCTCAGAGCCGTATGTAAGCGATGGCAAGAATTTAGCAGCTACGATCTTTAAAATGTGGGCAGTGGAATTTCCGCATAGATGTTTTTGGACTGTTTTGAAGGCAAATTGGAGTTGTTTAACTTTTAATTTCCCCTGTTCCAAGTGCTGTTTATACTTTAGTTGGTGGTCCAGTAGGATGCCCAAGTATTTATATTGGTCTACCTGAGTTAGTGCGGTGGAATTTATCTTCCAGACAAATGTTTGTCTTTTCTTGCGAGAGCCGGAAAAACATAAGACTTTTTTTTTTTTTTTAGATTTATTGTCAGTTGTGCATTCGAGAGGTACAACGCGAGCTTGGAGATCATACGTTGTAGGCCGAGAGGAGTTTGTGACAAGAGCACAATGTCGTCTGCGTATTGTAGACTCATTATGGGTGAATTACCCAATTTTGGTGGGTCCCCCTGAATAGAGCGTAGATCACTTTCTAGGTCCGCAGTGTAAATGTTAAAAAGACAGGGGGCCAATACGCAGCTTTGTTTTAAACCATTGAATGTACGGAATTTTTTTGTCACGCATCGGCCGTCTCCTTTTTTCACTTGAACCCAGGTCTGTGAGTAAAGCTCTATGATTGCTCCCATTAGCTTTGGCGGCGCTCCCCAGGCTTTCATTTTGACCCGGAGTTTGGATCTGGGCACTTTATCAAAGGCCGCTTTTAGGTCCAAGAAACAAGTGTACAGCTGGTTGGAGTTGTCAATTGCCCTTTTTGCTAGTAGGGTTATCGCAGATAAGTTGGTGAGGGTGCCCATTCCTGGGCGGAAGCCTGTTTGAGTCAAGGGGATTAGCCCTATACTGCTGACCCAAGCCTCCAGTTCTACTAGTAAGTGTGACGCATAGATCTTTGCCTCCACATCTATTAAGGCTATTAGCCTATAGTTGTTAGGGTCTGAGCGGGACCCAGATTTATGTATTGGATGTAAAATACTGCCCCTCCACGATTCGGGGATGTTCCCAGTCTTTAGACTATGACAAAATAAGGGGAGTAATTGACTGGCCCAAAACGTAGGATCTTTCTTAAATAGGGCGTTGGGGAGACCGTTTGGTCCGGGCGCTCCGTCTGCTCTCAATGATTTTATGGTATTAGAGACCTGCGTTAATGTAATCAGGTCGGTGTCTCCTGTATGCTTTATTGTTGATGGTTCGCAAGTAGCTTTGAGGTCGGAGGGCTTTGAGACTGTCATTGTTCTCAGGCTTGACGGGGCACACTCTGGGAGAGGGGCAGCTTTATTATCTAGTGATGTATCGTATGTGAAGTTATATAATAAATCGATGTGGCTACACCAAAGCTGGTCAGTCATATCTGAATTGAACTGCTGATGTTTACCGTTGAGCATGAAGTTTATTTTTGCCCAAACGTCTTTTGAATTCTGTAGCTTGCTAGCGTGGAGTATGGTGCACGCTAGTTTTTCCCTGTGCATTCTCTTTGCCAAATTGGTCTCTCTTTTTGGCTCTTTTTTTAAGGCTTCGATTGTTTTCAGAGTTTGTGTTGAAAAGTGAGGATCCTTTGTGCGTTCAGCCATGAGAAATGCATTTATTTGCCTTTTTAGTTGTCGCAGCTTTGGGGTGTACCATTTCCCTCCTCTGTTTCTTATGGCGTTTTGTCTTCTGTGGTTGGATTGAAATTTCTTGTTTATGTCCACTACAAAGGACTCCCAAGTCTTTGTTATGTCCTTTGAGGTGTCAGATGAAGAAAGCAATGCGTGGCATGATACCATTAGGTTGGCGAGGTTTTCTTCATTCCAATTTAGCCGTTGTAGGTTAAAGATTTGGGTGTTCAAGGATAGAGGCAACGCTTGCTCCGACTTTTTAGGTTGAATTGTCAAGGTGAAGGTCTGTGGAAAATGATCGCTTTCTCCACGTTCCTGGATATGGAAGTCTCTGATGTGAAAGAATAGGTTGGGGTCGGCCAGAGTATAGTCTATGGTTGATCCTGAATTCTTAGAGACCCTCGTTAGGGCAGCCGGTGTATCCAGATGACCCCTTCCATTTAAGGTGTACAAATGGAGGGCTTCCAATTCCGTAGCACATTTCCTTCCCATTGCACTTTGTCTGCAATGATTGCCCTGCCGTGGGACAATGTGGGTGGGGAGGGTTCCCTCCTGACGTTGAATTAGATTCATGTTAAAATCTCCATTTATAAGCATATTTTCGCTTGGGTAGGTGGACTTTAGCATGTTGATTGCGGTGACTAGTTGTTTTATCCTCTTCCCTTTATGTTTTCCGCCAGGGTGCATATAGAGGTTCACGATCAGAAGGCCCATGTTTGGGGAGATTTCAATTTTAATGCATTGCATCCATGTAGAGTCTAGGTCAATGCGACTGAGTGTCCATAGGAGGTCCGTCGATATGAAAATGGATAGGCCTCCTTTTGCCCTGCCGGAGCGTGCCTCCTTATGTGCTGGTGTGAAGAATTCTTTATATCCCATATATATTTTTAGTCTGCCAGGTTTCCTGGAGTATTTCCCCAGCATGTTTAGCACCTATGGAGCGATTAGATAAACTGAACTCTTGCAATTTTCTAGGTTTTTAACTTTTGTAATGTTGTTACTTTTGTATACTGGTTTTATGTAATGGTTTTAAGTAACCAAACAAATAAATTCATTCATTCACTCTCACTGTCCTGAGGTGGCGCAGTGGGGAAGAATCGATTTTCTAACTTCTGGATGTCTATGGCTGATGGACTGGAGGTTGAGGACAAGCCTGTCAGACAGGGTGGGTTCAAATGGCAAAGCCAGGGAACATTTCTCGGATCCTTGAAGTGAAGCAGGCTTGTGCAAATGGAGGACTGGTGACAGTGCCCCCTTTACAGTGCAGGGACACCCCTGCCCCATTTCTGCCTCATTTCTTCCCAAAATATGCTGCAAGCAGTTTTGTGTAGTTGTCAAGTAGGGAAGATATCTCTGCTTATATGTTATTTTATGGTCCCTGACAGGTAACACCCAGCTGCATCCCCCTTCTGACAAATGTGCACATGAAAAGAGATGTGGCTGAGCGGCCTGTGTGAAAGAGGTCCACTTCGATGAAATAATAAAACTGTACACAAATCAGGGATATGCTTTGAGATATACATCTGCCTCAGTAAAACTAGAATAAGTACTGAGTACAAACATCAAATCAGTGTTTTAGTGATGTCTCACTGATGGTACAGTAGAGTGGAATGCCTTAATGAGTTACTGAACTAGTGTGCTTGACAGCCAGATTCCTTGCCATGCTGGATTAACAGACTGTACAACAAGTTTTTTTTACAGCACAGGACCGTTACTGCGCTTTTTTTACCACAAATTTATTTACAATGTACATGCCTTTACCACACATATAAGGTTAGTAAAAATGTTTGTGTGTGTGTGTGTGTATATACATACACACACACATTTAAGGTTTTAGGTTTAGGGTTGGGTAGAGGTTAAACAATGGGTAGGGGTATACAGTGTAATAGGTATATAACGGATTAGTAATGGATGGGGTAAGGGTATTGGGTGGTATGGATAAGGGTATACAGTGGTAAGAATATTTGTAGGGATTAGGGGTGGGTGGGGGAGTGGGTGGTAAGCGTGTTTTGGGGGTTAGGGGTGGGTAAGGGTCTTCGGTGGTATAGGTAGGGTAAAGGGCAGTAAGTGTATTTTTAGGTTTATGGGGTGGGTATCAGTATTGGGTGGTAAGGGAGCTTTCAAGGTTGGATAAGGGTATTGGGTGGTAAGGGTGTTTTTAGGGATTAGGGGATGGGTATTGGGTTGTATGGGTAGATAAAAACGGGGGCTTGGGGTTCTCCCACTTAAATATTTTATACGAACAGAGAACTAACAGATCAGGAAACCGAAGTTCTTAGCCTGGGACTGACATTCTGTCCCAACAATGAGTTGGAATACACACAAACAAGGATTGACTTGTTCCGCTTCACAAGGTAGTTAAAACTCCACATGTATTTTAAACTGCGTCCCCACTTGCAAGATCGAAGCAAGAAAGGAGAGAGGATAACTACAACAGATGCTCTAAGCAGCAGGGACTTACCAACAGTGGAGATCCATGAGGATTTAGAAATGGAACAATCCTCGGACACTGAACTACTGGACACCGCACAACGAGCTGAATTGCAAGGAGTTGAGCAGGAGAGGGAGGAAAGTAGATTTAAACCCACTTCTGTCTTTGTTCCTCAGTCTCCGTGGGACGCCATGAAAATATTTACGGAGGCAATGAATAATGACCTCATGAAATATCGGAAAGCGGACCACCAAAACCAGAAACACAACATCGCAGATCAACAAAATATTGCCTTAAAGAACCTAATGAAAGATAAGAACATTGTGGTGAAACCTTCAGATAAAGGGGGGAACGTGGTTTTAATGAGTAGGGACTGTTATAAGAACGAAGCGTTGAGGCAACTCTCAGATGAGAAGTTTTATACGAAATGTACCACTGATGTTTACCAACAGAGCATCAAAGAATATGATATATTGATCCAGAAGTGGTACGACCTCCAGATGCTGGGCAAAGACGAACATTTGTTTTTGCGGAACAACTGTTCCATGACCCCTACCTTTTACCACCTCCCCAAACTGCACAAAAATAGAGACTGCCCACCAGGCCGTCCTATCATCTCCTCCATCTGCAGTCTAACTGAGAATATGTCTCGATTTGTAGACAATATCCTGTTTCCCTTGGTGTTGAACCTGAAATCTTACATTAAGGAAACTAAGGATTTCCTTGTGAAGATACAAGATCTGGAATGGGACTCAGGGTATCTGCTGTTGGTACTGGACATTACCAGTTTATACACGTGTATTGAACATTGTCACGGCCTGGAAGCAGTTAAACATGCTCTAGATCAGCGTCAAATGCGATTTGCAAGACATAATACAATGATCCTGGAATTTGTTGAGTTTTGTCTGACCCACAATATATTTCTATTTGAAGACCAGCTGTATCTACAGAAGTCAGGGACAGCGATGGGCACCTGCTTTGCCCCCAGCTACGCGAACTTGTTCGTGGGCTGGTGGGAGGAGCAGGTGCCCAGGAGCTGCATGGTTGGACATGAGAAGGGGGAAACCGTGTGTTGGCATCATTACATCGATGACTTGTTCATCGTATGGAACGGCGGAAGAAACACAGCAGAGGAATACATCAGGGTATTGAACAACAACAACCTAAATCTGCATTTCTCAGGTTCAATTAGTCCGGTGGCAGCGGAGTACTTGGATCTGAGAGTATTCATAGAGGGAGAACAACTACACACGGCCCTATATAGAAGGAGACTGCTGGCAATTCTACACTCTTTGCCAGCAGCAGCCATCCCCCGCAACTCATCAACAGCATTCCGTATGGGGAGCTATTAAGGCTCCGAAGGAATTGCTCCAGGGACTCTGATTTCGAGGCGGCTGCCTCGGAATGCCTATCCCGTTTTAAGATCAGGGGATAAGGCAATGACTTGTTGCAAAAGACACTGAAAAAAGTGAGAAAGATCTCAAGAGGGACTCTACTCACTGCCAAACCGATTAGGGGTGGCCGTGAGGAAGAGGTAGCCACAAATAAAGGGAAATTCAGGCTTATTACCCCATATTCATCAGGGGCGAATGATCTTAGAGTGATGCTTAGAAAAAACTGGCACATTCTATTAACAGACAATGTGCTTAAGAAGGATTTACCATCGTACCCATTATTGACATTCAGTAAAGCAAGATCAGTAGGTGACATGCTTGTCACCAGCCACCTGGAAAAATCAGTGCCTAAAATCAATACCTTACGGGAACAAAAAGGTTTTTACCCCTGTGGCCGCTGCAAAGCGTGTGTAGGCAGTAAACGGGTCCTATCGTACATAATATCTGAGACAGGGAAGAAAATATCCATCAAGAAGTTCATTTATTTGTTTATTTATTTATTTATTTTCTTATATAGCGCAGGAATCGACCCCCATAGGGGTATCTCCGCGCTTGCGCATAGGTGCAGATGTCAGACTGATAACTGAATAGTAAAACTACCAGCGAACTACGATGTCGAATATAAATGAGTTTTAAGGACCTTCCTAAAGGATTGAAAATTTAAGTTGGTCTTTAGGGCAAGTGGAAGTGAGTTCCAAAGAATGGGACCTTTATAGGAGAGGGCACGTCCTCCCTGTCTTATCCTCTTAATCCTGGGAACCTGAAGCAAATGCTGGTTACTTGAGCGCAGGGAACGTCCAGGATTATAAGGAATGAACTTGTCTAATAGGTATTTAGGGCCTGTGCCATAAAGGCATTTATGTATGGTACAGCAGATTTTGTATTTAACCCGCTGCCGAACAGGCAGCCAATGAAGGCTATCCAAAAGAGGGCGGGAGGGGGTTCTAGGTAGGGCATTGAGTACCAGTCTTGCTGCGGTGTTCTGGACTACTTGCAAACGATTTAGTTGTTCCTCATTGTCCGAGATGAACAGGCCATTGCAGTAGTCCAGTCTACTGATCACCAACGTCTGGACCAGTGTCTTGCGGTGATAGTCAGGCAGAAGTGGAAAAACACGTCGCAGAAGTCCGATGGTATGAAAACATAGACCAGCAACTTGGATGGCATGTTCTTTAAGCACCAATGCCTGATCCATGCGTACTCCGAGGTTTTTAACGGTCTGTTTTGGACTTGGTACTGGCCCAAGATCTAAAGGCCACCATTCGGGAGACCACAGAAGCAGAGCCTCTCCAAATAACATCACCTCCGTTTTGCCTACATTACACTGAAGGCAGTTTGCAGCCATCCAGTTAGAGACCGCCCTCATACCATCCGCAAAGGATTTCCTTATTGCTGGAGTAAGGGACTGGAAAGGGAACAGAAGCTGGGTATCATCAGCGTAGGATACCGGGGTGAACCCATATTCTCTCACAATGCCAGCCAAGGGTGCCACATACACATTAAATAGTGTAGGGCTTAGGCATGAGCCTTGTGGCACTCCCTTGGTGAGCTCCCTAGAGATGGATTGAAGGGAGCCCAGTCTGACATTTTGTGAGCGGCCTGTGAGGAAGCTCTCTACCCAGGACAGTGCCACACCCCCTATGCCCACCTCCCGCAAGCGGCCGAGAAGAATCTCATGTGACACCGTGTCGAAGGCAGCGGACAGGTCTAACAGCACCAAAATCATTGAGCCCCCTCCATCTAGTGCCATCCTGATCGTATCGGTCACTGAGAGGAGGGCAGATTCGGTGCTGTGATTAGGTCTGAGCCCCGATTGCGAGGGGTCCAGACCTCCCGCTGTCTCAATGTATTTTGACAGACAGGTGTTCACATGCTTCTCAGCCATCTTGCTAAAGTATGGCAAAAGGGAGATGGGTCGGAGGTTGGAGAGATCCGTCCATGGGTATGCCGTGTTCTTACAAATAGGGTTCACCACCGCTCTCTTCCATTCCATAGGTACCTGACCTTCCTTGAGTGAAAGATTTAATACAAATGTGACCTCAGGTCCAATCAGAGTACTCAAGGGGGCGATCATTTTGGCAGGCAGAAAATCAGCCGGGGACCCAGATTTTATATGACTGATAAGATTGACAAAATCAGTATCATTAATAGGTGGGAAAGTGGTAAATGAGTGGTCCCCACGAATGTAATGTAATGTAATGTAATTGGTGTTTGTATAGCGCGGGTTACACTCCAGGGAGCATCTTAGCGCTTCAGAGTGTGAGAGAACATGGTGGCTTAATTGTTCTTGTGGTGGGAAACCCTTGGTTAAAATGCTAGATCATATTTTTGCATTTTATTTCGGGCATGGTGTAAAATCCAGGTCTTAAGGGTTTTCCTAAAAATTGTTTCTGTAGAGATTTGTCGGAAAGGTGATAGTAGTGAGTTCCATACTCTGGACCCCAAGACAGCCAGGGCTTTACCTCCTCTGGTTTTAAGTCTAAAGAAGATTTTCACCTTGGGACCTCAAACACCTGGAGGGAACATAGCGTTGGAACATGCTTTCAATATATTTGGGTCCTGTTTTATTCACTGCCCTGAAAGTGATTAGCAAGATTTTAAAGAGCACCCTTTTATGTATAGGCAGCCAGTGCAGGGTGTTCATGGCAATTGTGGCTGAGGTTCTTCTTTTACATCCCAGCACTAGTCTGGCCGCTGCGTGCTGCACCATTTGTAATTTATGCCAGACTGTCCTGTTAGTTCCTGCGTATGTGCTGTTGCAGTAGTCTATACGAGATGTAATGAGGGCTACTGCCACCGTCTTCCTAGCGGCAAAAGCGATTAGATCGAAAATTTTCCTCAGCCCTTTTATTATGCCGAAGCAGGTCCCTGCCACGGCTACTGCTTGTTGTTGAAAGCTCAGGGATGGATCGAATTTTATCCCTAGATTTCGGACAGCATTAACTGTATTAGGAGGAACGGTTGCATCTTCTGGCCACCATAGTGCTGGGTTGAAAGTGTTTCCCTTCCCAAATGGTAAGATCTCAGTCTTTCCAGTGTTACATTTAAGGTGATTCGTCTTCATCCAGTGAAAAGTGGCTTTTAAGCAGTTTTTAAGTCTTGTTTCTGCTTCACTGGTATCATCCTCCATCACTAGGATGAGTTGTGTGTCATCCGCGTACGAGATGGTGGCTATGCCGAAGGATGATATGAGGGAAATCAGAGGGGCCAAGTACACATTAAAAAGTGTTGGGCTTAGGCAGGAGCCCTGCGGTACACCTGAATTTATTGGATTCTCTTTTGATCTGAACTGGCCCAGGGTGACCACTTGTCGCCTGTTTGTTAGAAAAAATTTTAACCAGCTCAGTACCTTTCCAGTTATCCCTGCCGCGGCTAGTCGGTCTGTCAGGGTGGAGTGTGACACCGTGTCGAACACCGCGGACAGGTCTAAAAGTATAAGGACTGCTTTTTTTCCCTGGTCCAGCGCTGCTCTGAGTGTTTCCGATGAGAATATTAGAGCTGATTCTGTTGAGTGATTTGCTCTGAAGCCACCCTGGTTGGGGTGCCAGATGTTAGTGGCCTCTAAGAAGGTGGTGAGCTGTTGGTTTACTACCTTTTCTGTGAGTTTACAAAAAGTAGGGAGCAGGGAGATGGGTCGTAGATTAGTGAGGATGGTGGGGTCTGGTAATGTTTTTTTTTGTAGGGGTCTTACAGCTGCCAATTTCCATTCCTCTGGGACTACTCCCGAAGAAAGTGAGGAGTTAATAATGTTGTTAATGCTAGGATTTACAATTTCCACCATAGTGTGGAGGGCAAAAGGGGGGCACGGGTCGAAGGGAGAGCCTGATTTGATTTTTAGAATTCCTCTCTGCGATTCTTCCAGACTGACTTCCTGAAAGGCGGCTAGTTGGCTAGTCGCACTAATCCTGTTTGGTTGGGGCTCCTCTGAGGGGAGGGGGTGTGGGAAATCTTTAATGAGTGTCTGTATTTTCTCATGGAAGTATTCCGCTATTTTATTGCACAGGGTTTGGGAGGGGGGAATGTCTCTCTGCATGGTTTTGGGGTTGGTATATAGATTGACAATATTAAAAATGTCTTTTTGTTTATTGTTGCTGTTTGTTATGGCATTGGTGAAAAAGTCCTTTTTAGTAGTTTTTATCATCCCGTGATAGTGACGACGGGCCATTTTGTAGCTGAGCTGGTCAGTTGTATCGTAGTTTCGGCGCCAGCTTCGCTCTAGTGCTCTAACCTTCCTTTGTTCCTCCTTTAGGCTTTGGGAGAACCAAGGGGCAGAGGATCTAGGTTTCTTTTTGTATTTTGGTTTAAATGATGTCTTGTCATTATTCATAGATAGGGCGCCCATCCATTTCCTGAAAGACTGGCTATCTTTCTCAGGGTCCCCTACTGATAGTGGTCTGGTTTCTAGTGCCCTAGTTAGGAAGCCCGGTAGTCCTGTCAGATTTTTCCAGTTGGGCCCTCCATGGGGATTACATGGCTTATTTCCAGATGTATGTGCCATTATCCCTTGGAGTTCAAAAGGGATGTAGTTGTGATCAGACCTGGTTAGTTCCTGGGGTGGTTTTACATGTAGTGTGTCTAAGTTTGAACATATGCCATCGAGGATGTGACCTGCCTTGTGTGTGGGCCTGGTGGTAAGTATGTTAAGGCCTAAGATCTTCATTGTGTCCGTAAAGCCTAGGGTAGCGTGATCTGTGAGGGAGTCTAAATGTATATTTATATCTTCTAAGATCGTGTAGTTGGCTGATTTAAATGCTAGATCGCCTACTGCTTCTCCTAGGCTGTTTGTGAAATCAGTGGGTGTTCCCGGAGGTCGATATAGTAATGCTCCAGAGAAGGTGAAGGAGTCATGTACCTTGAGGGCGAATCCTATACTTTCCGCACCTTTGATACCTGGGATCGGGAAGGTCAGGCAGCTCAGTGAGTCCCTATAGACAATAGCTATTCCTCCGCCTCTCTGGAGGGGTCTGTCTTGTCTGGCAATGAGGTACCCCTGAGAGAGAGCGTTCGTTACATCTGGATTACTGTTTTTAGTTAACCAGGTTTCTGTCATAAAAAGACAGTCCAGCTCTCTTTCCAAGATTAGGTCGAAGATATGATGGGCGTGCTTGCCCATGGACGAATGGATGATTTAGGTGGACTAGGAGGGCTATTCATGTTATTAGAGGCTATCATGATTTAGGGCCCGATGTAGGTAAATCCCATTTACCGATTTTGAAATACCGAATCTTACCGATTCGGTATTTTAAAATCGGTAAATGGGATGTAGGTCCCAAAATCTGGATTCGTTACCGAATCCTTAACAATTCTATAATTACCGATTCGGTAAATACCGAATCGGTAATGCCCATTCTTTCCTATGGGCTTTGAAGCCCATAGGAATGATTAGGCATTACCGATTCGGTATTTACCGAATCGGTAATTAAAGAATTCACAAGGGTGCAGGGGGTGTCACTTTGACACCCTCTAGCACCCCCAAAACGGCCATGTGTGCAATGTGGCACACAGACATGCCCTAAGGGCACGTCTGTCTGTCACATGGCACATGTGTACATGCACAGATGTGCATGTACACAGGAATCGGTTTTTTACCATGGATTTGTATTCCATGGTAAAATACCGATTCTGTAAGCCATGTGCTGATGGAACATAGGCTACCTACATTGCATTTTCGGTAATTTTACCGATTCGTTATCATTACCGAATGGGTAAATATTACCGACTCGGTAAATTTACCGATTCGGTAATGATAACGAATCGGTAAAATTACCGAAAATGTGCCCCTACATCTCCATAGCCCTTTACCGATCGGAAACGGCCGAAAATCGGTATTTTCGGCCGATTCCGATCGGTAAAGGGCTACCTACATCTGGCCCAGAGTCATAGATCGTATTTATTTTGTTCTCAAAGAACAGGGAGATGTCGTCACAGAGGGGCTGTGAGAAATCATCCGAACTTTCATAAGCCATTGGCTGTACAAAAGTCTGTAGTATCTTGTAAAGCTCTTTAGAGGAGTTGCCTGCTTTGTCAAGTTGCTGAATAAGACTGTTTTCCTAGCCAGCCTTATGTTTTTATAATAATTTGATTGAGCCTCTTGATGTGCTCTTTTATTCTCCTCTGTTTGGGTTTTTCTCCACTTCTTCTCCATCTTTCTGCAACCCTGCTTCTCTACTCTAAGTGCTTCGGTGTACCATATTTCTTGCTTAGAGGAGAGGTGCTGTTTATGCAGTTTTAATGGTGCTAGAGTGTCTACTGCCATTATGAGAGAGTCAATAAGTTTGGAGAGAGCCAAATCCACGTTATCTATCTCAGTGAGGATTGGTTTCTTCCATACCCTCCCCAACTCTTCTGCTGTTACTTTATGCCACTGTCGTCTCCAGATGGATGGGAGCGGTGGCTTATGGGAAGGTGTGGAAGCACCCAATAAGGAAAATTCCACTAAATAGTGGTCAGACCAACTTATTTGGGTGGCAGGATAGCATAGAATATCGGGGCAGTTAGAAAAGAGTATATCTAGAGTATGGCCTCCTTTATGTGTAGGGCCCTTATTATACATTTCAAGGCCTAAAGTAGAAAGATCCGCTAAAAATATTGAAGTTTCTGGGTGGGAAGGGATATCAACATGAACATTAAAATCACCCAGAAGAATAAACTTTTCTTTCGCTTTAAAATAAGGTGCTAGTGTTTCCACCAAAGATAGGGTGAAACCCAATATGGGTCCAGGGGGACGGTACACTAAGGCTCCTTTCCAGGAGGTTTTAGCATCAGAGCTAATTTTAAAAATCATGATTTCCATAGATACACAAAGGAATTGCTCCAGTATAGCAACCTTCAACTCTTCCTTATGCAGGATGGCTAAGCCACCCCCGATTTTGTTTGGCCGGTCAAGATGTAGAAATTTATAACCTGAGGGAACCCCCAGTGTTATTGCAGGAACAGTATGGGGTTTCATCCAGGACTCAGTTAGGAAGCATATATCAGGTTGTAGGGAGAACACAAGATCCCACAATTCCAAATGATGCTTGGGCAGGGAGCGCACATTCAGTAAGAAACTCTTCAAGCCACATTCTAACAGAGGTTTTAAAGGCTTAACTCTATCAGATGGGGCAATATAGGATGCCTGAAACTGACAGTTTATACAGGAAAATGGACCCTCTGGGCATGGCCAAGAGTCTCTGTTACATCCTTTAGAAAGAGCGGGACATAAGTGTTTTGAAACATTGCTGGAGTACCTTAGTCTAGGCGCCCTTGTAAATGCAGAGGGTCCTCGAAGAGCAGAGCCCATAGCCCCTGGTCCCGTCCTGGCACGGACGGGCACAGACGGGCTACTCTTTGGCTCCTCTTAGGCGATCCCTTAGGCGTTCCCCTGCGCGCGACCGCTGCGCGCTCGAAATAGAGGGGGGGCTTTATATCCCTCGCACTTGTGGAGACTAGAGCGCTAACCGCTCGAAAACCGGAAGTGTGTCTGTCTCTTGCCTGTCCGCCCTCCGCTCAACGGTGCTAATCACCGAGTCGGAACGAGGCGTGCAGGCTGGCAATTGAGCCCAGACTCCTTCGGAGTATCAGTGCATGTGAGTAAATAAAATTACCTGTAGTACGCAATACGCAGTCTATTGCTTGCACTGCCCCTGTGGCCTTCGCTACATCGGCAGTACAATCAAAGAGCTGAAACTAAGAATATTGGAACATCTTAGGGCCATAGACAAAGCAGACCCCGCTTACCCGGTGGCCCGCCACTTTGCTGAAGTCCATGGGCGGGACCGCAACACATTACAATACTTTGGAATAGATATCCTGCCACCAAATGTAAGGGGCTGTGATCACCTGAGACGACTTCGTAGATTGGAGTCAAGGTACATAATAGATCTCTCTACGAAGCATCCGAAAGGTCTTAATAGTGGGGAAGAAATGGCGTTCCATCTAGGAAAATAATATATATCCTATATTAACGTCAAAGTCAGTCTTTCAAAAATTCCAAAGTATAGGACATGATAATCCAAATCCAAATGTTTCTCAAGAAAAGTCATTTTCAATCGTTCGGAATTTCAGCGTTTGGGCAGATATGACCCAGGGACCCCCAGTATGCAAGGGGAATTAGTCCCCCCTCTGCAAACGCGCCAGTGGCCTGCATTGCAGAGAGGTGTAAAAAGAGGCATAGCCTCATTACACCTCTGTGCAATGCAGCCCCCTGGCGCATACGGGAGGCTCCTGGTGGGCTAGTTGGCCCCCAGGGACCCCCAGTATGCAAGGGGAATTAGTTCCCCCCCTGCAAACGCGCCAGGGGGCTGAGTTGCAGAGAGGTGTAACAAGGGGCATAGCCTCATTACACCTCTGCAATGCAGCCCCCTGGCGCATACTGGAAGTTCAAGGTGGGCTAGTTGGCCCCCAGGGGCCCCCAGTATGCAAGGGGAATTAGTTCCCCCTCTTCAAACATGCACGGGGGCGCATTGCAAAGAGGTGTAAAAAGGGGCGTGGCTTCATTACTCCTCTCTGCAATGCAGTCCCCTGGCGCATACTGGAGATTCCTGGTGGGCTTTCAGGTCTTATATAGTTAGGAATTAGCATTAAAAAAACTTTGAAATTCACTGAAAAAAACATAGGTTTCAGGCCTTATATAGTTAGGAATTAGCATTTAAAAAACCTTGCAAATTCACTGAAAAAAACATAGGTTTCAGGCCTTATATAGTTAGGAATTAGCATTTAAAAAACCTTTGAAATTCACTGAAAAAAACATAGGTTTCAGGCCTTATATAGTTAGGAATTAGCATTTAAAAAACCTTTAAAATTCACTCAAAAAACTATAAGTTTTAGGGGTGTTATAGTTAGCTGGACATTTCACTCATACAAAACCATTGAAATCGCTCCTATATAGTTAGTTGTACTAACTATATTTCGCGCACCCGCAATCCACTGCTGATGATGTCACATATTACATCATTCATGACATGGTCAGTGACATCACTGATGACATCTCAAATGACATCACTGATGATATCACTGATGACATCATCCACGTGACAATCACGTACACCTTTTCATACACTAGTAAAATCTTTCATCACTCTTTGTAAAATAGTATCATATTTGAATTGATTGTTACAGCAATACAAGTATCTAAAAACCCACTCAGTGATTCATAGATGTATACACACATCTAATCACTTACCTGTAGATTCACTCATACATGCTGTCAATGAACAATAGAACACTATCAAAAATACTTATACACCTAAATCGACATTACACACCAGCACACATCCTATTCACATATGAAGTCATCCTACTCACTTATGCAAACAATGGATCATACTTACATATTTACTTAGCTACACACTTATACAAACACAACTTCATCGATTCATTTAGATAGTAAGCCATACTTAGGTGTTATAAAATCATTATTACAAGTATAAAGTTATCCATACAGTCACTCACACAATCATTGAGTCTTATGTATACTTATTAATATACAACAACTGACACATACACTGCTTTTTATTTTTCTAGTTTGTTGGACATGTACCATTGAGAAATATATTTGCTCATCACCACACCCATAAAGATGTTCACTCACCCAAACAACTGTTAGAACATGTAGTTTTAACTTCATATATCTAGTGAATCAACTATTCACACATCTTTGGGCAGGCACACCCCCCCACCGAACCACACACACATTCACTCTCCCATACAAATACTCAGTTAACTAATCAATAACTAATACAGACTTTCACATAGCTAGTAACCAACTGGAGAACCAGTTTAGACAACAACTGACAAAGTGATACAGATATTCAAACAGTTTAGTCACTATCCACTATATTTAGTGAGACACTATAAATTGGTCAAGTAAACAGTCAATTACACTGCTACTAAATCCTCCATCCAAATATTTATTTTTATATATCCACTCATTCTTCAATGCAAATTGCTATATATATAATGCATATTTAAATAACGAAGCAAACCACATTCACTGGATGATGTCATCAGTGATGTCACTGACCATGTCATGAATGATGTAATATGTGACATCATCAGCAGTGGATTGCGGGTGCACGAAATATAGTTAGTACAACTAACTATATAGGAGCAATTTCAATAGTTTTCTATGAGTGAAATGTCCAGCTAACTATAACACCCCTAAAACTTATAGTTTTTTGAGTGAATTTTAAAGGTTTTTTAAATGCTAATTCCTAACTATATAAGGCCTGAAACCTATGGTTTTTCAGTGAATATATATATATATATATATATATATATATATATATATATATATATATATATCACCAGAGACCCCGACACCGCCAGAACCTGCCTACACGAAGGGATGAAAGACGTCGCCGAGTGGATGAAGGACAGCCGCCTGAAACTGAACTCGGACAAGACGGAAGTCTTCATCCTGGGATCTTCGCCCTCCGCCTGGGACGACTCCTGGTGGCCCCCAGCCCTGGGCACCGCACCCAAGCCAACCGACCACGCACGAAACCTGGGCTTCATCCTGGACCCCTCCCTCTCGATGACCAGACAAGTCAACGCCGTCTCCTCATCGTGCTTCAACACCCTGCGTATGCTTCGCAAGATCTTCCGCTGGATCCCGACCGAGACCAGGAAGACTGTCACCCAGGCACTCATCACCAGCCGACTGGACTACGGAAACGCCCTCTACGCCGGAACCACAGCCAAGCTACAGAAAAGACTCCAGCGCATCCAGAACGCCTCCGCCCGACTCATCCTGGATGTCCCCCGACGCAGCCACATCTCCAGCCACCTGAGGAACCTGCACTGGCTCCCCGTCGACAAGAGGATCACGTTCCGGCTCCTCACCCACGCACACAAGTCTCTCCACGACCTGGGCCCCAAGTACCTCAACGACCGCCTGACCTTCTACAAGCCCACCCGCCAGCTACGGTCCACCAGCCTCGCCCTCGCAGCCGTACCACGCATCCGAAGAGCCACCGCCGGAGGAAGATCCTTCTCTTACCTGGCTGCCAAGACTTGGAACTCCCTCCCCATCCACCTTCGGCTGACCCAGGAGCATCTCGCCTTCAGGAAACAACTCAAGACCTGGCTGTTCGAGCAGTAGCATACCCCTCCCCCCAAGCGCCTTGAGACCCTCCCGGGTGAGTAGTGCGCTATACAAATGGCATGATTGATTGATTGATTGATTATATTCACTGAAAAAAACATAGGTTTCAGGGGCGTTATAGTTAGTTGGACATTTCACTCGTACAAAACCAAAGAAATTACCGTGTGTTAGTTCATTAGTTAGAAAAGTGCAGGAAGAAGCAAGACATGAGCAGAAAGAACCAACAGAGGAGCAGAAAGAGGCCTTGTTGCAAAATCATCCTGTGCCCACAACTTTTTCTGATGGGTACTGGTGGTAACTGACTCTGACTAACCAGGCCTAGAGCCTGTGCTATGCTAAAAGACACTTAGAATACAGTGAAAACACCTACATACACTAGGACACACTATGCGTGGGGTACCCCTGTGATTAGCATGACCTCCTCTGTAAGCCCATAGTACATAATAGGGCAGGGGGATTAAAATTACCTCAAACCAGAGGAGCAGAAATATGCTACTTTAACTAGTAGTCGCGTTTGCAGAGTGGTGGCGAAAGGGTGCTGGGCGTCTAGCCAAGGCTCAGGAATTCCGCTGTTTAGGACTTACAGGAGGTACCAGGAGGGATTCTTGGCCCCCAAACTCCCTCAGGACTAAATCGGACTTCATCCCCATCCCGTAGTCTGCCACGAGGCACGTTGGCTGAGTGGTAGAGAAAGACGTCTTAGCAAACCCACTGTGTGGGACTTACTGTAGGTAATAAGAGGGGTAGTTGGCCCCCAAGGACATCTTGGGGGCCAACTTCCCAAACCATTACCTCCTGTCAGTCCCACACAGCAGCATTGTTAAGTACTCGTACCCGGCCATGCCCACTTTGCCCACCACTCTACAAACTCCCTGACACGCTCTTGGATGGGGATTGAAGTCCCCTTCACTGCTGGGGGTTCTTTAGGGGCCAACTAGCCTAACTTTTACCTCCAGTATGCCACACGCAGTGGGATTGGTGAGAGTAGACAAAGGCCATGCCCCCTTTATCTACCACTCTGCAAACACGCCCCCTGGCGTGTTCTATGTTGGGGGATTAATTCCCCTTGAACCCTGAGGGTCCCTAGGGTTCAACTAGCCCTCCAGGTACCTCCACTAAGCACCACAGAGCTGCGTTGCAGAGAGGTGTAAAAGGGGCGTGGCCTGGGCAACCTCTCTGCAATGCACACCTGTGGTGCTTACTGGAGGTACCTGGTGGGCTAGTTGGTCCCCAGGGCCCCTCAGTATTGAAGGGGAATTATTTCCCCAACCTAAAACGCACCACATGGCATGCAGGCCTAACAGGTCAGGGTGTTTCTACTCTGCCCCCTTTTCTTGTTTTGCGCCTTTGTTTCCCTGTTTTCTTGAGCCTCGGTTAACGAGGCACAAGATGGTTGCCAACACTTCCCGGTTTGGAGTGTTGACAGCCAATTAGCATAAAGCTTGTGGTCGGGAGGGTGCGCGTATCCTCCGTGTCTCAAAATATCGAAACTTTTATTTTTTTATTTTCTCAGCAACTACTGAATGGATTTACACCATTTAAAAAAAGTTCTCTTTCTGAGCCAAGGGCTACCTTTGTGCCAAATTTGGTGTAATTCCGTTCAGCAGTTTCGGGTGTAACTGTGTCTAAAGTTTCCTATGGGAAATTGATTTTCCGACCACTATTTTTTTAATTTCTCAGGAAGTACTGAACGGATTTACACCATTTAAAAAAGGTCTCTTTCTGAACCAAGGGCTACCTTTTTGCCAAAAGTGATGTAATTCTGTTCAGCAGTTCGGGCTGTAGCCATGTCTAAAGTTTCCTATGGGAATGAACATGGAGAAAACACGTTTTCTCTGCCCCCGCTTGCCGAATCACCCCGAAACTTTTAAGATAGGAGCTGACCGGAGCGCCCCACTAGTTTTGAAAATTTCACGAAGATTCATTAACCAGCGCCAAAGTGTTTGGGAAAAGAAAAAATGCTTTTCGAATACAAACAAGGTCCTAACTATAACTATAACTAGCTACTGGCGACCGCCAGTAGGGATATATATATATATATATATATATATATATATATATATATATATATATATATATATATATATATATATATATATATATATATTTATTTCGTAAAAACTAATTTATTTCCTTTGGAAGCATTTACACACAGTGATTTACTATGCGAGGGTATACACAGAACCCGAATATATATATTTATATATTCTTTCATACAGGAGGAATGGTATTATTTATTCCTGTTTGTTACACTGCCCGCTTGGGCTCAAACTCGCAATAGTCATTTTTTTCGCAAATGCTCTACGGCATTTTTAGCACCAGGCACTAATGTTTTATATGGGCATTACCCCACTTTAAAGCAGGTAGGCACAGTAAACTGTGTCAACAACCAACAGGGCGAACTCCCAGCGAGTGCCACATGGGCCCTCAGTCAAGGACATAACGAACGGCCCGACACTGCGCATAATGAGGTCTTTCTCACGGACCCTTCGATAAAGGTTGCTCAAATGTCCAATACGGATAAAACAGAGGACATGCCTAGGCCGATTAGCTCAGCACTAAGTGGGGAAGCCCTCTCTACCTTCTTTTACCCAGAATACAAGTCTAAAGGTTGCCATGACATCCTAAATCGGGATAACATCTTAAAGCTGATTCAAGCAACAGGACTGTCAAAGGCAATAACCACACAAGACATAATATCGGTAGAATTTATTGCACCATCCCAAGGCCAATCAAACGAATCCACTAAGGTCACCTGGAGCACCGCAGAGGCAATGAACAATATTCTAGGGCTAAATGATACCTTCAAGCAATGGGGGATACTGATACAACCGGGCAAGGAAGCGGGATATCCTCACATCTTACAGGAAAGCCGTAATGATGAACGCAGTCGTGCAGGGAGGGGTTTAGTATACTCCGTCCTCAGGGGTGCACGCAACAAATCCCCCACTTCCGTCCGCCCTCTGAGGAATGTAAGAGAAGACGGGATCACACCAACTAGGAACAATGATGAGGCCGGTACATGGTCATGGCTGGCTGGTGCCCTGAACACAACCCGCCTCCTCCGCTGACAGCCCAGCAGGGAGGACCGCTATGAAAAGACTCCTCTAAAAATCTGTTCACGGAACATCAACGGCCTAACAAGCAAACTTGAGGATAACGCCACAATCTCCTATTTTCGGAGTTTCGCTATACTGCTATTACAAGAGACATGGCTTATGGTACCGCAGCACCTAGAAGGCTTTAAAACCCATCACGTTCCAGCTCATAAACTGAATCGTCCAGGAAGAGGGAGCGGCGGTCTTGCAGTATATATATCAACAAAAAATGCAGTCACCTCCTGGGACCTGTCGGGCTCATCAAATTGTCTCCAGTGTGTGGGAATCTCTCACACTTCGTGCAACGGCCAAACTCGGAGGCTAATCTTAATGAACGCTTAAGTCCGTCCAAATACAGCATCAAGGAAATCCTTTGTAGAAGAAGCTATTGCGTCAGTAGTGAGAATGCAAACAGATCCTCCAAATTCAGAAATCGTATTTACTGGCGACTTTAACATGTGGCTAATGTCAGACCTCCAAAAAAATGAGGTCACCAAAGCACACGATAGCATCTGGGCTATACCACCGCAGGACCGGCCTGGACGGCACAAGGATGACCCACATGGAAGTTCCCCACAAGGCAACCTTGAAAATCTGGGCCTTAGAGCCTTAAACGGGCATTATTCCTCAGACAAGCCACCTCGATTTTCTTATCTATCGAAAAAAGGCACTTTATTAATTGACTATACCCTTGTTAGCCTTTCATTGCTCCAACAAATAGCAGGTTAATGCTTTGGAAACAGAACAGAAAGTGACCACTGTCCCCAAGAAATTATGCTGAGCACCTGTTTCATGCAATACGAAGAGGAAAGGGCTTTGCCATCCGAGAGTTTTACAATCAACCTCAAACGAATTAAATGCTCCTTTAAGAATCTTCAACAAGTAGCAACAGAGGCTAAACAAATAATTGAGCGCCAAAATAGGTGCCAGGATAACATAATTGCCAACTGGTCAACATTTGCAATTGAACTTATTGACAGATACGCGAAACCAATAAAATTCACAATCCAAACTGGTGAAAAGCACATGCCCCGCACGAATCCTGAGATACTATCAGCAACAAGATCCATGAATCGGATATGGCGGGCTTTAAAAACAGATCCAACAGATCCCACCAAAATAATAAAATTGAGAGAGGCTCGCAGTCACCTTAAGAAAGCGAAACGTGAGCTACGCATAAGCCAATTGAATTCGTTCTGGGCCAAACTGCAGCATGACATTAAAACAAACAACTCTGCCAGGTTTTGGCGTACTATCAATAGTGTATCCGGGTGCGCATCTAAAGTCGCCTCCTCGAGCATACTGGAAACAGAGTGGGTAGATTTTCTCTACTCTCACTTTAATGATCGGGATGCGTACAACACCTACTTAAGTCTCCCCTCCGTGGACAAAGTAACACAAAAAGAGAGTGTCCGGGCACCTGTCTCGAACACTTCAAACTCCCTAATGAAGGAATGGCCCTTTGCTGATCTGAAAATGGCACCAACAAATGAGTGTTTTTCGTCTCAAAGCTATGTCAATCCTATAACAGTCCAGAAGGCTGACATAGAAAAAATGATAAAAAAGGGACGGAAGGATGTTGCGCCTGGTCCAGGTGGAATTCCTCAAGCTCTGTTCAAGGAAGACGCAACCTTTTGGGCTGCGAACTTAAACACCCTTTTCAATTCAAGCCTGCAAAATAACATCATACCGCCCTCCTGGCGTGGATCCATTCTCGCACCGATCTTCAAAGGAGGAGATAAAAAATCCCCCGGGAATTATCGCCTTATTGCTCTCATTGACAACGAAGCAAAGTACTTTGCGGGAGTGTTGCTCAACTTACTCAGGGCATGGGCGGACAACAATTCTATAATTCCTCTGAATCAAACAGGCTTCACAACAAACACCGGCACCTCAGTCAATCTTATGACTCTTTCCTGCCTGAATGACCAAGCGAAGTTTTGTTCTTGCCCACTCTATCTGGGATTCATTGACTTCCAAGCGGCCTTCGACAATGTCAACAGAAGCAAACTCTGGCAGAAGTTGTCCAGACTCACATTCCAGCGGACCTCCCAAGAGCCATTCAACTTCTACACCAGGACACATGGGTCAGGATTAAGATCGGGGATGGCTCAAGATTGTCTCGCCCAATCCCGACGGAAAAAGGCCTCAAACAGGGCTGTGTCTTGGCTCTGACACTCTTTAATTTATTTCTAGCCGACCTTCCTGAAGCCCTCAACAAGGTTAACTCCAACGCCCCCAAACTTTTTCGTTGACAAACCTACTATATGCTGATGATGTGGTTTTGTTAAGCAAAACAAAGATCGGAATGCAAAGGCTCCTGGATGCTACCTCTGAATACTCAAATAACAACGAGCTTTGCATCAACAACAGGAAGACGAAAATCCTAGCAGTTCATCCAAGTAAAGCTAAGAAACTCTCTTGGACTTTGAACAATGAAAGCATCGTCGAATTAAACTGTCAGAGGTATCTTGGAGTTATTTTTAACAACAATGAAAAATACAAATCCCACCTAGAAGAACAGAAAAGGAAGGGTGTGGCACTTGCTTTTGCAATTGGATTAATTCAAAAGAAGCTACAAGGCCCAACTCTCGCACCCACACTACAGGCCGCTCAGGCTAAAATCATTCCGACCCTAACCTACGGTAGTGAAGCTCTAAAAGGATTGGACAGTGGCCAACTGGACACAATCATTATTAAGATCTACAGATCAGTGTTCAAATTACCATCCCACACATCACCGGCACAAATTAGGTTGGAACTAGGCATCTGCAAACAACCACTGGCCAGAGCCATGTATTTTCTTGTCTGCTGTCACAAACTGAGGCTATCAAAGGAGGGTAGTCTAGGGCACCATCTGTGGGCCAGTATTGACAACAACTCATGGCGAGCAGGTCATGACTACTGGTCAAAAGGTCTAACAACCCTGTGCCTAAACGACCTCTGGAATTTGCACGCTAGTCAGAAGGAATTCAAAAGGCTAGCGAAAATCAGCACTAAACAACTATCAATAGTGGAAGATAAAGCCACCCTTGCAAAAAGAAGTCATGGGTGGATGACCCTTCATTCCTATGCCTCGTTAATTCTACAGCCGTACCTTACCATTTCTTTCAGTGCACGAACGAAACTAAGTTTCTTAAAATTGAGACTGGGAGTTATCAACTTGTTGATGCATTGGCAAAAATGGAAAAGAGAGCACGGACAAGATCTATGCCGACTTTGTGGGAATCACAAAGAAGACATTACACACATCATCTGTCTGTGCACAAAACTGCTCACTGAGAGACGGGGCCTACTCAAGTATCATTGGAATAGAAAAATGATCAGAAGCTGTAGGGTAGCAGTTCTGGCCTGCTTTGATCGTAGGAACACTGAATTAAACTGTGCCCTAGTAAGATTTATGGAGCGCACTGCAAAAAAACTAAGTGAGGTGCCCACAGCTCGTGACTCTCCATCGGCATAACGTTTGATAAACCTCACCTGTTACTGCTACCCTGACTGGTTTTTATGAACATGTTATTTTAAATGAAATTCTGAAATCCTTTTTTAAAAAGTTTTGTATTTGCAATGGTTTTTTCAAATCACGCAATAAATAAATTATTATTACTAAAAAAAAATTAAAAAATATGGGCATTACCAACAATTTAACCATTTAATTTTTATAACTAATTTTAGAATTACATTAGGTGCTTCAAACACTTGCCTTACCCCCGTTTTCACTTCATCTCTTCAGCGGCTTTCTGTTTCTCTTAATCAGTATTCATGTCTCTGATGTTTAAACTACACCCGCTCCTGTGTATCACTTTCTCACCCACCCGTATCACAAACATTAACCACGGGCAAACTCTATCATAACATGGATGGAGCATGCCATGATTAGCCCGTATATTTTATCATGCCAACATAAACATCCCCGACAGGAAAAAGTTTCTACTAATGCTTTTCCCTGCCGCCACAGGCACGAGGCTTGAGTGATGCAATTGCTCTAAAGTTACAGAACTGAAATGCGCTGATAGGCTTTAAAGACAGCACAACCTTTCTTCCATGTCCATAGCAACATACCTATAGCAGTGGACAGCCTCACACACACAAAAATATACCAAACAAAATATATTTATAAGTGGCCAGAAACACAGGAGGTTTTACGAAGTATGAGGGCAATACTGCTTTATGTTTTAAGAATTATTTACGCATTTCTGCTATAATTTTCATTACATGATTTTTTAAATGTATGCTTTTTTCACCCTCCATGTCTATGATTGTGTCACATGTTAATCCTGTCATTTTTCTCTGAACCAATGGGTTACTTGTTATCACTATAAATAGTTCTTACACTTTCGGTGAAACCAGATGTAGTGAGCAAGGCGGACTTTTCCGCCGAAACGCGTCTGGTCGTCTTTCTTGTCAATAAAGACCTTTGATCACGAATCCCACGGAGTCGGTGCCTGCTTTTCTGAAAGACTTGAACACAGGATTGGGTTCATATATATATATATATATCAGGATTCCACTCTCCACGCCACATTTTCACAGCGCTCGCAAAAGATGAGAGAAACTGACTCTTTGTTTCAGTCAGCAGCCGCTGGTAAATTTATTTAATTATTTTTTGTGCATTGCTTTGTTCATAACCAAACGCGTTTCGGCGATCCCAGCCGCCTTGCTCGCTGGTAGTTTGTGTTCAGAACCCTCCACATCTTTAAATTACCTACAATCCAGTGATTGGTCGCCACCACATAATAAACATAGACGAAATACTTGACAACTAGCATCAACTATGCAGGGGTATCTTTGAAGAAGACAGACTCCAATAATAAGATACTATCCCTGCCTTCCATTTTTAAAGTATTTTGTATACAATCCACACATTAAATACATTTATATATATTAAATTATATAAATATCAAGCTGTAATAAAATAAGTCATTTCATTTCCTGTGCAAATACGCATGTGTGTCCTTTGAATAACAGATATAATGTTATCATTTTGGTATTTCATCATTATGTATATATATATACACGTAAATTATGCAACTCCCTCTCTGCATAATTTACCCCCACTTGGGCTGCATTACGACTGTGTATATATTTTATAACACACATTGCAACATGTTTATTTCTTGAGAAATATCATGAAATAACTCAAACTAAGGTGTTCATTATCGCACATTTATGAAATAATTTGCCAATCGTTTGAAAAACCTATTTAAGTTGACAATGAAATCTTGTATATAATGAATACAAGATACACCAGACCATTCCAAGATGGATGCCATGTTTATATTGTCTTCAATATGGTGTTGGGGCAGGTAGTCCTACTTTCAGTGTTAGTTAATATCACTAATATGTTTGCACCATTTATTTTCGAACAGCAAGTTACCTGTGACCAAGGTGCAACTTCACCGAAATGCGTCGGGCTTTCTGTTCGCTATTTTGTAAATAAAATCTTCATGCATATGAAGTTGGGCTCACGTTTGCTTTTTGGATATCGGAAAAGCATTGCTTCAATTGAATTAGAGGGTCGCTACCTTGCTTGAGCCCACCACTGACCAAGCGGCAGGGAGATCAGCGGACTGTTGTTTGAATATATATATATTAATATATATATATATATATATATATATATATAGCCACAATCTTGAAAAATTTCCGAAAGTCTTCAAACAAACAGGTACGGACCACAGGGTCTCTTTAGTCATAAAGTGCAGATTTATTGCTTTATAGCATTCTCATCGTCCCGCAAGTGCCCAGCATGGCGCGTTTCGACAGTGGAACACTGTCTTGCTCACATGACGTGCCAAGGGCCAATCAGCAATATATAGTGTCACAGCATCCAATTGCCCGCCTATTTCAAATTCATAGACATAGAAAACATGTTCTAATCATTCCTCCGCGAACATTGTTTAATCTTAAAATAGATATATGTTCCAGCAATTGTATATCCAACTGTTAAACAGTAAACATACATTTTACGTGAGTGATAAAGTGCTAGTGCATACAAAATAAAATATGTAGTCTTCTATTGATCTAGCACCAGTTATTACTTTGATGCAAAAAAGAATATTGCATAACTGTAAACTGTCTTTAACTTGAAGCCATGCGATGCTCATCTATTCATATTACTTCTACCTGTATATTTATATTTATATATACACTTAACCTAATAATGCTTGCCTTAAATAGCCTTTAAATATGTGGTAAAGGCATATGTGGTAAAGGCATATGTGGTAAAGGCATATGTGGTAAAAGCATATTTATGGTAAAAAAAATGTGTGGTAAAAAATGTGTGGTTTTTACCTGCATTGTATTGTCATACAACCCATGCTGGGAACAAAAGTGATGCCCTGCATACTGCTAGACCTGCTGCTTGTAAGATCTTTGAATGAAGGTGCCTGTTTGCTCAACACAGGAGAAGGTACAGTAAACCATGACCTAGAAGAGGAATCGAAAGCCAAAAGACTCAAATAAGTGGAGAAGTAGAGCTTTTCATTTTGTCCCTGACTCCTTATAGGCCTTTTGCTTGCCCCTACTAGAGCCTCAAGGGTGTTCGCCCTCACTCCTGGCCTAAAGGCATACCAGATAGGAAGCCAGGGCTAGGAGATCTTAAGCACCACTGCCTACATTTACCTCTGCTACAGCTGTAAATATACGTGAGTGCCGCACTTCCATGCCAATACATTTAACTGTTGGTGATGGTTCAGGAGACAGCGTCCATGAAGTACTGCAACTGCTCACTACCTATCTTGTGGGTAAGGATGCTTGAGTGCATAGCATCTTGGGCTCATCCCAGGGACATGTACCGCCCCATCAATGGCAAGCACTGGGGGGCTCACAAGCACCCTTAGGTCAGAATAGAAAGTGAAAGTACATTCCACACTGTGTAACACTGGCATTGTAACCAGGCTCGCCATGCCCATTGGGCTAAAAGGGCTTCAGTCCCCGCATCATGTGTCAGAACCCGGGCTGCTGCTGCAGCTCAAACTGCTGGGGGCTCGGCTTTGCAGTGTCTGGAGTCTTATCCCCGGCACACCCGAGTTTTTCACAGGTATTTAAAGACCAATTGCATATCTACATAGCTTTGTAAAATGGTTACCGAGGCTGTTTGTTTTCTGGTTCCAGTACCCCCTGGGCCCCCACTCTGCCTATTCCTTACATTTGGATTTTACTTTTTACTACCTTAGTGTGAGAATGCATTTCATGAAAAGGAATATAAATTAGGGTTACTAAAAGAAAAATTCCAGCCATTTATTGTTTAAAGAGCCAGCAAAGGCCTTGTCTTGACACTAAGGGGTCCATTAGTATGTCGGGCGGATTGCTTCCGCCAGGCTGGCGGTGGCCACCGCCACCCTGGCGGAGGCAATCCGCCCGACAAGCACTCTCGTTTTCCCCTCCGACAGATTAGGATGGCGGAGGGGACAGCGGCGGACGGAAAGACCGTCTGCCGCTTTACCGCCGCGGTCGCCTTGCGACCGCGGCGGTAATAGATTAATATGGTGGCGGTGTCCAATGGACACCGCCAGCCATATTACCATGGCACAAAGTAGGGGCCTTTCCGCGGCGGCAATGCCGCCACGGAAAGGCAGGTGGAGATTGCTGTGGGGGCCCCCTGCAGGGCCCCCAGGTTGCCATCACTGTCGGGTGGCACATGGGGGGTACCTATGGTACCCCCCCCACATGTACATATGCAAAGCGGCAGGCACCGCGCGGTGCCTGCCGCTTTGCATCCTGAAATGCGTCAGCATATGTTTTGCATTGTGGCGGGCGGTGCAGAGAGCACCGCCCGCCACAATGCAAAACATATAGGATGTGCCCGCCACCCTGGCGGGCACATCCTAATATCCACAACGGGACCCCCGCCCTTATGGCGGGCGGTACCGATCTCCGTTAGGGTGGCGGGCGGACAAAGTCCGCCCGCCATCCTAATGGACCCCCAAATAGGGTTATAAATAAAATAGTATGTATTCATTTGTAATGTGACTTTTCAATCTTTTTTCCCTTTAATTATCAGTCATGGATCATTCAGGAAGCCCTAGAACACAATAAAAAATGCTTTCTATTTATATTTGATGTTCCAAATATGCACTGATAAGTGCCGAAAAAGGCTCTGTGACTGCTTATTTTTGTACTGTCTGGGACATCAATATAATGATCTGACAACCCTTATCACAAGACTGAAAGTTTTTTGCAAGAAGAGCACAATATTTATTTCCTCCACCATCGATCCCTGCACCCTGAATAATGCCATAATAGCAATAGTTTAACTTATATCTGAAACCCTACACCAGCCCTCAATAACATGCTGAGTTACTTCAAGTGTCTGGAAATGCACCCTGCATTCAGACAAATCACTCCTCATTCTCACCCTTCACTTTTGCACACTCAGGGATGCAAACGTACTTACACTGATCACCATGCAGTCACACCACCTACTCACCCTGCACTCACAGTGAACACACTGCACTTATGCCACTCGCCATGAACTCACACCGTTCTCACCCACTTACCCTACGGTCACATGAGCAAACTGCTCACTCTGCACTCACAGTGATCACACTGCACTCGCAGTGCTCTTACGCTGTTCACAGTGTACCTCACCCTGCAGTCACACAAGCAAACTACTCACCCTGCTCATGTGACACTTCACCCACCTGTCTCCCTCACTGCTCACTCTGCAATCTCATTCAAACAAGCCCATCACTAACCATACATTCTTTTGTCCCACTCTGCACTTACATCCGCACCCAAATTCAAATGGTCATCTCACTCACCCTGAAGTCACTCCTCTCACCCTGCTCTCATACCATTGCATCGCTCACTGTGCGCTCACATGGGCACTCCTGTCACCCACACCCACACAGTGCAAAGGGCTAATGTACTAGCTACAAATAACATGTACCATGCACATCACAGAACTGAGTGTGAGTAAACTACAGATAGCCCTATAAAAAAAAGAATTTTTTTGTCAGAAAGGGGCTATAGAGAGATGAGGTGGATTGTTGGTGAGTAGTAGTGAGGCAATTGATGGAAAAGGAGGAAATGGGAGAGGGGGTGCCAAAAAAGACTGTTCCACCATGCGCAGCCAGTGTTAGGGCCTGCCTGGTGTGGGGGGGCCGGGGATGTTTCAAGGCCGCTTTTGCCTGTGGGGGGTCTGTGGTTTCAGAGCTTGGGGTGGGGGCTGGAGAGCATTTGCCATCCACCCTCCCCCGCTGGGTGGGCATGTCCTTGGCAGGGAAGATCAGGGAACAGCGCCTGATTATTCAGGAATCAGAGGAGCGGTGGGCTGCCTTGAATGCGGCCAGGGGTCGGACGGTCTGGGAAGATGAGGTGGAGGGGCCGCCTACGCCCACCTCTGAAGAGGAGCGGTGGGCTGAGCAGGAGGGGAGGGACAGGGAGACTAGTTTTAAGAGGGGGTTGACACAGGAGGAAGGGCGTTTTCAGGCTGGTGCTGGGATGGCCAGGATGGCTTTGAGGCCAATTGGTGCTGGGGCCCGCCCACGTTGGAGCGACCTGGGGGCCAGGGGGGAGCTAAGCCAGCGGAGGTTGGCAGAGTGTTGGGTGGTCCGGCGGGGCGCAAGACGGCCCCGGGATGCCGGCTTGAAGCAGCACGGGGGTCCGCGGCGGCCTTACCTCCGGCGCAGGACTGGGCACGACGGCGTGTGTGGCAAGTGGTAGTGGTTTGAATGTGAAGAAGAGAAAAGGTGTGAAGAGAGCGGTGCGTAAGGTCTTGTGGACTCCAGTTGAAGTGGAGCCTGAAGTGGAATTGGATTATGAACAATAAACGAAAGAGGGACCCTGAGAAAATTGAATAAGTGGGGAAAACATCAGGGAATAAACAAAACCAAAGCACACAAACCTCCCCCCACAAAGTTAAATTTCATATTGGCAGTAAGTTCATTAATTAGAAGCTCCCACGGACCAAGAATATTTTTATTAAAAAGTTTTTAGTTCATTTATTTATCAAAGTTCATATATCTACATATTTTTCTATGCATTTCTCTTCATCTTCTTCATATATAATGCATAAGACATAACACACATTCAATAAAACAAGACATACGCCCAGCACAATAATATTGTAGAGTACCTATGAGTAGATATATATTACACAATACAAAAAATGGTGGATTTGCTATAATGGCCTGCACATCAACATACGTTCTCTTAGTCGAGTTGGTCTTCGCCTCAGATTTCAAAATCAATAGATTCAATGTAGAGTGCAGCTTTGGAGTTTGATGCACATCCACCTAGGGCATCCACAGAGACCTCCTACCCAAATTGAATTCAGGCAGTAAGTCGTGATACAAAGAATACTACACCAGTGCACACCTGAAATAGTCACTTTTATGCTTTGTGCAATTAAGCACTTTCTTGTCCATCAATGTTCTTTTATTGCAATCGACTTCCAGTAGCCACGTGATGTTGAAAATTCAACATTTTATTTCTTAAACCACAATGATCCACAGCCGACGCGCGTTTCACCCCAATTGGGCTTCCTCAAGGCTCTTAGTTTGCGTGTTATACACAATTCCTTTCGTAAACGCCGCTTGTTTTATCAAATCCAATGTTTCCTACAATATCGTTCCGTTATCATGCAGTTTCAGTCGTGTCACAAATATGAGACGTGATGTGATAATCTTTTACCATATAATAATTAAGGCAGCCATGATAAGTTCCATCTCTCCATGGGGTTTTCAAATGTCCATTCTACGTGCCATTACTGTGCTCCGGCAGCAATCTGTAACCACCCCAACCACCGCATTAGGAAACAACCAACAATAATTACCAATAGGCTAAACAAAACAAGTTATAACAAAAAACAGTACATAACTAAAACAGACAAGAAAAAAGAAGCGGCGACGCGCGTTTTAGGAGATCCCATGTATATCAACATGCTCCTTCTTCAGGACACAATTTATTTATGTATATATTAGGAATAACCATATCCTGGTTGTAAACCCATATTAAAGTAGGTACGGGGCTTCTGTGACAGTAAAACAATGGTTTGAATTGAATTCCAGTGCAAGTAGATATTAAGTGTGCACCCTCCAATCAGAGTTCATGGGATAGATAAGACAGGCTTTAACGTAGGAGCCATGGTGTTATAAAAAATGAATCCTTATAGAAAATAACTCATAAATGAATCCTGAATCTAAAAACGCCACAAAGGCATGGAACAGTCCCAATGGGCGTAATGAAATTTAGATCGAGCAGCAACCGCCTCCGTTAGTGAATTAATTAGGAAACTGTCTCCAGCATCAAAAGCACAATCAGGGTCCTGCCATCGTCAGTCCAGAGATGCGGGGTCCAAAAGTGAATATACAACCTAAGGTTGTATATTCACTCTTGGACCCACACAATATTATTGTGCTGGGCTTATGTCTTGTTTTATTGAATGTGTGTTATGTCTTATGCATTATATATGAAGAAAAATACATAGAAAAATATGTAGATCTATGTACTTTGATAAATAAATGAACTAAAAACTTTTTTATAAAAAAATTCTTGGTCTGTGGGAGCATCTAATTAATGGACTTATTGCCAATATTAGATTTAACTGTGTGAGGGGAGTTTTTGTGTGCTTTGGTGGAATTTGATTATGACACAGAGATGAGGAGCTTGAAGAGGGGGAGGTGAGGGATGACGAGAACAGAACGAGGGGGGGTGAAGAGCAACAGCAGACTTGTGTTTTGCAGGTGGCAAAACCAACGAAGGGCAAGGCGAAGACGGACAGCCAGAAACAGACCAGCGCCAAAGGAAGGACGGGAGAGACGCAGATGGCCTTGACAGGTGAGGGGACATGATGGGCAGCTTTGGACGGTGGGCCTAAGGAGGGGCGGAAGAAAGCCTGCCGGTCGGTGGGTGTGGGAGAGGGGTCAGTAAGGGATGCTATAGCGTTACCGCAGGGCGGAGCCGGTGGGGGTGCTAAGATGGACGGGGAAGGCAAGAAGATGTCCGTAGCAGGGGTACAGACTGACAAGATGGAGGGGACTGATGATAAAGGGGAGAAAGACAGTGAAAAACATCACAAAAAATTGCGTATATGGGACTGGGGTTGCACTTGTCCGAGAAGACTAGAAACAGAATATGGAAACACGAATATGTGGACGTGTTTAAGTTATTACACAGTGCGATCCAGGCGAAGGAGGGATCTAAGGAGGAGCAATGGGAGCTTACGAGACGACTCAGGGTGCCGGTGATTATGGAAAATTGGATATCGGCCTTTCTCATATATGCGAATATCTATTGTGAGAAACACCTGGACAGGGCCATAGACCTTCTGAAATATATGCATAAAATTAGGAAAGCCCAGATGCATTTTGGAGGCTGTGCCTGGCTGAGTTATGAGGAATTCCGGGCACAGATTAGCGTTAACCCGGATAAACCTTGGGGGGAAGGGGATCAGGAGCTGTGGATGCAGTCCTTAACACAATCTTCAGCGTCCACCCATACAGCCAGTGGCTTGCCGGTCACGTACCGGTCTTTTACGGCCGCATCCCACCCACGGTGGGACGGAGAGTACTACTGCCAGATCCGGAAGTACATGGCCACCTTCTAAACCGGGTAGCAGCAATACAGGAGCGTGTTGGAGCTACAACAGGGGTTGTTGTTCCCGTAACCCCTGTAAGTTCAAGCATGATTGCTCCAAGTGTGGAGGGCGGCATGCCCTTACCCAATGCTTTACCTTGGCCACGCCTTCAGAACAATGGCAGGCCATGAGAGGGTGGGGACAGACTGGGCAAAAGGGCACCTACACCAGTTAAGATTGAGGCGATGGACCCTTGGCTCTCGCATTACCCCGACAGGGAGGCGGCATTGAGGATCCAGTGGGGTTTCGCAGAGCTCTTTCGGGTGGGTTATCAGGGCCTTAGGGAGAAAAGATGGGCGGACAACTTGAAATAAGCCAAGGACTGCCGGAGGTGGTGGCTGCTAAGCTGCAGAAGGAGGAAGACGAAGGCAGGATAGCAGGCCCGTTTGTCGACTGGCCTGTAGACGATTTGATCATCTCCCCTCTTCACATGATACATCACCTTTTGTGGCTTGAGGGCAGTCTGTGAAGGATTTCATCCCTGAAGCGGACTCGAGAGTGCTCTTGGATGATGCGGTCCGCCTAGTGCGAGTGTGTGGGCCGGGGGTGGAAATGGCGAAGTGCAATGTAAAATCGGCCTTCCGCCTGCTGCCCATACACACTGCGGATTTCTCCCTCCTGGGGATGCAATTTGCAGGTGCCATCTACGTGGACAAGGGGCTGCCCATGGGATGTGCGTTTTCCTGTGTGCTTTTTTAAATGTTTAGCACATTCTTGCAATGGGCTTTTTCTCAGTTCAGCGGGCATCGGGAAGTTTCTCACTACCTTGACGACTTCCTCTTTTTGGGAAAGGCACGATCCGGGGACCGTGGCAAGGCACTGTCGCAATTTCAGGAGATGACACATCGTTCGGAGTCCTTCTGACCCAGGAAAAAACGGCTGGGCCCAGCTGTAGGCTGACGTTCTTAGGAATTGAGCTCGAATCGGTTCAGTGGATAGCTCGGCTCCCCGACACGAAGGGAACAGAAATAAAAGCGTGCCTGTTGTGGGCAATTGGGGAACAGATGATTGCGTTGAGGGCAGTGCAACAACTGTTGGGTTTCCTGAACTTTGCTTGCAGAATGTTGAGGGCAGAATGGACGTTCTGCAGACAGCTCCGCATGGTTATGTCGGGTATGTCTTACCACATCACAGGGTTTGGATCTCCATGGGGGCCTGGGCGGATCTGAGAACGTGGCTGACTTTCTTGACTGATTTCAATGGGATGTCACTGGATTTTGTGGAGGAAAACACTGCTTGGTAAGTGCAAATTTACTCCAATGTAGCCAGGGCAGCAGACTTTGGGGTTTTCTGGGATGGCAGGTGGTGCGGGGAGGATTGGCCGGCTCATTGGGTGAAGCAAGGGAGAAGTATTGATTTCCAGAATCAGTCTGTACTGTTTCATTTGGATAACATGACTGTGGTCGAGTTGGTGAACTGGCAGAGAGCAAGAGATTTGAGAGTGCTGCGACTTTTGCAAAGCTTTATGCTGAAATGTCTGCAATTGAATGCGGTGTTTCGAGCTAAGCATGTCCCTGGGGCGAAAAATGACATTGTGGATGCCTTGTCTCATTCGCAGTGGCGACGGTTCCGGCAACTGGCACCTGGAGCAGATCAGTACAAGACCAAGCTGCCGGACGGCATCTGGGCCTGGGGGAGTGAGGATGATAAGCCTGGTGGAGAAGTCCACAGCTGACACCACGAGGCAGACCTACAGACTGGCCTGGGTGGAGTTTGGAGCATTTATGGGATGGCGTAGGGATTCGGTGTCTGGAGACCGGTCATTGATGAAACAAGGAGTGTTACAGTTTGTCCTACATTGCACGGACAAAGGTCTGTCTTCTGCGACGATCGAAGGGAAGTTGGCAGGAGTGTCTTTCTATTGCAGTTTGTTTTTTAGGTTTGACCCTACGAAAGATGAGATCATTGGCAGGGTACTCAAAGTTGGGGCCGGAAGAGGGGGAGGGGGAGGGGGGGGAGGAGAAAGGGATACTGAGGGAAGCAATTACTTTTGAGTTGTTGGTCTGGGTGGTGGAGGCATTACCTTGGTGTTGTTATGACGGTTTTGAGGTTGCAGTGTTTCGTTTGTGTATGGTGAGGATGTTTTTTAGGGCTTTCAGGGTGTCTGAGCTGTTGCGTACGAGGGGAGGTGGGGGGAGAAAGTATGAAGAGGTGACATTGGATGAGGGGCGCTTGGGGATTTGACTGAGGCAGCCCAAAATGTATCAGTTGGGGCGTGGAAAATGGGTTTGGTTGTGCGAAAGTGGTTGCGGGGGAGCATGTCCGGTGGCAGAATGGCAGAGTTTTCTAAGGGCGACGAGGACTTCAACTGGGGAAATCTTTTGTCATGCGTCCGTGGAGAGGGTGACGGCATCAAAACTGCTGGTGGTTTTGCGCATGGCATTGCAACAGGTAGGGATGAATCAGGCTGGATTTGGGACTCACTCTTTCCTGATTGGGGCGCGATGGCAGCAGCGCGTCTGGTCTGGTCCTGAGATAGGATTAGGCAGATTGGGCGGTGGAAGTCTAGATGCTACAAGCACTATGTGCGTAAGTGAGGGGGACGGGAGGGCTTTGTGGGGGAAGACGGGGTTCATGAAGTGTGGTACTAACGCTTTTTTCTCACCATAGGTTGCGTGGGTGGCCTGGGCCAAGACGGTCACGTGGATCGTCGGTCACTCGTTTGTACGTTGGGCCTCCAAATATGCGGAGCAACAGGTGTACGGTCGTAACCTGGGACTTAAAGGAAGCCATCATGAGGTGCATTGGTGGGGGAAAGGGGGGATGCAATGGGGGGGCACTATTGCCCTGGCTCGTGAAGATGGTTTCACAGAAAGGATGCCCAGACTTGTTAATACTGCATTGGGGGGCAAACTATCTGGTTTGGCGCTCTTACAGCTGATGCAAATAAACTTGGAGGTCATGAAGCAAAAAATGGCGGGGACTTGCATTGCTTGGACAGAATTTGTTCCCCAGTGAGTGTTGAGGGGGGCAATCAAACATGGGGCTGTCGAGCAAGCCAGGAGGAAACTTAACAGAGCGATGATGTTTTTTTGTGGGGAGAAGGAAATCAAGGTGATTGCTCATATAGGACTGAGATTGGAGGAACAACTACTTTTCAGGGATGACGGTGTACATCTTTTGAGACTGGGAAACGTATACTATATGATGGAAATGAGGAATGTGGTCAGCAAGTTCTGGAATGAGGCTTTTTCATGTAAGAGGAATGCCTGAGTGGATGGTCGAAAGATGCACAGTATGACCAGGGGGGGCAGGTAACCGCCCAAAAGAGGGTTCCCTGGTTGGCGGTACTTGGGAGGGGTGGGGGAGTCACTGATGGTTGCACCCATCCCTCGGTGAGGGAAGAGTGAAAGATGAGGGGGCTGGAGGCTTAAGTGTAATGCCAGGTGATACAGGGGAGGACGAGAGAACAGAAGTGAAGAAGTGGATGAAGAACTGAACAAGTCATGGATTGTAATGAGAGGTAAGTTTGGGTGGTGTGAAAGGAGTGAGTGGATAAAAGGTTGATGTTGGGGGTTTGTTATTGGTTAATTGAGTTTATTGTTATATGATATTGTTGTTCAGCCTGGTCCTAATAAATGGCTTTTTACGCTTAACATCTGTGTTGACTGGTTATTGCGCGATGGTGGGCCCCAAGGGAAGCAGAGTCGCAGACTAGTCTTCCCCTGGGGTCTTTCGCGCAGGAGGGCCAGGCTAGGGTCAAGGGGTGAGGTTAGGGGGTGGGGTATAACAATGCAGTGGAGGAAGGCAACTTCCTCTTCTTGCATTCTGGCACCATCGGGAGGGTAATGGTTTCAAAATGCCATCCGCCCACCCTACAGTTTACTAGGGTTCAAGGGCTGGGTAGGTTGAGCGTGCCAGTTTAGGACAGGTTGCAGGGTTAGTGGTACTTGGGAGGTGTGGAGGAGTCACAGACGGGTGCACCCATCCCTCTGGGAGGGAAGAGTGAATGATGAGGGGGCTGGAGGCATGAGTGTAATGCAAGGTGATAAAGGGGAGGATGCGAGAATAGAAGTAAAGAAGTGGATGAAGAACTGAACGGGTCATGGATTGTAATGAGAGGTGAGTTTGGGTGGGGTGAAAAGACTGAGTGGATAAAAGGTTGATGTTGGGGGTTTGTTATTGGTTAATTGAGTTTATTGTTATGTGATATTGTTGTGCGCCCTGGTCCTAATAAATGGCCTTTTACGCTTAACATCTGTGTGGACTGGTTATTGAGCAATACATGAGCACCAGTTAGGTTACACGAGCACTAATTACCTTACACAAGGAGACGTTAATTTTTTTTCTGCTACGTAGGCACGGGGAGATTTTGTGATTTGCCCAGAATCACAGGATGTGGAGTCGACACCTAGGCTAAAACCTTGGTTTCCCAGCTCCAAGGCCGGCAGTTTAGCCGTGAGACCACATCCTCTCCCATGTTCACGTTTCCGATAGAAGGGGCAGTCAAGGAGTAGAAGCACTTTATCTGACTGATCTTAGTAAGTGGTCATTATTGGCCACACCCTCAAAGAAGTGCACTGTCCATGCGCAGTTCGCACATCGTGGTGAAGAGCGAAATCGGAAAGGGCAGAATCAAAACACTGGTGGTGTACTCTGAATGGACAGAGCCCATTTAAAATCAAAACATCCTCTGGAGGAGGCGGAGTGAGCACAGTGCAAAGAGTGCTAGGTGCGAGGCTACTGTGCCCTCTGTTCAGAGGGCATGGGGCACGTAGCGCAGCTGGTGCACACGCATTTCTCCTGGAACATATCAGATAAGATGTTTAGTAAATCTAAGAGGGTAATACAAAGATTTAGAAGAACAGATACGCCCCCTGAGAAACAAGGACTGAGTAATGATTAAAAAAACATGAACTGTCCCCATTTAACGATAATAATTGCACTTAATCACTAGGTGTTGCACAAAAAAGTAGACAGTGAAAGAAGACACACTTCTACAATTAGCATAAGTTCAACAATTTTAAAATGAACATAAGCATCTTTCCATAATTGATTTCTTGTCTCTAACTTCTTCATACTTATTAGGAAGTTTGGCGTACGGGTTACTTCAACAAAAGGTGACATGTATCCCTTCTGCCTTAATACAAAGGTATTATTATCCTATGGCACTTGTAACAAGGCTGACAGGTTATCACGTTGTGATAGACTAACTCATCCGCCAAAATCAGGCTCAGAATCTTCAGTTCTTAAACCAAATTTGCTTAAAGAAAATAAATGTGAATCCAATTGATACAAATACCTTACTTTTTGATCTACAGATTTGTCATTGACAGCAGCACCAAAGGTCCTTAATTGGCAACCGCATAAGTTAGAGCTACAGCTAAATGTATTGCTCTCTCATGCAAGTTACTTTGCCGTTATTGAAGTGAAACTAGCCACTTTACAGGTAAAGGCAGAATGTTGTGCAATCAATAATCCTTCTACAACCTACACTTATTTGCCAATCACTGATAATTTGTGTACACTACCTGAGCTGATGCAGGTGTTCAGATACAATTATGGGGCTGATTTATAGATCCGCTGATGGATTACTCCATTACAAATGTGAGGGATATATCACACACTGTATTAGAATTGCATTATATGCATTCAGGGCCGGATTGGGAACCCAAAGCAGCCATTGCAATTTTGTCTGACCAACCCCCCCGGTGGGTGTGGGGGTGCAAGAGTGAAGCACTGCTGCTTATTTTTCTGGGGCCCGATATTGCTGCACCACTGCAAAACTGGCCCCCAGTAACAAAACCGCCCCCGCTGCAAAACTAGCCCCCACCTTTCCAGCCTCCCAGGGAAATGCCAGATGCCCTTACAGCCAGTCCGGACCTGTATCCAACGGCACTTGTAATACTGCAGACAGGATAGCTGTCAATTTTGTGATGAAGCATGTAAAGCTGTGAATCAAGGGGGGTGTAACATGGCGGCACATGCATGATATAAAACAGCCTCAAGGGGGGGTTGGTGTAATGATCAAAAATTCATTGGCCTTCATAGTCCATGCTGTTTGGGAGAACCAAGATGGGCGTTACGCTATCACATCCCACCCAGACTCCACGACACAGTACTGGCTTACTTGAACTTGCCGCTACTTAATCTACCTGATGGTGAGCTTTTCATGGAAGGTGATTTCAATTTGCTCTTAATGACATGTGTGATTGATGCCCCCCCCAAACTAGATGCATTAAACCCCAGTCCCTTGCCATATTTTCTGAATGCCGTTTGCCTAGTGGATGTCTGGTGCTCTTTAAATCCCACGGTACAACAGTATACCTTTAATTCTGGGGCACCCATCACCCTCTCCAGAATAAATTAGGTGCTGACTGTAGCCCATTGCCTCTCCCATTTTCGTGAGGTCCTTCATTTAGCCAGAGGCATCTCAGACCACTCCTCACTTTGGGCAGTTTATTAAATACACGAAAACAACAAACAAAGAACCATAAAGTTCAGTTCCTGGTGCCTAAAGGTTCCCAGAGTAAGGAAGAGACTAGTAGAAGTCACAGAGCAGTATTATTCTGAAAATGAAGCAGCAGTAGATTCAGCTTCAACAATCTGGCAGGCATATGAAACAGGGATAAGTGGGCAGAGCTTCTCCCTAATCGACACAAGAGGGACAAATGGGCTGTGTATACAAAAAGGACATTTTACATTTAGAGCAACAGCTGACAACCCCGGATAGAACTGACATCACACATAGATTTGTACTGAAACAACAAGAGTATCGTGACATGGTAGCAGAGGAAACCAGAAACAGACAAATAGCTACCATGCACCGAATATACAAGGTCAGGGACAAAGAGGAGCAACTCCTAGCTTGGGTCAATAAGAAAGAAAGGGCGAGCAGGCGGGTCTTAAAAATCTGATCTGGGGAGGAGTATCGAGTACGGAGAGATTAGCAATATCTGAAGCCTTTGTCTCCTATTATTCACAGATTTATTCCCCATCTGCCGTCGCCACAGTAGAGGAGTCTTGTGAACTACTAGGGGAATTGTCGCTACCTTCCATCACAAGCGGTGATCTAACTGAGGCAGAGATTGCTCGTTCAATTCTAGATTTGGTAGAATGGTAGAATGGTATCCCCATAGAACTATACCAAACTCAATGCACATAAGCTAGCCCCACAAGTGCTTCAGCTTAAGGGATCCATGCTGGAGACTTAAGGAAAGAAAAGGAAATGAGTATGCAAGATTAATAATCGCCCTATACCGGTTTTACTCTATGCGGATGACGCTGTAATTCTAGCCCGTACTCCCATGGAACTACAGCGTGCTCTCGTGAAATATTACACCTTCATGGCCAACCTCGACCTGAGGATTAACATTAAAAAAACGTTTGTTATGTCCGCAGGTTCGAGGATTAACAATAAGAACACCAAGGCCATGTACATTGAAAATCAAAAACTAGAGAGCACAACCACGTATCCTTACTTAGGCATTGTATTTCACCATAAATGTTCCTGGAAGTGTTCTGTTGAATCCTGAAAACTCACATTTTCAAGGACAACAGCTGCTTTAGCTAACTTTGCCAATAAATTGGGTAGACGTCCAACGTTAGAACTTTTGGAAATTTACAGGGCAAAATGTATATCCAGTGTGACGTACGGGGCTGGCGTTTGGGGATACGCCAAGGTCGAGGAGGTGCAAAGGGTAGAAAACATCTTCCTAAGATTTCTATTGGCCCTCCCACGGGGCACTTCGACCTATGCATGTCATTTGGAAGTGGGTCTGCCTTACATAACAGACTTGATCAGGATCCAACCCCTTCTCCTATGGCATCACATTTGGTCGTCTAGTGAAACCACTCTGTGTCAGGGGTTCATAGAGGATTGTATTTCCCTAGATAAGGCCCAAAAAATTGCCTGGATCGCTTATATTAAATTCCTTGGCGACCTTGGCATGTCACAAACTCACAATATTATCATTCCCCTATTTTAATTACCGTAATACCGAGAAAACAATTTAAAAAGATATGCCTGGCTCACTTAGAATCTCTTAGACTGTCCAGCGAGGTTAACAAAGTTACAGTGCAACACTCGCTACAAATTCAAACAACTTTGGCGGTCCAGCCCTATCTAACTTACAATTAGGGCTCCCGGTTTTCCGTTTTTACCGATTTCTACATATAAATACAGACGGAAATCTATATTTCCTTTGTCTGTATTTATATTTAGAAACAGTAAAATACTAGAAAATGTTGCCACGCTGGAATCCAGAGTTCTCTCCATGCCCCCTTCCTGCTGCTTGAAATTCCTACCCAGGCACACAAACACACAGCCGCACCCGAGTACTTCACAGGTTTTTTCAAAGACCATTTACTTGTTAATGAGGCTTAATTGTTCTGTCACCCCATGCCGTAGCCTCTCCCAACGCCCCTGACTCCCTGTCCCAGGCCCCATACAGTGCACGTTTTAAGCACTTAAAGTCAGAGTGCTGCAGTAGCGCATCCAGGCACATGGCTTAAAACGAATTGATTTCTGTACAAGAAATAAAGTACGTTGGTCATTTATAAAGGAAACCTAGCATCTACCTCAATTTGCAAGACGAAGGCGATTGCTGAATTCCTGTGCGTTCCTGATTCCCTGAAGATAACTCGCTCATTGGCACGACTGTACATGCTTGGCTGTCCCGCCCCAACTGTAACACCTGAATGGGGAAGCATATGCGGCCACAAACACCCCTCAGCGGTCCTTACAGAAAGTCCCCATTTTCCATTGCTTATTCGATCATCGAAGTTACATTTTTTGTTAAACTCGTTTTGTGAACGTCCTTAGCAATGTCATTCTCTTTTGATTAACTGAAAAGTGATTTGTTTATCTAGGGGTGGTCTAACAAATGTAGACTGATTGTACTGTTCCTAGTTTTCAGGCTTTTCTACTGCTTTAGTACAATCAATCAATTTATTCAGTTCCTTTTATTTTGTTGTGGGTCTTCTGCTCCGATTAAAAAAAAAAAGGTTATCTTTTCTTTCAGACCTATCTATGGATATTTCTAAAGGCAGCAGCGTGGCTGAGGTTCATGAAGGCCTGCACTGAAGACAGATGCTGTTGGTTCAGCCTGGATGTGTTTCCTTGTAGTCTAGCTGTGCCTCTTGAATATGAATATGTTAAATTGAAGTACAACAAAACTCTTTGCAGCGCTTAAAAACGGCATGCTACATTTGGCGCTATATCTAACCGAATTTTGCTGTATCGCTGGTACAATCCTTGTCAGTATAATGTGCTAATGACGTGCATTATAGCACACAGTGTGAGGAACAAGTACAAGCGGAGGCGGGTCTGTGGTGCATTACGGTGAGGTCTGACTCCTATTACTGTGCCCTCTCACTGATGTTCTCCATTTACACCGGTGTGTGCTGTGTGATACACTGCATGTCTGGGTACCACGGCGACAAGAGACACGAAGTGACAGGACAATAAAAGTGCAAGTGTACAGCACTGGATTTTTACTGTGCACACTTTTAATCCGTATTTGTTTTAGGATGGCATCCTTCCCAAGAGGAGGGGGCGCGGTTCCTCTGAAAGAGGTAGAGTTAAGTGCCTGTTTCAGGTGGCTTTAGATGGAAAATACAGAAGCGCTGGCACATGTTGGCTCCTGATAAGTGCCTGTACTCTTCCTAAAGTGTTTTTATAGCAGAACTGAGAAGAACATGTGCTTTCCTTTTCAAATTACTCAGTACTGGACCATTTAAAGAACTGCTAAAGCCACAACAAATCGCTAGTTTACATGAGCGCATGTGTGCATTGTCAATTTAAATAAATGTGGAAAAATACTAGCTATAGCATCGCCTTTTACTTGTGGCAAAAATAAATGTGGATAAATACAGAAAAAATGGCCAAAAAATAAATATGGATAAATACAGACGGAAATGGCAAAAAAATAAATACCATAAAACTAGATTCTTGCTAACTAGGTTCAGACTAAACATCTTTCACCACCTGGTCACTTTCCCAAAAATTAACACCTGGGAAAAATCGTTAAAATTGTGTCCTTGTGATGAAGTTTCCTCTCAAACGACGATCCACACAACACTGTTTTGTAAATTCTATCAGGATCTGAGGAAACAATGGTTATTACCGCTTTTAAAAGTCTTTGGCCTACGCAGGTGCCGTCCGGCACTCCTTGCCCACCAATTTTTAGATGCTGAACCTTTTGCCAAACAGATAGCAAAATTCCTGAAGCTGGTTGTTAAACACAGGAAGAACCTGGAGTAATTGACAATTAGCATGGGCTGTTCCTCTTCTATCTGGAGATTCTTTGTAACTGATAAATGTAAGTCCTGGTTGTGTTTTCTACTAATACCGGTGTACGGAATTTTAACTTGTATTTAACTTGCTGTTTTTTAAGAACAATGTTATTTTTCTGTACACGCACTTAGCACTTTATACATCTTATATTGCAAGTCTCTTGTTAGGAGTCATACCCTAAGAAAATTAATTGTTTGCTCTTTAAATGATGGACGCTTAAGAGAACTGTATGCTGCTAATCTTGAATTTCTTATCCTTGTGATATTTTACCATGTTGACCATATATATATTTTTTTTAATCACTCTTTTTTATGTATTTGTTAATATATTGTGCTTTTATGGCTGTCTTTTTACAACCGAATAAAGCTCTTTTGAATTGTATTGAATTGAATTGAGTATGCAAACCAAATTCTTCGTTTACGGCGATCCGAAGAAGGCTGTCCCACCACCAGGCTCGGCTCGTCGGAAAGACAACCCGTAATTTGGACAGTGGAGAAACTTCTCTGTACTGTTCTATGGCAGCTGCTTTCCTCCTACCGATGCCGTGGTGGTCAGCGAATGTCTGGCGGTGGCAGCGGTGCTCCGGCGGTCTTTCATTCTGAAATCTGACAACATTGAAATACAGCGGGTGGACTGATTAGTCAGCAGTAGTGAATCTGATGCTGACACAACCACAGCAGTGGGACCATCAAACTTGTAATCATGCCCTTGATATCTTGGAAGCCTTTCACCTTAGGTCTTTGAGTGGACGAATGAAATTTGACCCATCCTGTGGTTCATGCGTCACTCTGATGGCAGAAAGGCTGTCACTTTCCTTTCTCTTGCCTTGTTCAGACATTGCTTGGAATTTGAAATTATATAAAGAAAGGAGAATTATCATCTTCCAACGGCCCCCATTTTCAACTGTGCAACCCCTGAGCTAGAGGGCATATAAAAGTTGAAGCAGGTAAAATGAAGAATACATTCAAAACAATTGAGATAAAGGCAGTCATGTGCAAGAACAGAGGCCACAAGAGAAACTTTAGTTGGTTACAAAGAAACTTTTAACCTTCAATGACTTTGGAGCAAGACCAATTATTCATTATGTTATCATTTATCGTAAGGTGAAGGTGCTTGGTTCACTTTCAAAATCAATGCAGGTAAGTTAAAAAAAAGGGCACAAAAAATGGGTTCGGTAGTGATGCAAAACTAATTACTAAGCACACCTTTCCAGAAACTGCAATAAACGCAGGCTAAAGAGAGAAAATAGCTTACTAAGATGCCCAGTGGCTGTTAATTTACAGACCTATCTGGTTATAAAATCAAAAGAAATTCTGTCACTACATTAATGTATTAGATGAAATATAGTGCTTCATGGGACAACTATGTGGGTCCTCTAGAGTGGGCAACACTCATTACAAAGCTCTATGCTAAACAGCTTGCTGGCATTTGCAATGGTCTTTCCTTTCTCCTTAGGCAAGACACCGTTCTGGAAGCCTTTAGTGAGCACGAGCAATGAGATGAAAATGAACTTGTTAATTACTAAACAGGTCCTAAAGAAATGTAGAGCTAGTGGTGCCCCTGGCCCCAATAGTTAACAGGATTCTTTATTTAAAACAAATATTAATTACTGGGCAGCATGGCTCGCGTTACCTTATTTAGAATATCGTTCAGATCTCACATGTGCCAGATTCCTGAAAAGCGATATTACACTGCCTCTTCAAGAAAGGTGGCCAAGCTGACTCCACAAATTACCACCTAATTGCTCTTTCAAGTTTATAGGGGGATCGCCGACATAATTTCAACCACAACAATATTGTGCTACGTAAGAACTATCGTTACTTACCTGTAAACAGGTGGTTCTCCAGTATTGGTGTCTTTCATAGATTCACATGCTTGAATATTCCCCGTCGTCGAAGTGGGAGTCCCACGGTACATAAAAATAGCAATATTGCTAATATAACATAAATGATAATATCATAGAGTAATAAAAATAGAGATAATACACTGTAAAACCTCTAAATGGTAACTTCCATAGGAAGACATTACAAGAGAAAAACTCATTTGTAACATATCAGTGTCATTATGTTGGTCCAAACTGCAGCCAATCAGGCTCAAGCACCCTCTAGAACCTTCTCCTCAGAAGCTCAAGCCCTCAGATTTTCGTAGCACTAGTAATAATAGCGTATGAGGAGAAGAGAGCCTCTGAGGGGAGGAAGGGTGGGTCGCATGTGAATCTATGAAAGACACCAATACTGGAGAACCACCTGTTTACAGGTAAGTAACGATAGTTCTTCTCCAGTATTAGGGGTGTCTTTCATAGATTCACATGCTTGAATAGAATAGATAGCAGTAACTCCTTAGCACTGGGATTGCAAGCATCTTCACAAGAAGTAAACACATAGCTTAAAAGCATATAGCAATCACAGAAGAAAAAGGAGGAGGGAACAGAGGCTCACCTTATTTAAAGAGATGGCGAAGCACTGCTTGCCCCACTGCGGTATCCGCCTCATTGATGGATTCCAAACAGTAATGTCTGGTAAAGGTGTGCCTATTCGACCACGTTGCCGCCCGGCAAATCTGGTGTAGAGGCACTCCGGCAAACAAGGCGGTGGAAGACGCCATCGCTCTCGTCGAATGTGCCTTCACAGGACACTGTAAAGGCTTGCCAGCTTGTTGGTGACAGTAGGATATGGCTGCTGAGAGCCATCTTGCAAGTGTTTGTTTTGTCACTGAATGTCCCCTTCGCATTCTTCCATATGCTACAAAAAGTTGATCTGATTTGCGGAAAGGGGCAGTTCTTGAAATGTGAAACTTTAGACAACGACTGATGTCTAAGGAATGAAGGCGTTGTTCTGCCGGTGACTGTGGATTCGGGAAGAAAGTCTTCAAGAAGACAGGTTCGTTCAGATGGAAATCTGTAGGCACTTTTGGCAAAAAAGAGGGATTGGTACGAAGAGATACTCCATCGGTTTTGAATTGCAAATAAGGAGGCTTGATTGTGAAAGCATGAAGATCGCTCACACGGCGAGAAGATGTTAAGGCCAAAAGCAAAACGACCTTCCAGGTAAGAAATTTGTTGTCTGCTCTGTGGATTAGCTCAAAAGGAGGCTTCATGAGCTGTGACAATACCACGTTGAGTTGCCATGCCGGAGGCGGGCGTCTGATAGGAGGAAACTTCCTGAAGAGACCTTTAAAGAATTGTCTGATAATTCTGGATGAGCAGAGAGAGGTTGAGCCATCATGCCTGAAACGTGAAATAGCTGCCAGAAAGACCCTCAAGGTGGCATGAGAGAGGCCAGACTGAGCAAGGCTTAGAAAGAAAGGCAACAGCTGTTCCGGGGCAGAAGTGAGTGGATGGACATTTGCTTCTGCGCACCAATGGCAAAACCGTTTCCACTTTAGTTTGTACGTTTGAACAGTTGAGGAAGCTCTAGCAGAAGCTAGAATCTCTCTGCATTCTTGGGGCATCTCTAAGTTCGCGAATTCGAGGTATTCAGGTTCCATGCCCATAACTGAAGAGTGGTCGGGTCTGGATGGCAGACTTGGCCCTCGTCCATGGACAGAAGGTCCGGACGTGGATGTAGACGAATGGGCGTGCATTGGGACAACAGAAGAAGTTCTGAGAACCAAGCCTGTCTGGGCCAACGAGGTGCGATCAGTATCAAGTGGCAGGGTTGCCTGCGCATCTTCCACAACGTCCTCGGCACCAATGGTATGGGAGGAAATGCATAGGCGAACAGGCCGCTCCAGTCCATGAGAAGGGCGTTGCCGCTGGACCCCGGATGAGGATGCCAGCTCGCAAAGGCGGGGCACTTCCGAGTCAGTGGAGTGGCAAAAAGGTCCATCAGGGGACGACCCCATCGGCGGAACACCATGTCCAGAGTCTCTTGATGAAGCTCCCACTCGTGGGTCGATGATGTGGACCTGCTCAACGAATCCGCTAGTATGTTTGAAACCCCCGGCAGATGGACCGCCGTCAGGGAGATTCGATGGCGAAGAGCCCAGTTCCAGATCTTCTGAGCTAGCCGAGACAAGGGCTGAGATCTTGTGCCGCCCTGTTTGTTCATGTAGTGCATGCTGGTTGTGTTGTCCGTTTGAACCAGCACGGACTCTCCTTGCACTACTGGCAGAAAAGATCTGAGAGCAAGGAAGATCGCCAGCAGCTCCAATCTGTTGATATGCCATGTTCGTTGTGACGGAGTCCACTTTCCTTTGATTGAAAGGTCTAGGAGATGAGCTCCCCAACCCTCCATGGATGCATCTGTGGTCAGTGTTAGATCCGGAGGAAGGGCCAGAAAGGAAACTCCTTCGTTTAGGTTGGATGGTTCTCTCCACCAAAGGAGACTGTCTTTCATGCGAGACGAGACTCTCACTAGATCGTTGAAGGATCCTGACACTTGGCGCCATTGCAGGTCTAGTTCCTCCTGAATAGGGCGAGTGCGGAGCCTGCAATTCGGGAGTAGAGCGATGCAGGACGACGCCATCCCCAGAAAGGACTTCAACATGCGCACAGAAACTGACTGTTTTGAACGGATGAGGGTGACCAGACGTACTATTTTCACCTGTCGTTCTTGGGAAACGAAGGCTGTTGATAATTCCGTGTCGAGAATGGCACCCAGGAAGTTCCTCCTTTGTGATGGTGTTAAGTGTGACTTGTCCACGTTGATGGTCAACCCCAGTGACTCGAAAGTCCGCAGGCAGAGACTTGTGTCGTGAGCCAGCTGAAGAGGAGACGGAGATTTCAGGAGGCAATCGTCCAGATAAGGAAAAATCTGCACTCCTTGAAGACGTAGATAGGCCATGACTGGGGCCAGGAGCTTCGTGAAAACACGAGGCGCTGAACGCAGGCCGAAAGGCAGCACCTTGAATTGGTAATGGACAGTGCCCACCTTGAACCTCAGGAATTGGCGATGTTGTTGCAGAATCGGCACATGAAAATAGGCGTCTTGCAGATCTATCGTGGACAGAAAATCTCCGCTGCAGAGAAGCCGCAAGACTTCTGACAATGTGAGCATGCGGAAAGACTGCTTTTTTAGAAAGAAATTGAGCGCCCTCAAATCCAGTATAGGCCGCCACTCTCCCGTCTTCTTGGCAATGAGGAAAAAACGTGAGTAGAAACCTGTCCCTTGTTGTGATATAGGAACCACTTCGACTGCACCTTTTAGTATGAGAAGACGAACTTGATGTTGCAATTCTAGCAAATGGGGAGGTGGCGGGCCTGATGGCGGAGAATGAGGAGGAATCTCTGTGAACTCCAAGGCATGACCCTTGCGAACAATGTCCAATACCCATTGGTCCGATGTTATCAGAGACCATTGGGAATAAAACTGCGAGATTCTCCCTCCAACTCCTTGTGTGACATGAGAGTCACTGGCGTTTGTTGTTGGCACCCCTATAAGTAGGTTTTCCTTTATAGGGTCTTGACTGATTTTGGCGAGTAGACTGCTGGGAGGAGTAACGTTGATTGCCTTGGTTGAATTGGCGGTACTGAGTGTGTCCTCCTCGAAAAGTTGTGGAAGACGAACCTCTTCCACGGGCGCCACGAAAGGGCTGCTTCTTAAATTGTAAAGAGACTAGCGATTTTGCTGTATCGGTGTCCTTTTTAATTGACTCAAGCGCCTCGTCAATGTGAGCGCCAAAAAGAGATTCACCGTCATAGGGCATGTCGAGTATCTTCGACTGGACTTCTTGTCGGAAAGAAGTGGATTTAAGCCAGCCCTGGCGGCGGAGAGCCGCAGCACTGGCGAGGATGCGAAATCCCGTACTCGCCACATCAATCGCACAGTCAATCATTTCCTCTGACGCCCTCATGCCATCCTGGAGAACTTGCTGGGCTTCCACTCTGGACGCTTCTGGAATTAGTGAAACGAATGCGGAAATGTCAGACCACATTTGCCTGTCGAAACGACCTAGAATGGCCAATGCATTTCCAGCGCGTACAGACGTAGAGGACATGGTGGAAAATTTCTTCCCAATGGCGTCCAAACGTCGACCCTCTCTATCCGGTGGAGTAGTGAGAGGAGTCGCCGGATTGCGGGATCGTCGCTGTGCCGCCTGTGTGACAACCGAGTCTGGTTTGGGATGCGACAGCAAACAAGCAGGAGAACCTGCAGGAGCCTTGTACTTCCTTTCCAGGCGAGGGACTTGTGCCGGCAAGGAGTTTGGAGAATTCATAATCCTCATCCCTTCTTTCCATACAAATTCTATGATTGGTATGGTGTGAATTTGTTTGTATGGTTTGTTTTTGAAATCGTAGAGAAAGCAATCTTCTTGCCGCTGTTCTCTTGGCAATTTAAAGCGGTCCGCCGCTTTATTCATCAGTACATGGAAGCTTGCTGTATCAATGGAAGGCGAATCACCTGCCTCTGGCTGTTGCGGAGAAGGTGTCTGTATCCGATAGTCGTCGTAATCCACCATATCTGGATCTTGCTCATCCTCAGTATCCTGGTGTAATTCTCCTTCTTCACTGTCCGACTCATCCACCCCGTGCGCACCAGGTTGCGGAATAAGAGGGGGGTGAGGGCGGGGAAGCTCTGGCAAAGCAGGCTGCTCCAAAGACTGCGGATGGGTGGCAGGGCCGGAGTCCTCCGCAGGAGCGTGGCTTGGAGTACCCTGAGGGGTAGGCGGAAACCTTCGGTTGTAGTCATCCAGCATATGCTGGAGGTTTGAAAACAAAGAAACTGGGAAAGATGCCATAGGAAACTGGACCAATTGGTCATCCGGTTGGACCACTTCCTCCACCTCCTCCTGGTCAGAACTGGAGTCTTGACATTTTATGATTAACTCCGATGGACTGTGAGCTTCATCGTCATCATCGTCCCCCATAGATCCAGTCTCGTGATCAGTTGCCATCAAAGGTGAGGGTAATTGGAGATCAGGAGGTGGCAACTGCAGAGAAGAATCCCTGCCAGAGGTCAAGGAAGGCAGTGGTACCAGAGGCATGGTGGCAAAAGAACCCAATCCTGACGAGGATCCTGAACATGCCGCTGAGGAAATCGCCATCGTCGACGAGGTAGGGCCCACTGAGGGATTCGTCGTCGACGGTATCGTCGTCGACGGAACGTGCGTCGACGGAGTCTTCTTTGCTGGGATCTGAGGAGACGGCAGCCTCGTCGACGGTGTCTTTGTCGACGGCATCTTCGTCGACGATAATGTCGTCGACGGCACCGTCGTCGACGGTACCTTCGTCGACGGTACCTTCGTCGATGGAACCGGTGTCGCTTTCTTCGACGACGACGCCGTCGTCGTGGAGCTGGTCGACGGAGCACTCGACGTCGACGGGGCTCTCGTCGTCGAGACCATCGTTGCCTTCTTCGTCGACGATGTCGACGTCGACGAGGTGGTCGACGGAGAGGCTGACGTCGACGGGACCTTCGTCGACGATGAATCCTTCGACGTCGAAGAGGTTTTCTTCGTCGACGGCAACTTTGTCGCCGACGAGACAATAGGGATCGTCGACGGGATTGTAGTAGCTCTCGTCGACGCCGAGGACGTCGACATCACCGTCGTCGACGACGAGGAAGCAGACGTCGTCGTCACAGAGGTCGTCGACGAAGACATCAAAGCCAATCTTGTGGACGGAACGGTCGTCGACGAGCCCGTCGACGACCTGGGAGTCAAGACTGTCAGAATACTGATAGAGCCTGGACAAGACGCCTGAGAGCCAGGTCTCGTGGGCGTTGACACAGAAGGCATAGAACTTGAAGATTGTGCCACAGGCAAAGCCAGCTTTTTCTTTTTCTGAAGAAAAGGAGAAGGCAAGTCTTGAACACTCCCACGCTTGGAAGGGACAGTGGAACAGCCTGAATGAAGACTTACTGCGTCTGACAGAACATCTTCTTTATCTTGGAGGCGCTTCAACCATATAAGAAGACGACCTTCCCTGTCTCTGAGAGTCTTAGAAGGAAGAGCTCTACAGAATTTACATTCATCCACCTTGTGGTCAGGGTACAGGCAGTAAATACACTTTTGGTGGGGGTCCTTCTCAAACAACCGTAGTTTCCCACATGAAGAGCAAGCTCGAAACAAAGACTTCTTACTTGACATTCTGGAAAAAATAAGTTGAAGAGACAAACTCTGAAGAAAACTGAGCAGAGCTCAGGGAGACTCCCTTCACACGACGTGCGGTAGAAAATCTGAGGGCTTGAGCTTCTGAGGAGAAGGTTCTAGAGGGTGCTTGAGCCTGATTGGCTGCAGTTTGGACCAACATAATGACACTGATATGTTACAAATGAGTTTTTCTCTTGTAATGTCTTCCTATGGAAGTTACCATTTAGAGGTTTTACAGTGTATTATCTCTATTTTTATTACTCTATGATATTATCATTTATGTTATATTAGCAATATTGCTATTTTTATGTACCGTGGGACTCCCACTTCGACGACGGGGAATATTCAAGCATGTGAATCTATGAAAGACACCCCTAATACTGGAGAAATATTGTGCCAAAACTATTGATTACAAAAATATAGTTTTCCTATACTTAAAAGGGTAAGTACAAAAATATCTAGAAAAATGATTGTTTCATATTAATTTCATTCAATAACATACACAAATATTTTTTTTATATTTATGATTTAAAATAGTAAATATTAAAAATGTATTATATACCAATAATTTAATGTGAATTAAATACATTTAAGTAGCATGCAATACTATTTATAATATAAACTTATATAAACATACATAAATATATGTGTTTATATATATATATATATATATAAAAAACACTATTATTACAAAATATACTTTACATTACATTAAATCTGTTTTTTTTGTTTACTACTATAAAAAGCATATATGCATAAAAGCATGAGGTTGGGCTTAATGGTGTTATCTGAAGCTCTTAATAAAAGAACTGTGAAAAAGCCATCAACAAATGTGCTTACCAACTTTGCAAGAGTTATCCTTAAATCCCAAAATGTTACCTTCAATGGTAAACACTAAAGAACTATATACTTGCTACTTCAAGAATCAAACCACGGGTATGACTATGATACATTCCCATAGCGGCAGGACGAGGGGTAGGTCATCGTGCAGAAGAGCACAGCAAACGGTTCACCAATACGCCAATGAGCGTTTTTCCTAGCCATTATGACTGGGGCCAGTAGACCTAATTTTTAGGTTACCCCAGAAGGTATTTTATCCTATAATATGCATTGTTTTAGGGTATGGTATTACAATCGAGCATACCTACAAGAGTAGCTAAGGATCCCCTGGTCCTCATGAAATGACGTGATCCTCTGAACAACAGGCATGAAATCTGTGGACCTTTCTAACACAATAACTAGGGCCTGAGAGGTTCATTATACCCTGCTCTAGCCTTGACTTTTTTTTATCATAACATAGGAGCCCTGCGAATAATGCATCTCTTGGGATTCCTGTAGTTATTTTTATTGACACACCCTCCCTCCACTTCAACTCAGACTCCTTAACCACACACCCCACCACTCCACTCAACTCACAATGCCAAAAAGAAAAGACCTCCAGCAAAGAGTCTCCCTTCAGGCCAGTTGGGCATTGCAGTGCCGGCCCAACGAGGAGCTGCCCGATGATGAAGCATGACACCCTCAGGGGTGTCTGAGGGCCCTTGCTCCTGAAAGGGGACCCCCACTCTCTCTCCTTCTGCAACAACCTAAAGCCTTTCCCTTTCTTCCCCTCTTCCCCCCTTAGGAACTGCATGCTTCTTGTTTGACTATGATACATTGATGACATATTTATAATGTGGAACGCAGGAAGTAGAACACTGGAACAATTTATAGCTTATATGAACTGTATCCATCCTACCATTAAATTCACCAGCAGCAATACTAAACAGAAGCATCATCTCACTTTTCTGGATGTGTGCTACTCACCATTTATGAACACCATATTTTAACTGATCTGTACTACAAGCCTACAGATGCTAATCTGTATCTTAACTGAACTTAATGTCACCCATACCACAATGAACTCAGCATCATCTACAGCCAAGCACTCAAAATAAGATGCATCTGCAGCAAAGAAGACAGCTGTAAAGACCATCTACTGGAGATTGCTACAGTATTTAAAAGGGGAAGCTATCCTCTGCAAATCATACAGCAACAAATTGACAAGTCTTTGCAGTTACCCAGGGAAGCACTTATTTGGAATACAGCAGAAACAAACAAGACAGAACTCCATTTGTGTTTGACTATCATCCATCAGCTCCCAACTATAGAAAGATAATGCAAGAACATTTCCCTTAATTCCTGCTAGTGAAAAATTGCAAAACGTTTTTCCAAAACCGCCAGTCATTGCTTATCATGGCAGCTGACCTCATGCAAGTTGTAACAAATGCAGGGGTTCATTACTAAGGCTATAAAAGGTGCATCATGAGTGAATACTGTTTACAAACATCCTCAGTAAGTAATTCTGTTGCGAGAAGGACCTATGGAATAAGAAAGCATCTTAAATGTCGCTCAACATGCATTATTTATGTGATTTAGTGCCAATGCCAAAGCTGTAAGAAACAAAATGTAGGCCAAACAGTTAATGACCTCCATACACAATTCAGGAACCACAATTCAGTAATAATTAATAAGAAACTTGACCAGCCTGTAGCCAATCATTTAAACTTGTGGATCATTTACTGTCAGGTTTGAAGATTTTCCCTGAGGAACATGTCTTAAAGGAAGACTAGAGAGAAAACATCTGGATGTAGTGTTCAAAATCACTGTATCCATATGGACTGAACATCACTGAACAATACCTCCTGATTACTGGTTCCATGTTTAAATATCGATTACAAAAATATAGATGAAAAAAATATTGATGTAAAAATATCGATTACAAGAATATCGAATCCCTATACTGAAACAGGTAAGTACAATAATATTGACTCAAAAATATAGATGTAAAAAATATAAATGTAAAAAATATTGACTTTAAAAAATAACATAACTTAAATTACATTAATTAAATAATATTAATATTATTAAATACAATAATTAAATGTAATATATAATGTAACTAATTATAACAAATAAACTTAATTTAATAAATATAAACACACAAAAAACGTACATATACATATATTTACCTAAATACATTTTATTAACTATTATCTTTATTTAATTTATTTTAAATTATATAAAATAAACACATATATAAATATTTTAAATAAACTATTCTATATTTATTTAACACATTAAACTATTTTAAAAAATAATACATACATTTAATAACAAAATAAAAACTTTAGTAGATAAAACATTAGATATCGAAGGTGGAAAAATTACTATTCCCAATCCAGTGAGTGCAACAGTAGGGAAAGCGCTGGATAGCATAGGGGTAAAAATTACTATTCCCTCTGCAAAGAGTGTAGCAATAGGGTAAGCGCTGGATAGCGTAGGGGTAAAATTTACTTTTCCCACTCCAGTGAGTGCAACAGTAGGGAAAGTGATGGATAGCGTAGAGGTAAAAATTACTATTCTCACTCCAGTGAGTGCAACAGTAGGGAAAGCGCTGGATAGCAGAGGGGTAAAAATTACTATTCCCACTCCAGTGAGTTCAACAGTAGGGAAAGCGCTGGATAGCGGGGGGGAGGGTAAAAATTACTATTCCCACTCCAGTGAGTGTAACAGTAGGGAAAGAGCTGGATAGCATAGGAGTAACAAGCATTTACAATGCAATGGTTTTGCCTTTGTTAAAGTTAGAGCTATTGGCATTGCTCTTGACATTATTTTTATTTATGTTTTTTTTTTAACATAAATAAATGGTATTGTCATTTACAATGCCACTAGCTTTATCTCTCGCAAATGACACCCACAAACACCCACAGAGAGCCCCCCCACACACACAGAGCTCCCCCCACACACACACCCACACAGAGCCCCTCACACACACACCCACACAGAGCCCCCCACAAACGCAGCCACACAAAGCCCCCAACAGAGGCACGAAAACAGGGTCACAAGCAGGCAACAGAGTCACAAGCAGGCAACAGAGGCACGAAAACAGGGTACACGGACAGCGGAGGGGTGGGTGCTGGAACAGGCACACAGACAGCGGAAGACAGCAAGCACTCACAAAAAGTAGAGAAACATCCCGGGCTTCAGATCCGAGGGAGGTGTGGGGAATTCAGCGAGAGCACTTTGTAAAACAAGCATTGGAAATGCAATAGGTCTCGCATTAGAAAAGTTGGAGTTATTGGTCTTGTAAATGACATATTTTATTTATTTGTTGGTTTTTAAAATTGCTAAATTGATTGCTTTGTCATTTACAATGGCAATAGTTATAACTTTCGCGAATGTGACACCTATAGCATTTGGAATGCAACATGTTTTGTATTTACGTGACTTAGATGGCAGCTCTGGTCGTTAGGCCACATCTCTAGAGAGCAGGAGAGTGCAGCAGGGGAGAGAAGCACAGCAATGCAATCGGTCTCGCATTAGGAAAGTTTGAGCTATTGGTATTGTAAAGGACACATTTTTTATTTATGTGCTTGTTTTGAAAATAGCGAAATTAATAGCTTTGTTATTTACAATGCCAATAGTTTTATCTTTCGCAAATGTGACACCTATTGTAACACAATATGTGTTGTGAGGGTGAGTGAGGGCGAGGGGTTGAGGGTGAGTGAGGGTGAGGGGTTGAGGGTGAGTGAGAGTGAGGGGTTGAGGGTGAGTGAGGGTGAGGGGTTGAGGGTGAGTGAGGGTGAGGGGTTGAGGGTGAGGGGTTGAGGGTGAGTGAGGGTGAGGGTGAGTGGTTGAGGGTGAGGGGTTGAGGGTGAGGGGTTGAGGGTGAGTGAGGGTGGGTGAGGGTGAGGGGTTGAGGGTGAGTGAGGGTGAGGGGTTGAGGGTGAGTGAGGGTGAGGGGTTGAGGGTGAGTGAGGGTGAGGGGTTGAGGGTGAGTGAGGGTGAGGGGTTGAGGGTGAGGGGTTGAGGGTGAGTGAGGGTGAGTGAGGGTGAGTGAGGGTGAGGGTGAGTGAGGGTGAGGGTGAGTGAGGGTGAGGGTGAGGTGTTGAGGGTGGGTGAGGGTGAGTGAGGGTGAGGGGTTGAGGGTGGGTGAGGGGTTGAGGGTGGGTGAGGTGTTGAGGGTGGGTGAGGGTGAGGGGTTGAGGGTGGGTGAGGGTGAGGGGTTGAGGGTGAGGGTGTGAGGGTGAGGGGGTGAGGGTGAGGGGGTGAGTGAGGGTGAGGGGTTGAAGGTGGGTGAGGGGTTGAGGGTGAGTGTGGGTGAGGGGTTGAGGGTGGGTGAGTGAGGGTGAGGGTGAGTGAGGGTGAGGGGTTGAGGGTGGGTGAGGGTGAGGGGTTGAGGGTGGGTGAGGGTGAGTGAGGGTGAGGGGTTGAGGGTGAGTGTGAGGGGTTGAGGGTGGGTGAGGGGTTGAGGGTGAGGGGTTGAGGGTGGGTGAGGTGTTGAGGGTGGGTGAGGGTGAGGGGTTGAGGGTGAGTGAGGGGGTGAGGGTGAGGGGTTGAGGGTGAGGGGTTGAGGGTGAGTGAGGGGTTGAGGGTGTGGGGTTGAGGGTGAGGGGGTGAGGGTGAGTGAGGGGTTGAGGGTGAGGGGTTGAGGGTGAGGGGTTGAGGGTGAGGGGGTGAGGGTGAGGGGTTGAGGGGTTGAGGGTGAGGGGTTGAGGGTGAGGGGTTGAGGGGGTGAGGGTGAGGGGGTGAGGGTGAGGGTTTGAGGGTGAGGAGTTGAGGGTGAGGGGTTGAGGGTGAGGGGTTGAGGGTGAGGGTGAGGGGGTGAGGGGTTGAGGGTGAGGGGTTGAGGGTGAGGGGTTGAGGGTGAGGGTGAGGGGTTGAGGGTGAGGGGTTGAGGGTGCGGGTTGAGGGTGAGGGGTTGAGGGTGAGGGGTTGAGGGTGAGGGGTTGAGGGTGCGGGGTTGAGGGTGAGGGGTTGAGGGTGAGGGGTTGAGGGGGTGAGGGGTTGAGGGTGAGGGGTTGAGGGTGAGGGGTTGAGGGTGCGGGGTTGAGGGTGCGGGGTTGAGGGTGCGGGGTTGAGGGTGAGGGGTTGAGGGTGAGGGGTTGAGGGTGAGGGGTTGAGGGTGAGGGGTTGAGGGTGCGGGGTTGAGGGTGAGGGGGGGCTCATGAGAGTGCCATGGACGTTTGGTGGTGGGTTGCAGTCAGTGATATAGTCGTGTGACCAGAACCGTTGTATTCAGAGCTGTAACAAACATCCCGGCCAAGCTTCGGCGCTCCTGTTTTTACTACGGGCGTTAGCTACTTTCAGTGGGCAGGAGACTGATGCGACAAAGCAAACAGCATACGCACAAAGCAGACTATTAAAACAAACAGATTCACGGGCCAGCATCAAAGGCTCTATCCATATGCGCCCCGCCATCAAGTCAGCAGGATATCAGGAACACAAACTTGAGCCTAAGGAGAATGTAATAAAAACTTTCTCAAGTCAGCGTGAAATAAAAGGAAGCAACCCAGCTAATGCACAAATTACTCCATCCTGCTCCCTTAACCAACACTATGGGAGATAACCACCAGCCTCTAGGGAACAATAAATAAACCCTGAATCCACAAGACAAATAAGCAATGGCAGATAAATAGCTGCTTTATTAGTTAACAAATTCAGTATCTTTCATTGTGTGTTTTTGCTGCACTTGGGCGTTTTCCACACACACGAGGGAGCATTGCTTTCTTTGTGTCACACTGCGCCTTGTCACACTGCGGGGAAGTCTCAGCTTCAAAACACGCCTTGATCACCAATAACTCTGAAACAATGCATAACTGATGAAACACGCCACGTGATTTACTCCATACATATAATTACAATGCAGATTCCCACTGCTGCAGTATGTATCCCCGGTACAGTATGTAGGTCATAACGGCCTTTGCCCTAGTTTCTCAGATTACATGTCGGGGTGAAGCAGCCTTTGATAGTGTGTGGTCCTCTTTCTGCAGAGACTCCGATGGAGGTCACACCCTCTCCATCGGGCAGTGCAAGGTGCACGCTGCACCTTCACAGGACACGCGGCTCCACAACCTAACCCGACGCAGCTGCGAGGTAAACACGCACAGAGGCGAGTCTGCAACCCAGGGGTGGATGCATACATGGGTCCGTGAAAAGCTGCTTTTGTGACACAATAGCCATGTAACTATCTTCAGGTTCCTTTGAGCCCTTCTCTCGGACCACCAGCACGAGAGATTGCTCACAATTAGCATCACTGACACCACGACCCTCGCCCTCCCACAATCAAGGCGCAGCACATTTCTCACAGCGGGAATGTCGACAGGGCTGGATGTGAGGGAGTCCCCGCGAATAAGAATTGGGGGCTTTTGATCTAAATTAATTTTGATCGTGTGGTAAATACCTGCGTGTAGCATCATTAGCAGGTCTCTAAGAAGTCCCAGGTATGGTAGTTTAAGGAATTCAAGCGAAGAGACAAAACCTAGTCGGCCAGGAGCACACAGTTATGTCGGGCGAGGTTGCCAGGATTCGATAATCAAACAAACAAGTTCGCTTCCCGATCCAGTCTTTCTTTGCGATTCTGCTTCAAAGTGTAAGCCTAGCGAGGGAGCGTTAGGTGTCGTACCACAACAAAAAGCCGCACTCGACTTCAAATGTGTGAAATTGAAAATGAAGCGCCTCCTGGGTAAAAGAGACTGCTTAAGTGACGGGGGAGGGGTCGAATTGGGAAGTAAACAATCTGTTTGCGTGTCATAGGCAACACCCTCCTGCTACATTGTCCTCCCGGGACATGGATTCAGGTGGAGGCGCACAAAGGTTAATGAGACCGCAATCACCCAGTGCGGACGGTAATCAGATCATGTTTTAATTATGTCGGTGGATAGGGTTTCCGCTGCAGGCGGCCGGCTATAGACAGCGCGCTGGCTGCGCCGACACATGATAGGGTTCTGCAGTGCACCGAGGGCACTCAACCACCCACAGACACCCAACAGGAGAGGTTAAGGGTCGGGCGAGGCAGGCGCATTTCTGGCATGCCGCTGATGCCCTGGACTGTAGCATTACAGCTCACTTACCCTGAGCTCTGCGGCAAGGGAAAGGACGCCTCCATCTTCGGCCGGTGCCGCCATCAGGAAACAAGCGGGAGGGGGCGGGAAAGGGGGAGGAGAGACGCAGCGCCATTGCGAGGCCAGCATCAGGAAAACAAGCGGGAGGGGGCGGGAAAGGGGGAGGAGAGACGCAGAAGACGGCCGGAGCAGGAAGGCGGGTGCCGGCTCAATGCCGGACCAGATTCGGGGGCGTTCCCGGCTTTTGGCTGACGTAGCGTGACGTAGCCAAAGTGGAAAAATTCTCGGGAACGCCCCCGAATCTGGTCCGGGATTGACGGACAGGGCGGTCTCCCAATGGCTAGCCTCCATTTATGGAGCTAGCCAATGGGAGGAGGGGGCGGATACCCGACCCCACATAGAGATATCATTAGATTTTGCTAGCGCATGCTTACTTCGTACGCATTGCGTAGGCAAAACCTAAAAATGACTATTCCCACTCCAATTAGTGCATCAGTAGGGAAAGCGTAGGGTAAAAATTACTATTCCCACTCCAGTGAGTGCAACAGTAGGGAAAGCGCTGGATAGCGGAGGGGTAACAATTACTACTCCCACTCCAGTGAGTGCAACAGTAGGGAAAACTTTGGATAGTGTAGGGGTAAAAATTACTATTCCCACTCCAGTGAGTGCAACAGTAAGGAAAGAGCTGGATAGCAAAGGGGTACAAATTACTATTCCCACTCCAGTGAGTGCAACAGTAGGGAAAGCGCTGGATCCCAAAACAATAAAAAACAAAAGCATCAACATTTTTATAAAATTTAATTTCCAATATTAACATAATTAATATATAAATTTAAACATATTATTATTAACAGAGATAATTAAAAAAAATAATTACACATTATTTAACACTCTAAAATCCACAACACCATCATCATCATCATCAAACCACTTTATTCGGTTAAGTTAAAACCATAAAAGTACAAACACAAAAATACAGACATATATGTGCAACAATACAAAATACAGTGTCAACAATATAATGCAATCCGGCAGTAACAGTCTATGTGCAAAAGACGCGATACAGTACTAATCAGGTAAAGTGCATTCCAGGGCAAAAGTGACAGTGCATCCAAGAAATCTGATATGAACCTCGTTAAAAATATCAATCATTAAAATTTTAAAAAAGATAAAAACAAATGATCTAAAACCTCGTTAATTATGGGCTATCCTTGCGGCTATTTCTCGACCTAACAGCTGCCATAAGGAAACTGGCTATATAGAAGATCTCATTGGGGTCATTTAGTAGCTGTAAATATAATAAGGCTGGCTTTACTTGGATAAAACCCTTTTCTTTTTAGTAATGGGAAAAGAAACCTCTTTCTGATGTCACTATACAAGTCGCAAAACATTATTAGGTGCATTGTATCCTGGACTGAACAGTTGTCACAGGTGCATGGCCCTAACTCATTCAGTCTGCACCACCCCTTGGAATTCCCTAGCGAAAGGTGAATTAAATTAAAACGGAAATGTGTGAGGAGTACACGATGAAAAGGCCTGGTAACAATTTTCAGATAGGGTTCCATTGAAGGTGAAGTTTTTAAAAGGTAATATGCTTTTACTGTTACTTTTGTCAACTCCAATTCTTCCCGTTGTACTGCCCATAAATTTAAAAGCTGTCTTTTCACCCAGCTGAGATCCGTTCTTGTGATTGTTTCGGGGTCATGAAAGAGGTCCTGTCGACCAACTGTTGCCAGTGTTTCCCTTACATAAACACGCCACCTAATCTTGTATACATAATCCAAAATGAGGCAATCCTTGATCAGTCTATGATTAAGATCTAATTCGGGGTTAAGCCATAGTTTAAGCCAGAAACTAACTGGAGCCAGCCTGAGTGTATCTGTTATGTAGCCCATCCCCAATTCCTGATGGACAACATAGGTTGGGGTTGACTGGGGAACCGATAATATACCCCGTAAAAATTTATTCTCCTCTAGCTGTATCCCCTCCATGGGTCTATGCCCCCAGATAGAAGAGCCATATGTGGCAATTGCAATACATTTGGATTCATAAATATTCAACATTGCCTCAACAGGTTTGGTCCCCAACCGTTTTGCAAACCCATTTACGGCCGCAATTTCTCTAGCCATGCCATTAATCTTAATCTTGTGTTGAGCAGCCCATGTGCCATTCTCATCAAAAAGAACCCCCAGGTACATAAAAGAAGTTACCTTGGTAACTTCGGAGCCTTCACAATAGAAAACCCGGCAATTTCGTTTACTCTGGCGGCCTATACTCATCACATGTGATTTGGCTATGTTTACCCTTAAATCCAGGGATTTCATAAAGTTTCCAAATCCCACCAGCAGCTTCTATAGGCCAACTGCTGTACGCGATAACAAGACAGCATTGTCGGCGTACAGAAGCACCGGGCAACGCTCCTGACCAATTTTGGGGACATCTAAGCTAACCGCATCTAAAAACGTACCCAAATTATTAATATTGAGAGTAAAAAGTAAAGGAGCTAAAATACAACCCTGTCGGACTCCACGCCCAGAACTAAAGTGCCTAGTGCAATTTCCATCCTGATCAATCCGTACCCGTGCAGAAAGGTTCTGATGCAGGTCGGCTAAGAAGTGAACGAGACTCTTTTCCATCCCCATCTCTAGAAGGACCATCCAGAGCTTTGACCTATTTACCAGGTCAAAAGCTGACGATAAATCCATAAATGCCAGCTGGAGTACTCCCCCTTTGGCTGAGGTGTATTTGCCAATTAACAGCGATAAATTGAGGCACTGGTCTTGAGTCCCCCTGCCACTTCTAAAACCATATTGAGAATTTGATATTATATTATTCTCATCTAACCATCCCGTCAATTTGCCTAAGACCACCCTCCCCAAGACTTTTACAGCCGAATCAATTAAGGAGATTGGTCTGTAACATCGGGCATCTCCTCTGCTTCCCTTTTTAAAAATTGGGACTATAATAGACGTGTCCCAGGAGGGTGGATGGTTCCCCTTTACTGCAGTATTATAAATTTTGGTCAGAACTTGTGCCCAGAAAACGGGATGTGCTTTATATAAATCGGCTGGGACACCGTCTGGACCTGGAGCCTTATTACTGGACATGGCCTTGATGGCCAGGACTACTTCCTCCTCTTTAAAATTCAGCGGCGGGGTTGGATCTGTTGAAACAACCCAGGGGATAGGGTCAGAAGATGGGGGAGTCTCATATATAGCCTCAAAATGTGCTAGCCACTGTGCCTCGGTGATGTTACATTCTACCACAGTATTACCATTTTCGGAAAAAAAAGATTTATTTACAATTTCCCAAAAACTGCGGCTGTTTTTTAGAACATCAACCGACATCAAGGCCTCCCAGGCTCCCTTTCTAATGTCTTTTTTTCCTGGCCCTTACCGCTGACTTGTAATCCTTTCTAAGCATAGCCAATTTAGACCTATTTTGTGGGATCTGTTTGTGGGAACTCATTAGAAGGCTATGTGTCCGCGTGCAGGTGCAATCAAACCATTTCTCGGCCATTTGTTGCCCCCTTTTTACCGGGGCTTTTAGGTTCAGGAAAATTTGTTTACAAATGGCCGTAAAGGCCTCAATAACAGCTGTGCCCTCAGAAGTAATATCTAAACATACATTCAACATGGCCTTTGCGGAAAGGAGAAGTATATCTAAAAAAATCTCCGGAATTATCTTTGTTCATTTTAGCCTTCTCCCCTGATCAATGGGTTTAATACTAACCTCCACCCTCATATGACTCATAGGTTGCACCAGACCTCACTCATTATTCAGTTCCAGAACAACCGGATTATGATCACTAAAAAGTGAGCATTTTGCTCCATAAAAAATAACACTAAACAACAGAAGGGGTGACAAAAAAATATAGTCAATGACAGTACTACAACCTCTGGCAGTAAATGTTTGGATCCTGTTAATTGGTTCGGATATACTGGGTTCATAGAGGTCTACTACCGCTAGACCTCTTCCAAGCATTCCCCCTGTCTATTATGCTCAAAATGGGGTGTAGGACATACTGCGAACTCCCCAGTATCCAAATCCCCCTGACAATCCTGCTCCCAAGGGTGTATATTAAAATCCCCCAAAAGGATAATCGGGTGATAAGTGGTTTGATTTTCTCTATATACCTCTAAAAAAGATTTTAAGTTCAACAGATGTTCGTTTCCCTTCGGGCAATCAGGTGAATTATAAAAATTTACTACCAAGAGTTTTATGGCATTACGCTCCCTCAGTTCAACTGCTAAACAATGGGGTGTACCTACTTCAACCTTTTTATACAACCACGGCAGTTTAACAGAGAATAACAAGAGGAGCCCCCCTTTGGCTCTACCAGAGGAAGCCAATTCCGCTGGCTCGGAAAAAGATGTATAACCGTCCAGCCACCATTCTCCCTCTGTGTTCCAGGTTTCCTGAAGCCCCACAAGATCATATGAATTAATCAGTTCTAGCCACTTGGGGTCATCTTTTTTAGCTCTTAGGCCAGCGATATTCCAGCTCATGATGCCAAACTTGGGCATGCTTAGATCACTTGGCCCACGGGGATTAATGTTCTCTGGGTGACTAATCTGGCTAGAAATCCCTGAATCCAGTCAATCGTTCTCGTCGAGGGTAGTTGGTGGTAATAATCTAGTTGCATTCTGGTTTTCTTGACCCGCTGCACTTGGCATTCCCTGGGTGGGTACTCCCCCCTGCACATTTACTATACTCCTTACAAGTTGAGGGCCAGATACTATTCCCCCATTATTTGTGTTGTTTACATATTGATTGAATCTTGGTAGGGCGCCCCTGGACCAGACTTTTCCCTGGGGGCCCCAATATTTTGATTTTGATTTTTCCCTTTAGTTGGTGGATAGAAAAAAGCCAAGGGGAAAACCTTAATACCCCTCTAAACCCCAAGGTGGGCAGTCCTGCATATCTTTCCTGCTAGATCAATTCTATTAAAATTTACAACTACGCAATCGCCCTCAATTTCCTTTTGGTTTGGTCCTACCCATGCTATGCGTCTTGCCATGATAATATGAGGCGATACTTTGAGGCTATTTTCCCACTGGTTACAATCTAGCCAATATTTTGTTTTTCTCACTAGTACCTCAGTTGGTTCGTGGGTATTAGCTTTCAGCAGTGGTACACCCGTGAGAACTACCACTAGGTTATTTGCTTCTGGTGGCAATGAAAAGTCGGCCTACAATTAGGGGGGATATATTGGTGTTGGTGCTTTGTCCAGGTTTGGGGGCACTTGTCATTTCTCTAGATTTTGTATTTGGGTGCCCAGCAACTTCCTTGGGCAGAGCCAGCTGAGGCACCTTACTACCTTTAACCACAGCACTGTTCGACACACCAGCCTTTATCTGGTCGTTACTATTTCCCCCCTTAATCATGATGCTAGTAGCCGCCTCCTTACATTGGACTGGCGGTTTATCAGGCCCTAATTTCGTTAGCAGGCGACAATTTGTGCATGTACCATTCCCAGATATTGCTTTATTTACTGTGCTAGTAAGAACTTCAATCTTAAGATGCATTTCCTCTATTATCTTACACAGTTGATTTACTACGCTAATTAGGGCAGCATTATTGCCCCCTGGAGCAACAGAAAGAATAGAGGGATCGGTGCGCCCCCCCTTGTGCCATATTATCAATTCCTAGTACAGAATATGGGGCGCATAATTGATTAGGGTGGGCCACAATCTCAGTATCAGGGATATCAATATTTGCTAACGCAGAAAACCTATTTTTGCAGACTATAGTGGGCTCGATTACTGGTGGACAGATTGCTCCTGGTTCTAAATCCGTATTACCAGTCTCATTTCTACTGGGGGTATCATTCACTTTACCAGGAACACTGTTACAATGCTTTCTCCCTAGAAACATATCAGGGACCACTATAGACCCCTGTTTACCAGCCCCCCTTTGCTCTTCAGCAACTCCCCACGCATTTTCAGAAATGTTCCAATTTAACGGGTCATCTGCCATGAGTAGAGTCCCACAGTCTTCCACCAACCCTTCATAACACAATTTTCCCCTGCATGCTTTAGGGCTTTCTTGGACTTCCTTGGTTTTTTAACTTTAATCGGTGCATTTAGGCCCCCTTCCGTACCTTTTCTTTTCCCCATTGTTTGTAGTACACAGTCTGAGTCAACAGTACCTGGTCAAGTCTCGGGGGATGTTGAGGGGGTGGTCCAGCCTAGCCTTGGCAAGTCCCGGACGGCCACAGACGGTCCCGCCCTTGTCCCGGGCTTCTCCCGGCGCCGCCCGCGCGCGTCCGTGACGTGGAGGGGGCTGCTGATCTTTAAGCGCCTACAGGCGTGCTGAGGCGGAAGTGGGCGGTGTGGTGCCGCAAAGCAGGCTGGGAGCTGTAGTCTCCCCCCTCTGCGGCCGCGCGAGCAGACAGCGGCGGCAGTGGAGACCAACAGCGTCAGGGCCCCCGGAGCGTCTGGTACAGCAGGTATGAAGGTAGGTTGTGCGTTTGCCCCCCTCGCAGCTTCTATGTCCTTTTTTTTAAAAATATTTTTATAACATTTTACAGCAGTTTTACCCCCCACCCCGCGCCAGACAATGACTGTCAATTCTCGTTTACAGATGGTACATAATGCATTATTTCATTTCTTACAGATTATGATATAAAATAAGAGAAAAGAAAAAGGATCCTGACTGGACATACCAACTAAAGCATTAGGCATTTGGAGAAGAAAAAAAGAAACATTAAACATAACAGTCCAGAAACCCAAAAATCCAACCACCCAACAAGGACTAAGAAAAAGAGACCGATATATACTTCTTCAGGACCTGTTACCTTACATTACCCCCTTATACATTTAACATCCTATCTTTCCAGTCAGCAATCGGCTTCCACAGCTGTAACCCAAGTGCTCTCCTTTTTTTCCCCTTTCTCGCGTAGATAGCCTTCTCCAGGTTATGCATGTGCAATAGCCTAGCCAGCCACTGCTGGAATGGGGGAGCCAGTTTATCTTTCCATGCAGCCGCTATGCAAAGGCGTAACACGGCCATAGCCACAAATATAAAGCCCCCTGCAGTATGTTGTTCTGCATTACAGTCCTCTAGGCCTAATATTATTACATCAGTAGTCAGTTTCACTTTGAAGGCCAGAGATTTATCACAGAACATTTCAATACTGTTTATGAGTGGTGAAAGGATTGGGCACCCTGCGAACATATGAATTATATCCGCCTCCAAGCTATCACATCTCGGGCACCTTACCCCCTGTGTTCCTCCCCACTGAGCGATCCTAGCTGGGGTGTAGTAGAGTCTATACAGGGTTTTGTAATGTTGTGCTTGTAGTGACGCCGAACATAAGGTTTCATGCCCTAAACTTAGTGATTTTGAGAATGTCCCCTCTGAGACTCCTAATGCCTCCATCCATTTGGTCTCATACTTCACTAGATCATCCCCTCTATGTTCTATCAATTCTGCGTACAGCCGTTTAATTGTACATGGCCGCTCTACTTCGATCATCTGTAATATTGGGTTCCCCTTAAATCCCGCCTGACCACCACGTTTATTACCTAGAAAGCTTCTTACCTGTAGATACTTAAAGAAGGTCCGGTTGCTGACCCCGAATTCCTGCTGGAGCTCCGTGAATTGACGTACCCCTGATTCCCCCATTAAGTCTCCCATATTTCTAATGCCTTGTCTGACCCATTCTTTAAATATTACATCAGTGAAAATGTCCGAAGGTAACGTTAAGTCCCCCGCTAATCTTGTATGTCCATGAAATCTCCCCAAACCAAAGCTTTTCTTAAATGCCTTCCAAATTTTGTCGGCAGCTTCTAGTGTCCTAAACCTAGTTCGCTTGAAGTAACTTGGCTCCGAGTATCTTAAGAAAGCATTGTTGGTTTCATCTCCCAAAATTAAACCATACACTTCTAATGACCCTGTGTGCAGTTCCCCCTCTCCTTCCGTCCCTCCCAGCAGGCAGGTCATCTGCTGCAGAGCTGCAGCCCAATAATACATCCTGAGATCCGGTAGAGTCCACCCACCCTTATCGTGTGGTAGTGACATATATTTCAGTGCCCTTCCAGTCTTCCCTTGTGCCCACACAAAACGATTTACCATATTTTCTAATTTCTTAAACCAAATCAAACTAAAAAACAGCGGAATTGTTCTAAACAAATATAAAATTTTAGGCAACAGGTTCATTTTCACGTAGTTGACCCTTCCAACAAATGTCATATGCAAATTATGTACCCTATCCAGGTATTTCTTAGTTTTCATTATAATGGGGTTAATATTGATTTCCACCAATTTTCCTAAATCTGACGTAATAGTAATACCCAAATATTTCCCTTCGTTGACCACTAGTGTGTCTGTACAGCCTGTATGCATGTTTTTAATAATTTGTGTCTTACTTTTGTTCAATGCATATCCCGCTATTCGCCCAAACTGCTCCGCCTCTAATTCGATTTCCCTTATCGCCTCCATTGGGTTAGGTGTAATAACCGTCTGCGTATGCTAGAACCTTTATATCTCCCCTCCTAGTAATCAGTGGTTCAATTCGTGCGTTTTGTTCTAATTTATGTATCAATAGATCTATATACATTGCGAACAACAATGGTGAGCAGGGACACCCCTGCCTTGTGCCCCTGGTGATGTTGAAGGGTTTCGTACGGCCTGTATTTATCCGGACACACACTGTCGGGTTTGTATAAAGAGCTTGTATTACTTTAATAAAGGTTTCGCCCACTCCCCCTCTTCTCAGAACAGCCCATAAGTACTCCCATGCCACCCTGTCAAATGCTTTCTCAGCGTCAAGTAACAGGGTGGCCATTGGGTTCCCTTCCCCTTCCTGGATATCAAACAGTGTGATCATTTTCCTTACATGAGTTGTGGTGTCTCTATGAGGTATAAACCCGTGTTGGTTGACACTCACCAATTGAGTGATTACCCTGGCGAATCTGACTGCCTGTATTTTTGAGAATATTTTTGTGTCAGCATTAATTAATGTAATGGGTCGATATGAACCAGGTTCTGTCGGGTCCTTCCCTTTTTTTAGTAAAATTACTATGTCTGCTCCCGCCCAGCTACCTGGAATCACCTGCCCTTGCTGTACTCCTTTGAAGGTTCTTGCTATTTCTTTGAATATTGAGGATAAGAATACTTTATAAAATTCTCCGGGTATCTGGTCGGGTCCAGCTGCTTTCCCGTTTGGTAACCCCAATATAGCATCGTTTATCTCCTCATCACTTATATCATTGTCCAGATACTCTCTGTCCTCTTCGCTTAGTACTTTACCCGGGGTGTTCTCTAGGTAAAGCTCTATTTCCTCCCTGTCTCGATCTAGCTCCTCCTTGTATAACGTGCTGCAATAAACCCTGAATACCTCCGCTATCCCCTTATCATCAGTGACTATCTGGCCTGTTCCATCTTTAATTTCCTTGATTTCGCCTTTAGCTACTCTTTGTCTTGACCGTGCAGCTAAAGTACGTCCTATCCTTTCGCTAAATTCGTAGCACCTTTCCCTCTGCAGATCGTACAGTCTGGCGGCTTTGATCGCCACCTCTTCCAGAGCCGCTGCCCTAGCTACTGTTACTTCTAATAGTCGTTCAGTGAATCCCCGCTGGTCTAAGGTAGCTAGCTCGAGGCGCGTTTCTGCCAGAATCAGGGCGCTGTTCAATCGATCTCTCTCTGTTTTTTCCCTCCTCTGCTTAGCAATGGAATAGCTAAGTGTCTCCCCTCTGACACATGCCTTAAATGCGTCCCAAGCGTTCCCGATGTTAGTACTCCCTCTATTAATGTCCCAAAATGTTTTAATCCATACATGCATATATGCAATATAATCATCGTCCTTCAGCAAGCCCCTTTCGAACGTCCATGACCCCGCCACCTTCTTAAACCCTTCTCCTTCTATTGTTAATTTTAAAGGGTTGTGGTCTGACAGTATACACGGTAACCTCTCAATTACTGCATTACTTAATAGTACCCGGGATATAAAAAATAATCAAGCCTGACACATTTGCGGTGAGGCGCTGAAAAGAATGTGTATCCGTGATCTGACGGTTTCTTGGCCCCCCACACATCGTACATTCCATTATTTCTTGCTAGGCTCTGTATTGCCCTGCACACTCTCTTCTTTCTTCCCTGATATTGCCCTGTTGTATCTATATCTAGCCCATTGGCCCCGTCGATGTTAAAATCTCCTGCCAGGATAACCCGTGGCGCCCAGGATGGTAACTCAGTATCCAGAAAAAGGAACAACTCTGGGTCATCCTCGGTCGACCCGTACAAAGAACCTATAGTAACCCACTCCTCCCCTATAAAACACTCAATCAGGGCACATCTCCCCCACTCATCCTCAAACTTCTTCCTCGTTTTAATGTCTGCGTGTTTAGTTAATACAGCCACTCCTCTAATTCTCGCCCCTTGTTTTGAACGTGCTAAGACCCTAAAGCCCAGTTGTTCCAGCAAAAACAACCTATTTCCTTCAACATGTGTCTCTTGTAGACAAACAAAATCCGCCCCAGTATTTTTTAGCAGCAGTGCCAACCGCTGTCTTTTTAATCTATCATTCAACCCACACACATTCATGGTGATAATTTTAACACTCGCACTCATGGAGGACTATTCAATCTTTCCCTACATCCTCTTACTCCTGTTATATTTTCTTTGCGTGCATTGGAGTCAATATGCATGTTCACTTGTTTCAACTCTTCCCACTGTATTTTATATATATTTACTCCTTCTTCTCCCTCTGCCTGTACTGCCTGAACTGGCTGTACTACCTGTACCATCTGTACTACCTGTACAATCAATCTTATCTCTCCCTCTCTGGCGCCCCCCCCCCCCTGTCCACAGGCAACTAGGTCAATCCTGACCTATGTATGACTGGTTCCCAATCCCCTTGAGTGCTGCTGTCCCCACCCCCCCTCCCTGCCTGTACTCTCTTACAGTAGATGCAAATGCAAAAAAACAACAGAGAAAAAGAAGATACTTTAAAAAAAAGAAGAAGTCCCACCAGGCTCCGCCCAATCGCCCAATCCCCACTAGGAACTCCACACAAAGCAAAACAAAGCAGTGAACCCCACAAAACCAAATCCTGCTGTACATATACAAAGTATTATAGTCCTTCACCTCTTTAGACTCTCTTCTGCCCTATTCAATCCAAATTACAGCCATAAATCCCCCCTTTTTTTTTGTATTATCTATTTTCTTCTTTTCTCCTTTAACTCAGTCAAGAAGCTCTGCGCTTTAACTTCCGAGAAAAACATTCTCGTGTGACCCTCTAGTATTACTTTCAGCCTTGCGGGGAACAGAAGATATGCCTCGCATCCAGCTTTTTGAAATGGATCTATCATTTGCCGCAATCTCCATCTCCTCTCCACTGTGGCGTGACAAAAATCCGGCCGGGCAAAGAAGGTGTTTCCTTTAAAAGCCCGACGATCTTGTGGCCTAGCATTGTCCATAAACTCTTGTCTTGCCAGAAAATTCCCGATGTATACCAACATAGCTCTTGGTCTCTCACTCTGAGTAGCGCCATAAGACTTCTTGATTGTCAACGGGAATCTATGCGCCCGTTGTACCTCTACGTCCCAATTCCAAGTAGTGATCTCTGGAAATGATTCTCTTAATAACGTAACCACATAAGCCCTGGGATACTGTTCCTCTGCCCCCTCCGGAATCCCTAGTAACCTTATGTTGTTCCTCCTCTGCCTATTTTCCGCATCCTCTGCCTTCCATTGTAAGTCCTCGTTGAATTTTTCCTGCGCCGTCTTGAACTCCTTCCACTGTGAGACCTCATCCTCCAACTGGCCTGTTCTTTCCTCCACTTCTGTCATTCTGCCAGCCATCTCTGCATACAGCTTGTTTACTTTACACAATGACCCTTCTATTTTCTTACTTGTCCGTTTTGCTCTCTTGGCTTCAGCCCTCACTTCTCCCTGCATTTGCCTAAGAGTGGCATAAAGCATCTCCATGGTGGGGCCCTGACCTTGAGATTGCGAGCCTGAGAGACCATCATGCTGAGACCTAGTTCCCCCTTCATCCTGATACATCCTCGAGGTAGCCGAGTAATCCCACACCAGTTTATTAGGCCTTCCAGTGAGCCTGGGACTAAGCCTGCTTTGCGTTTTCCTGGTATTCTGTCGCTTCCTTCTCACAACTGTTTGTTTCTGCACACTATCGTCCATAGAGGATTGGGTCTGACCTGTCTCGGACTCGGTGCCTGTCTCGGATCCCTGTTCTGAGGTAGACACCTCCGTCTCTTCTGGACTTGCATCTAAATCAGTTGTTTCAGAGTCAAGCAGATTCCCCTTACTTTTATGCATGCCCGTTACCTTGTCTGTTTCATCAGTCTCCTCATTCAGTGAAAAAAAAATGTCATCACCTGGAGTCCCTGGTAATAGACTTGGCGATGGATCTAATGTGCCCACTGCCAGTGCCAATGCTAAACCCCCACCCTCAAGTCTTTTGTTGTTTGGAAGCGTCTTGCTTGGCCCTCCTTTATCCAAATTTAAACCGCTTGCATTGACGTAGGCATTCTCCCCCGTTGTGATGTCTGCAGCGGTGCCTACAACCCCCCTCTGGCCATCTGCTTTCGTAACATGAGGCACGACACAAGGATGAACATCATGTGAATTATCTGCGACCGCCAGAGTTTGACTGAGAGTGACCCCTGGGATAGTAGCGAAATTATTGTTCTGGGGTGCACTATTAGGTGCGCTATTAGTGGGAATGTTCTCTCCTAGTGGGCCTGCTCCTGAACCGCTGTTGCTTAAACTGTTACTCTGATTATTAGGCCCATTCACAATGCCATCAGGTTCCCTCGCCCCAGTTGTAACGCCTGAATTCTTGCCTTGTGTTGACAGCGGGCTCGCCAATACCAATACCGATGCCGGGGTTCCCCCTTCCAGACCTGCTCCTCCACACTCCTCACACTCCTCACTAGCCTCCACAGTAACAACAATATCGGGCATTTCCTTACCGGGCTCGATTCCGGGCACATTTATCAAAGCTCCCGAGCCTGGCTCTGTAACACCCTCCAGCCTTTGTTCGTCTGCGCAGGTCCCGGCTTCCCTCGGAGCTCTCACTGGCCCGACTTGTTCTGTCTCTGCCGTCTCCTTCACCGCCTCCCCGAGAGCTGGATCTCGCGGCGATGGCGTCCTGGTGCCCTCCGCATCAACTCGAATTGGAGTCTTGTTTCTGTCCGTTGATGCATCCCTGCTGAAAGATTCTGCCAAGGTAGGCTGCCTTAAACCCCCTCTTCCCGCTCTGGGTGTAGACTCCTTCGCTGCCGTTTCTTTTGCCGCTGTCTCCGCTCTGAGCGCTTTCTTCTCAGCGCGTCCTGCATTGGCCGCCGCTGTCTTCGCCCGGCGCTCAGCTCTCTGCTCGGCTCTGATTTCGGCCTCGCGTTCCTTTTCTTTCCGTTTCAGCTCCCTCTTCTTAGCGGCTGAATCCATCTCGGCGTCCGAATCTAGGTTCTTGGTTCTGGCAGCCTGGTTTCTCGTCGCTATCTGCGAGAGCATTCTCTGCCTTCTCTGTTCACGTACTCCGAATAGCGGCTTTCTTGTATCCTCTGCCACTACCTCGGACCTCAGATATAAGGTGATGAACTTAAACAGCCGCGCTACCAAGGCCACTCGCTTGTATATCCTCTGCTCCAACTGTAATAAGGTTAAAGTAGTGGCCCCGTGATTTCTTATCTTAAACAGCATCTATGTGACATTTAAAGGCTCTCCTTCTGCATCTGCATTTCCCTAGTGTCTTTCAAGGGAGGGAGAGAGAAACCAGCCTCTCACTCAGCGGATCGGTCCGCGGCCATCTTGCCCCCCTCGGCCATCTTGCCCCCCTCGCAGCTTCTATGTCCAAGTGCAACAGTAGGGAAAACTTTGGATAGCGTAGGGGTAAAAATTACTATTCCCACTCCAGTGAGTGCAACAGTAAGGAAAGAGCTGGATAGCAAAGGGGTACAAATTACTATTCCCACTCCAGTGAGTGCAACAGTAGGGAAAGCGCTGGATCCCAAAACAATAAAAAACAAAAGCATCAACATTTTTATACAATTTAATTTCCAATATTAACATAATTAATATATAAATTTAAATATATTATTAACAAAGATAATTAAAAAAAATAATTACACATTATTTAACACTCTAAAATCCACAACACACACCTACAATTAATTACACAATTCAATTAATTAATTACTAATTAATTCATGAAAATTAATGTATTATTATTTATTAATTAATCAATAAAAAATTTATTACTTACCACCTTTCACACCATTTACACATATAAATACCAACATACACACCTAAAATTGAATACACAATTACAATTACTAATTACTAATTAATTAATGGTAATTAATTTTAAAGTATTTAATAATTAATCAAACATTTTTATTACTTACCACCCTTCACACAATGTACGCATATAAACACCACAACACACACCTAAAATTAATTAAACAATTAACCTAATTATTTATTAATTGACTAACTGAAATTAATTAACAACTAATTATTAAACTATTGTTAATTAACCAATTAACACATTAATTATTCAATACATTTTATCAAATTAAATTACTTCCCACCCTATTCCCCTATAAACCCACAACCCGCTACGGAACTAAAAACGAAGATTAAACTTAAATTAAACTCTAAAACATATAATAAAATGACAAATGATTCTCATTAAAAACTCTAAAATACATAAAAGTATTAATAAATCAATATTTTTGTAAACTACATGTTTGCAAACGATATTTATTACATAGATATTTATGTAATCGATATTACTTACCTGTCAGTCGATATTCTTGTCAACTATATTTTTGCTGTCGATATTTCTTCACCACGATATTTTTGCGCCGATATTTCTGTCACACAATATTTTTGCGGCGATATTTATACTCTGCACCCTGATTACTGCCTATCTTAAGAGATCTCAGGACTGCATTTATTCCACATTCCAAATGGAATCTTCACCCATGATGCTTTTTGAAAATTCAGCAATGCCATCTGTTCAGCCACTGAACAAATCATTTTGTACTACCTGAGAAAGGGAGAAGCTGAAACGTTGTAGTGGAAATATATTTTTGTTCTTTGGTGAGTTCATATGTTTAAGTCACTTCTTTCTTGGATATATATATAGCTTGTTCCCAGGACGGCCGTGTTTAAAATTCACTCCCAAGTTGCCCAAAAGCTCGGAGGAGCACACAGCAGCGCCTCCACCATCCGGTGCTTGTCGTTCAGCCACCAACAGGAGACCTTTTCTATGTGTTCACCTGACGCGTTTCAGGGTAATAAACCCCTTCCTCAGAGGTTGCTGTGTTAGAATCATGGCGCGACAACGTTCATGTGTTTCGTGATCCTTTATTTATTAAGTATTGGCCATATGTGACTTTAGGAGGCCCTGCTGAGTGCAGTTACATGCCCGGTGCTTTATGGGGCATGCAGTTCATACGAAACACCGCGCCATGATCCGCTGTCATAACATCGTTACATGTCTCTAGTAGATTGCAGAAACCTGAAGGTGAGTGGACTCACTTCATGTATGTGTGTCACATTGCACACAAGCCAGAATCTGGGGTGCAACAGGGTGTCAAAGTGACACCCTGTTCCCCTTGTAAATTCAGTAATTTTACCGAATTGGTATTTACCAATTCGGTAATTGCCATTGATTCCAATGGGCCTCAAGGCCCATAGGAATCAATGGCAATTACCAAATCTGTAAATACCGATTCGGTAATTACCGATTTTTACCGATTCGGTAATTGAATCGGTAAAAATACCTAAATCCCGATAGCCAGTTCTTAAATACCGAATCGGTATGATTCGGTATTTAAGAATCAGTAATCTGGGATTACCTACATCGGGCACTTAAAGATTTTAAAATGGATTTCTCAGGTATCCCAGGGCATAGAATTGCATATGGGGAGAGCACTCACCTTTGTGATTAATAATTTTTATAATGCTAAGCGGGGCGAGGGGGGACCCTTCAATCTTAGTGTTTTAAACTGTGCGATAGATGACCTAAAGAAGGAAGGTTGTTGGCTTATGAATTTTTATTTAGTGGGTGACTTCAACAGTCATTTGTGTCCATCTCTTGTGAAGAATCAGCTGATTGCCCAGCCATGCCTACTTTCGGAGGATCTTCACATGGAACACACACTGGAAGGGAATGTTTTAAATAACTTGTTACTCACTCACAATCTGATGAATACCTTAGACCTTTGGGACCCAGGGCCTATTTCTCAATTGCCCCTGTCCTATAAAGGAAGGGGCGCTGCAACCACTCTAGATTTATATTTGTGCCAGCATCTTTGGGGATGGCCCTCGGATCATTTAATATAGAAGATAGTGCTTTTAGCAACTTCAAGCCATTGTCATTGGTACTGACGGGGTTTGGCCTCCCCATCCCAGGTCCCTGTAAGCCGCAGGTACCCTTAACTTCCACCGAACAGGCCAGGCGCCTTAGATGGGCAAGCATAGATGTAAAGGCTTTCCATCGTAGCCTTTTTTCCTCATGCAAGAAAGAGATAGGTGCATGTCTGAATCTTAGCACCCCGAGTGAGGAGATTGTAAGCTCGTTTTCATCCAATGCCCAGAGAGTTTCTGGTCTTTTAACTATACAGGCTGGGGGCAGGTTCAGGCTGCCCCATCATGGTTTGACCATAAGTGCTCGCAGACATTAAGGAGGCTAAAAGCAGCCCTGAAACAGGCACCATGGGTGAAAGCTAGAGTGTCTTTGTGCTGACGCCTTTACAAAGAATCGATAAGAGAGAGCATGCGTCATCTCCAAAAGCAGGCATGGGAGGACCTAGCTAAAGCAGGAGAACTGAGGGATTCTACCCTATTTTGGAAAATTATGAATAGTCCCTCTTTTGCAGAATCAACAAACCGAATAGTGTGCCACCACATTACACTAGACCAATGGGTGTCTCATTATGAAAAAGTCTACAGTGTAGCCTTCTTTTGCGAGTGTAGAGCAGATATTCCCCTTTGCGTGGTGGTTCCTCCCATTAGCTTCTCTTTGGAGGAAGTAACTTTTAAGCATCAAGCTTCTGGCTTCAAACAAGACCCCAGGCCCTGATGGTATTCCCCCGGATCTCTTTCATGACAACCCCGAGATCTGGGCTCCCCTATTAACCCAAGCCCTAAACGCTGCAGCCTTGAAGGGGACTTTCCCTCCTGGAACACCAGCACTATAGTGTCAATTTTCAAAAAAGGAGATTAGGATAAGTCGCAATTCTACCATCCAATCTCCCTTATCGATGCTGTAGTTAAGGTCCTGAGTCGGGTACTTTTATCTAGACTGTCTCAGTGGACCACAGATAACCATATTTTATCGGAAGTCCAATATGGTTTTTGTGAAGGCTTATCAACATCGGATCAATGCCTCAATCTTTACCGTCTGATTTCCAATTATACTGTGGCTCTATTGGGTGCCATGTATTTGGCCTTCATGGAGCTTACATCCGCATTTGACCGGGTAAACCGGTCTAAGTTGTGGGACATTTTAATCTCATTGGGAGTGGATTCTCGTATTGTACATCTACTTATATCACTACATGCCCATACATCGGAGGCAGTGAGAGTCTCACATGAGGGAGATCTTACCAATAATTTTAGTTGTACATGGGGGTGCCCCAAGGGCTCATTTTAGCTCTTTTTTTATTTTTGGTTTATATTAACGGCCTCGAGGTGGCACTCTTGGCCCTTCAGTCAGACTCCCCTAGAGTAGGTATTAGAGTTTTGCCATGCCTACTCTATGCAAACGATGCGGTGCACATAGCCTGTATCGGCCGGGGCCTGCCGTTCTTAATAGACTGTTTTGTGGCATTTATGGAATCTTTACCTTCTGATTTCCAATTATACTGTGGCTCTATTGGGCGCCATGTATTTGGCCTTCATGGACCTTACGTCCGCATTTGACCGGGTAAACCGGTCAAATGAGGTGAGGCTCCTGTAGCCCAGGACTAATATTTGACAATATCCTGTCCATGAACCCATGATCGATCGCTGGCCAGACGGTGGGGCTGATGCAGCGCTACTCCGGGAATAATTTCTAAAACTCCATTACCTTTCCCTGAAGTATATAATCACACATTTATTCACCAGTGGGGCCCATCAAACTGTGAATCATTCACGCACACTTTCTCCCTACTTCATGGATCGGTATAAATCAAAGGAGAGCTGCTGTATTTTAGCAGAGTGTTTAAATCAAACTAACTATTTATAATATATACATCTGCAGTTTAATTTCATTTACCATGGTTTATATCAGCAAAAAGAAATTATTTAAACACACCACCATTGTTGGCGACGGATCTGCTAGTAAAAAAATAGGCTAAGGATGAACAAGACCAGCTTAATTCTTCATTTATCTAATTTTTATTTAAAGAAATTTCTCCTAGCATAATCAGTTTTATTCACTTTAAATTCATTTTATTTGCAGTTAGTCATAAGGAAAGAATTTTAACTCGCACATTTAATTTTCATTACATTTTAAGTTCAGAAAGGAATGAATATAATATTGGACATTTACCAAGCATAAAACATTGTGAAAGACAAATAGTTCCCAAACTCTATCTCTCTATTCCCTCAAACTATTCACCCTCATCTAAAGACTCCGTGCTCATTGAATACTAGACTTAAAGTTAAAAATGTTCTTACGCTCCAAGGAAATTCAGCATTCCGGCAGCATGTCAGGATACGCAGATAGAAATTGAAAAGAAAGATTTTTTCTTAACTCCTGACTTAGGACCCTATTAGGATGGCGGACGGACCTGCATCCGTCCGCCACCCCAGAGGTGGAGGGACCGTCCGCAGGGGCAGCGGCGGTCCCTCCGTGCAAATTAGGATGTGACCGCCACCCTGGCGTCGTCTTTGACCCACTCCATTCAGCACAGTCAGCTCATATGCGTCTGTGACTTCATTCTGTATGCGCATGCGTGGTTCACATTAATCTCAAGTCACAAAAATTGTCCATCTTTAAGTAGGCCTCACAGGCCACATCGGGAACTATCATAGAAACAAAAACAATTAAATGCTAATTATTGAATTATAGCCCTTCTGCTTACCTCCCCCTTTACTAAGGTATCCCTGTTAGTTATTACCTAGCGAATAAAGCTACATTTATGCGTAATTTGCTCACCTGTCTTCATGTTTTGCCACAGATAAACTGACAATAAGCACATATATGCCACTCTTGGTTAACTTATAGCCTTTGCGTTAATTTAAGACATGACATTTTCACTTAATTAGTTGATTATGGTTGAAACACGAGCAATTTAGTATCCCACATGTATTTTGTGTGTGCATTCTATTCTATGTTGGTTAGTTTTTCCAAAACCACACGATTCATTCATGTCACTGTTATGAGAAAGTGATTTTACGAGGGGTATACAACATTTTTGTTTCTCACCTTGCTCCATCAGGGCTACCTTGAAAGCCAGGGGTCGACTGTTAAAACCTTTGAAAAGATTAGATTTTACATCAAGGCCCAGAGTCCAATATTATGCATTATCCCTTGTATTGCTCCCCAGACAGCAGCAACAAACAAGCATTAGAATTAGAACTCTTCCAACTTCTAGAACTCTGAACATGCATATACACATAGAACTGGCAGCCATCTTCCTCTTTTGTTGCTGCTCAGTTTCAGATGTGTCACTTTTTGAACTGTCGCATTATTCTGTAGATTTAAAATGTATTAGAATGTATTAAATGTATTTCTTATATGTTAGATTTATAAATTTAAAAGATGGATGAGGATTGTGAGTAAGTTTGTTTATTAAAAAAAGAGAAAAAATGAAGTTTTAATATATGAAACCTTTTTTAATAAATTAAGAAATATGAGTCAATACTTAGAAGTTTTGAAAGTTGTTTGTTTTTATGTGGTATTAAAGCAGCACATTTAATATACAGTTTTGTCTGTTGTATTTATAATCGCCTATGTATTCGAGGGCTGAATTGTTAGGTGAAAGTCAAAGCATATGGAATTAAGTTGATACTTAAATGATTTTAAAGTGTTAGATATTTTTTCTGTTGGCATAATTTGGAATTAAGTTAATCGATTTACCGTGTGGGGAGACGGTTGGGTAGGTTGAATGGAAGCGCGAGGCATTGTCGCTTCGTGACTCGAGCAGTTCAGCGTATGACGCTGTATCTCTTGCGCGTGTGGAGAGCGCGCATTCAGAAGGAGAGCGATTTTAATCTAGAAAGGCTGCCATACTCACATAACATACGGCGGCCATTTTGAAGGATTGGGATTGCATTCACTTCAGTGGATGCGTTTGAAGCAGACATATTTTGGGTAGGAAGCGGTCTGTCAGAACGCGAGTCAGTTTCTGACAGACTTCGGTCGGAGAGTTCAGGAGGAGGTTGTGTTATTGATTTGAGAAGAGAATTTGATTGGTATTAGAAGGTTTGAGGAGAAATTTGATAGAGAAGTGTATTTAGGGTTAAGACTTTGTAAGGAGGGTATTTTGTGAAGAATTTCAGTTTGAAGTTGATAAATATTTGAATACATAATGGAAGGTGTTGAGGGAAGTTTTGAGGAGAGAATGAAATCTTACATGGAAAACATTTTTGGGGAGATGTCTGCATCTCTAGACAAAAAAATAGAAAATACTGTGGAGAAAAGTATGCAAAGGAAACAGAAGTCTGGAGAAGATGAGAATTTCTGGACCACTGAAGAGATTGAGGTGGTTGCAGGAGGTTCTAATCAAGGAAATAAGAAATGTCAGAAAAAGAAAATGATTGAATCAATTAAAAAGGGTAAAGGACGTAAGGTTCTGAAAGGAATCGCTATAACGGCGAAAGAGAGCATAAAAAAGGCACGAAAAATAAAGCATACTACTGTGGCTTGTGATTCTAGTTCAACAAGTTGGGATGTTGAACTTACCTGTAGTTCAAGTATTTATGATTCTGATGTGGAGGAGGTTCCACTTAAAAGAAGAAAGATGAGAGAGAGAGAAATTAAAATGGAGGAGAATGATATTGTTGATCTGCAAGGGGAAGAAATGTTCAACCCGCTTTTAATTTAACATCCTCTTTCTCCACAATGGGTTCCGGTGGAGCACGTTGCAAAATACATAAGGTTTTGGATAAGGAGGGAACTACCAAAAGAGGTCAGGACTAGGATGAGGAGTGAATGTCCGAGACCTAGTCTGGACAGCAAAATAGCAAATCCTCCGGAACGGGACCAGTAAATGATGGCATTCATTATTAAGTCTGGGAAAGACCCTAGGAGGGGTCTTGAAAAGGGTTTAAAAGGGTGTCAAGATAGACTCCTGTATGTTTTGGGGCCATTGACCAAAATATTTGACATGTGCAAAGAGGCACATACAAACAACACAGGTATTGATGTGGCTGAAATTCGCTAATGGGTCCAAAGGGCCATATGTATTTGGGGAAATTTGAATATTGCACTTTGCAGAGAAAGGAGAAAGTCTATTCTATTTAAATTAGATCGAGGGACTGAATTTGCCCATTTTTTCCTTACCGGCATATTCCCTTTGGTGCAAACCAGCCCGACTTTCGTCTCCGGACCTGCGTGTGCTTTCCGCTCTCCCCCCGCCGCTGCAGACCAACAGCAGCTGCCGAGTGAGGGAGAGCGAGAGGGCGCCCAACTACAACACCCAGCTGCCCTTGCACCGGGACCGGAAGGGAGGAGGTCATCCAGCGCGCCAGGCGGCGCTTAAAAACAAGGCTCCACATCGGTGGAGCGAGGGACTGAATCTGCCCATTTTTTCCTTACCGGCATATTCCCTTTGGTGCAAACCAGCCCGACTTTCGTCTCCGGACCTGCGTGTGCTTTCCACTCTCCCCCCGCCGCTGCAGACCAACAGCAGCTGCCGAGTGAGGGAGAGCGAGAGGGCGCCCAAATACAACACCCAGCTGCCCTTGCACCGGGACCGGAAGGGAGGAGGTCATCCAGCGCGCCAGGCGGCGCTTAAAAACAAGGCTCCACATCGGTGGAGCGAGGGACTGAATCTGCCCATTTTTTCCTTACCGGCATATTCCCTTTGGTGCAAACCAGCCTGACTTTCGTCTCCGGACCTGCGTGTGCTTTCCGCTCTCCCCCCGCCGCTGCAGACCAACAGCAGCTGCCGAGTGAGGGAGAGCGAGAGGGCGCCCAACTACAACACCCCGCTGCCCTTGCACCGGGACCGGAAGGGAGAAGGTCATCCAGCGCGCCAGGCGGCGCTTAAAAACAAGGCTCCACATCGGTGGAGCGAGGGACTGAATCTGCCCATTGTTTCCTTACCGGCATATTCCCTTTGGTGCAAACCAGCCCGACTTTCGTCTCCGGACCTGCGTGTGCTTTCCGCTCTCCCCCCGCCGCTGCAGACCAACAGCAGCTGCCGAGTGTGGGAGAGCGAGAGGGTGCCCAACTACAACACCCAGCTGCCCTTGCACCGGGACCGGAAGGGAGGAGGTCATCCAGCGCGCCAGGCGGCGCTTAAAAACAAGGCTCCACATCCGCGTCGGGGGAGCGCGCGGGTGCGCCGGGCTAAGCCCGGGCAAAGGGCGGGCCCTCTACGGCCCTCTGAGGCCAGAAGAGGCTGGGCTGGCGCACCCCCCTAACTTTACTGCTATATTGAGGAAGCAATATGAGGAAGACTACCAAATCTACCAGGATGCCTGTTTTAAGATCCAACACTAAACAGAAGGTACCTGCCCCCCAATCAGTTTCCACACTTACAGCAATTGATATAATGCTGCAGCAGACCATAGGGGCAGTATCAACTGCAATAGCTAACTCAGAAAGGAGGCTGTCCCTACCACCGACAATACTCGTCCACGACTCTCAAGATGCTGCAACTGACCCTCTGGTAGTTTCTGTAGATGCCACGGACGATATAGATTTAAGTCTTGGTGTTACCTCTTCCTTTGCTGAGCTCCCGTGTGCTCAGGCCCCCACTAAGTTATTAGGGGACATTGAAATCTCTCAGCCCAGCTTGAGCCTTTTACGAGACGGGGAGAAGTCGAATCCAAGCAACCTAGGGGCAAAAAAAGTTAACGAAACTTGTGCACACAAAAAGAAAAAGGGTCAGAATTCCATGCCAAACCATTATCTAGTTTCCCCTATGCCTAATTCAACATCAGGAATACCATGCTGGGTAGCAAACATGGTAGCTGATCTCAAAGCAGACCTTGAAGATACGATCATCGCCCATATCAAACCACTCATGTCAAAAATTGACAGATTGACGTCCATAATAAACAACAAAGGGATGGGCCCTACCAGACAAGTGGCAACTGATGGTCCATTAAACAAAGGGGGGACAAAAGGGGGTCCTGTTAACAATATAATAAATGATAAGGCTGCAATAGTTAACCAACCATTGGCCAGTAAACCTAAGGACGCAACCCTAAACAATACTCCAACTGGGAAGAAAACCCTGGCACCCTTGAAACCTAGTGCATCTACTATTAACCCACAAGCCCAACTGAGACAAGGGCAGGGATCTGGAAATGCTCCTCCTCCAGCTGACAAAACTGGACAAAACTTTCCTATAAATACAACCTCAGATACTGCCCAAATAAAAAACCAAGCAGTTAGGGCAAGGTCGGCACACTTTAAGACAATCAATCTCCCGCCTGAGGCTCTTCCTTTCGTTGTTGTATTAGCAGGAGTGCCACCCATGAAGGAGGGAGAAAAGGAAACACAAATTGAACTGAGGAATAAATGTGCACAATGGTTACGGCTAAACAGACCCTTACCTCCTAACATTTCTGGAGAAATATTAACGGTTAGACGGGGGGAATGGATAGGTAGAAGTATTAAGACAATAGCAGGGGACATCATAACTATTAACTTTCGAGATATGGCTGCAGTAGAACATATATGTAATGCACCCTCTAGTGGAACCAAGACACAAATCCACCCTTTACATCTGTCATATTTCTATCCTACCTCATATCAAAGGCATATGCCAAGGACTAGAATTCCTATGAACAGGGCATACCAGCAAGTTCCCCAGCATAGACTTCTACAGTGGCATTCTCCTTGGCAAAGTACCCTTGATTTCGATCCTTTTCTATCCCAGCATGCGCATTGGAATAGGTTCTGCGCACTGGATGAGGTGGATTGACTCAATTCTGTGGAATCCAACACCTTGCCACCAGATCGGAGATCAGATGAGGTTGGGAACACTTTAATGGAAACTTCAAATCTGTGTCCCTACCCTACCCATACACTAGAGCCTAGTAACGCTCAGGTCACACCCGTATTCCCGGTTACACCCTTAAATAATGTTCTGGGCCTTCAAAAAAGCAATGGCTATGACTGCAAGGATCCTCTAATGATCCTTAGTTGGAACCTTGCAGGCATCCATCGGAAATTAGGGTCACCAGAGTGGAACTCTTTGGTGGAGGACCATAAGATATGCTTGTTCCAGGAGACCTGGAGCCTAGTACCCCTCCACTGTGTTGGCTATGTCACACATTTCGTGCCTGCGGAAAAACATACAAAAGGTAAGGGACGTCCTTCGGGGGGTTTGCTCATTTGGGTTAGCATCTCCCTTAACTGTAGTATAAAACTCAAGCAGATCAACTGTCCAGATATTTTAGGACTCTCTTTAAAATGCCCTCGCAGGGGACTAACTTTAGACCTGTTTAATATATATGTTAGAGGCACTAAATACGGGTCTATGTCCCCGATTGTAACCATCTTAGAAGCAGAACTAAGAGAAAATGCTGGGGGGGCCCAAATCCTAGTTGCGGGTGACTTCAATTGCACCTATGAGCCACTTTCCCTAGATGATATCCTGGACTTGGGTGAGGATGACACCAGAAGGGGCATCCCAGCCCTAACTATTGCCCCGATTAAAAGATGGTCCCATAGTGCAATCCAGCTTAATGCGCTGACATTGGAGTTTGGCCTAAGAGCCGCAAATGGTCGTACACCATCAGACCCTCTGGGTGCTGCCACTTACAATAGACCCAACCACACATCAAGGATAGATTATATCCTCCTGGATTTCACGCTATGGGGCTTAGTACAGGACATGGCAGTTTTACCCACGGTAGAAAGCGATCACAATTCGCTTTCTCTAACCCTATCGAACCCCTGGCCTAATAACGCAGCTGAAATATTCTCCAAACATGCCCATAACATCTCCGTCTCTTCTTGCGGGAGACGCTTAAAGTGGAATGAAACTTCTGCTGACGAAGCCAAACTTAAAACAATTAATGAGCTACTCTTGACCTCACAAAGGGAACTGGATACCATCAACCTAGCCATGGCATCATCCAACGTGACATCTATTTTTGAGGACACACTTAGGTCCATAGGGGACATATTCCTGAAAAAGGGGAGTGTGGGGAGGAATAAGGTATCCCAGAGCCCCAGGGGAAAGCACGACTGGTATACATCTGCATGCAGACATGCCAAATCCGGATCACTGAAATAATATCGAGGGACAGAATATCGACCATCAAAAATATCGTTGACAAAATATCGACAGTCAAAATATCGAGTTTCTATCTACAAACAGGTAAGTACAAAAATATCGAGTTAAAAATATCGTTTACAAAAATATAGTTGTAAAAAATATCGTATTTACTAAAAACAGTGTTAAATTAAATTAATATTAATAATTAATTACTAAAATATACTTAAAATTACTTACATTAACTTATAATAATTAAATAATTAATGAAAGTTAAATAAATATTTTTTTATTTCATATTTATTAAAACATATATATATAGTAACAAAATATAATAAAATAATACCCAAAAACTGAAAACTGACCATGAACCCTAAAAATACCCCTTTACCCAAAACTGACCCTGAACCCTAAAAATACCCCTTTACCCAAAAACTGAAAACTGACCCTAAACCCTAAAAATACCCCTTTACCCAAAAACTGAAAACTGACCCTGAACCCTAAAAATACCCCTTTAGCCAAAAACTGAAAACTGACCCTGAACCCTAAAAATACCCCTTTACCCAAAAATCCAAAACTGACCCTGAACCCTAAAAATACCCCTTTACCCAAAAACCCAAAACTGACCCTGAACCCTAAAAATAAAAACGATTTTTTTTACTATCTATATTATATACTTACATATTTTCACTTTCTATATTATTTACAGTCGATATTACTTCACTTACCTTAAAAACGATATTTTGGCTGTCTATATTCTGTCCTGTCGATATTTTGTCCAAACGATATTTTTGACTCGATATTCTGTCCAAACGATATTTTGGAGTCGATATTATGTCTGTGCACCGCCAAATCCCTCCTGATTGAGGCTGTTAAAGCCAAATCACAACCCCAGATACAAGAGGCTAGGAAAGAGTATAAGCGAGTTCTGGATAGAGCAAAAAATGAGTGGGAAGTAGAGTTCTGGTGCACTCTAAAAGAGGCAAGTGCTAAGAAAGACTCAAGGCGCTTCTGGGACACAATCAGAACCAGAAGTCGACCAGATAGTGACCTCATAACATGCAACATTACTAGCCAAGAGTGGGTCAACCACTTCTCTAAACTATATACCCGTCAGCCTGGTTATAACATCTTCGATATTTCCAACGAAGTACAGAAACGGGAAGTGGCTCCAATTGTAACCAAAAAGGATTGGGATGTAGATCAAATAGACTCAGACCTAGACTTCTCACTAAAAGAAGTAGAGTATGCCATCAGTACCATTATGCCTCAAAAGGCTCCTGGTCCGGATGGTATCCCAGGGGATCTATTGCGCTCAGACATCCCGTTATGGGGGAAACTTATCCATCACCTGCTTATTGCCATCCGTAGGGGTGCGCCGATTCCCAAATCCTGGAAGGGGGCGGAGGTCGTCCCTATTTTCAAAAAAGGTGCCAGGGACGACCCGTCCAATTACAGACCTATAAGTTTGCTGGATATAAGCCAAAAGGTAGTGGGAAAGGTACTGCTAGTCAGAATATTGGAATGGATCAATGACAACAACATCCTTTCTGACTATCAGGCTGGGTTCAGAGTGGGCACTGGCACAATTGAACAAGCCTTTAGATTGATGCTAGTGTACTGGAAGGTGGTGGTCTTAGGCAAAGGCAGTCTTTATCTCGCGTTTATAGATTTAAAGACTGCCTTTGACCTAGTACCCAGAGAGACCCTTAGGAGAGTTCTTTCCAACATGGGGATACCGCATTACATCTTATCGCTACTTGTAAAACTCCATGATAACAGCTTTGCCCAGATAAGATGGGGCACAGGGGGTGAGAAAACCAGTAGCATTCCGGTAGATAGAGGGGTTCGCCGGGGATGTGTTCTAGCTAACACCCTTTTCTCCCTGTATATCAACGGAGTGGTCAAGCATCTGCTGAAAGACCCTTCAGATGAACCATCCCTGGCAGGGGAGCGTGTCCCCACCCTTCTCTTTGCCGATGACACGCTCCTCCTGTCCAAATCCCCAATGGGTCTCCAAAAACTCCTTAACAACTTCCAGACCTTTTGTGTAGAACGAGGCCTGGTAATCAATACCGACAAAACGAAGTCTCTTGTAATGAACCCCCCCAAAAAATATGTACGCCCCCCCAAGTTGAATGGGGTACCTCTGGGGAGGGTAGAAGTATTTGATTACCTAGGCATCCGTTTGTCGCACAACATGCAGTGGGCCCCCCATTTAGATAAAATGTTGCTAGCCCATAAGAGGGTAACTGGGGCTCTTTTGAAGGAGCAACGCTCTTGTGTTATAAGACCTATAGCCCCTGTTATCGACATCTATAAAGCAAAGGGAGTTAGCTCTGCTCTTTATGGGGCAGAGCTTTGGGGTTTCTGCAACATAAACGAACTGACAAGATCTGAGAGGAAGTTCTGCAGGGCAATTATGTCACTTCCCCAAGGCACTCCCATGACCCCACTTATGCTTGATTTAGGTTGTCGATCCATTGAAGACCTAGCAAAGTTCCGGCCCCTATTACTATGGGCCAGGTTGTGGCGAGTTCCGGAGCTCGCCAACTACGCGAAAGGTCTCCCTGAGATTATGTCACTACCAGGTTGGCACAAAATTAAATGGCTAAGAGACATGAAATCCCTCTTGTGTGATCTGGGCTTAAGTGAAGCCTGGTCAAATAAGGCATCCCCACCAAAGGCAACACTCAAGAGTTTATACTGGAATTGGATTCTGTCTAAAAGGAGTACAAAGTGCACATTGGGCAGACTGACGGAGGACTTCCTGAGATTCAAGGACCTACCATTTCGTGAACTCTATCTAGACACTATTGAGAAACCACTTGATAGGTCCCTTTACTTTAAGTTTAGATCCGGAACTCTTCCTCTGCACACCTTTACATCGCGGTGGAAACCGCCAGCTCAGACCACAGTGTTTTGCCCCTCGTGCCCACTCAAACAGGAATCAGTGGCACACTTTATGTTTGAGTGTCAGGAGTATGCCCGACCAAGAAGAAAATGGCTTAAGCAATTGTGCCGCTTGCTGGGGACCAGGTATCCTGCTGAGGCATTACGTATTTTAATGTCAGACTCACGACCACTGTATGCTTGTGTCCTCTCAAAATTCTTATCGTGGGCCTGGTGTATCAGAAGCAAATAGCTTAAAGCAATTATTTAATTCTTTTTTAACTAAAACTTTTTAACATGTCTTCTTTTTGAACGGAAAACCCAGATTTTTTATATTGGAATGTAATTAATTTGCTGTATTTTAATCAAATGAATTGGCGTGTTTTTATTGTGCAGCTTTTATGATAACTTTTATCGAAATAAAGCCTCTTTGACTTGACTTGACTTAAATTAGATCCGAAGTTGGCAGATTTGGCGAATAAGGAGCCAGGAGAGCACAGTGATGGTTTCCTTTTTGGAGATGATTTTGTAAAGGATATGTCTCGTTATGTTAATACTTTTAGCTCTCTTGAGAAAGCTCAAAAGGATATAAGGAGAGTTTTTGGAGTGGCCGGGTGAATGCAGGGTCGGTTCCCCGGCTGGGGACAACGAATTTCAAGAGGAAATATTGGAAGAGGAGGTAGACCCTATGGAATAGGTCATGGATCAAATTTCTACAGATCAAGAGGGGGACAGGGACATTTCTTCCCACAGAGACAACGAAGCATGCCCAGAGCAATGTGTTCTGAGAGGCCAACAAGAGATGCCTCAGGTAAGCTGTTTTCAAGACCCTATTTCTATCCAAATAAAGTTGGGCGGCAGACTAGCCCTATTTGTTTCGCGATGGAAATAAATTACTAAGGATCCATGAGTTTTGCAAACAGTTTCAGGTTACAGAATAGATTTTTGCCAGACGCCGATACAGGAGAAAGCTCCAAATATTTTGAGATTCTCAGTGGAGATGGAGGATATGGTGATGAAGGAAATAGAGGAATTAGAGAAAAAAGGAGCAATAGAAGAAGCGGATTGTAAAAGGAGGTTTCATAAGCAATATATTTCTGGTGGAAAAAAAGGAGAAAGGAATGCGTCCTGTAATAAATCTTAGAGAGTTGAACGATTGGGTAACGTACAATCATTTCAAGATGGAGGGCATTCATATGTTGAGGGATCTGTTAAGGAAAGGAGATTGGATGACAAGATTGGATTTAAAGGATGCCTATTTGACTATTCCAATGTGCAAGGAGCAGAGAGATTTTCTACAGTTCAGGTGGAAAGGAAGGTTATGGAGATTCTTCCGTTTGGGTTAACTTCAGCCCCTTGGTGCTTCACAAAGGTGAAGCGTCCAGTGGCAGCTTGGTTGAGATCAAGGGGCATACGTTTAATTGTATATCTGGACGATATTTTGATCATGGTGGAAGAGAAGGAGTTAGCAAAGGAGCAGATGGAGTTTGCAGTGAAGGTGATAGAGGATTTATGCTTTGTAGTGAACTAGGAGAAATCATGTGTGGTGCCTCAGCAGGAGATACAATTTTTAGGCTTTCAAATACAGACGTTGGATTGTGTGTTGAGGTTGCCAATGATGAAGGTGAAAAAAATCAGAAAGGAAGTGAAAAGAGCAATGAATTTGAGATGGATTACTTTAAGACAATTAGCTTGGTTGCTGGGTCTGTTATCAGCATCGATACAAGCAATTGTTCCGGCTCCTCTTCATTACAGGGCATTGCAGAGGTTGAAAGGTTATCATTTGAGAAGATGGGCAAAGTATTCTCAAAAGATATTGTTGAATTCGTGGAATGTATATAGAGGAGAAATATGTGACCCGTTGCCGGAGGAGGACGTTACAAGCTCCGACGAGGAAGATCTAAACTATTTGTCTGAATTGTATTGGAATGGTTTAGCCTACAATACTGTGAATATAAGCAGATCTGCAATTTCTGCAGGACATGTTTTAGTGGATGGTCTGCCAGTAGGGCAACATGTGTTGGTTAAAAGGTTGGTAAAGAGTGTGAGAATGGTTTTATCTCCTAAGGCTAAGTATGGTGTGCTTTGGGATGTTTCTTTGGTCTTGCAAGAAATAGATAGTTGGGGTGGAAATATATCTTTGGATATTACATTTTTATCATGGAAGATGGCTATGCTTCTCTGTTTGGTTTCTTGTAGAAGAGTGTCTGATATTAGGGCCTTAGAGGTGGATTCTATGTGTTATCAACCAGAGGGTATGTGCTTTGAGGTAAGGAAAAGAACGAAGACCATGTCTAGGACAACGTTTTACCCACATTTGGATGGAAATGAAAATTTGTATGTGGTGCGATGTTTGAAGGAATATGAAAAAATGACTTTTGGTTTGAGGCATGGTGGTTGTTCACACTTTTAATTTCTTTTAAGAAAACTTTTAAGGCTGTATCTTCAGCTACGCTGGCAAGGTGGGTGAGAAAGGTGATGTTGAGGGCTGGAGTGGATATTAGTGTTTTTGGGGCTGATTTTGTAAGAGGGGCTATGGCATGCAAGGCGTATATGAGAGGTTTTGGTTTAGGTGGAATTATGAAGGCTGCAGATTGGAGTAATGAGTAAACATTTAAGAGGTTTTATTTTAAACCTGTAGAAAATGTATTAGATAGAGTTTTGGATGAACTTTGAACATGCATATTATTGGCCTCCGGGCCTTGATGTAAAATGCAGATTTTCCGCATTTAGAAAGGGGTAGAAAATCATGATTTTAATAAAGGCACACAGGCTAATATTATCCCTCTGCTATTCCCACCCAGATTATTAATGGTTTGTTTTTTATTATTCAGGATAAATAAGAAGAATTCTCAAATGCTGAAGTATGGAAGATTCTGTATCGAGGGGAGTTTGAAGGATGGAACATTGGTTTAATTGAGACTTTGTTTTTTTTATTCTGTTTGCAGCACCTAAAGAGGAAGTTCTATGTGTATATGCATGTTCAGAGTTCTAAAAGTTGTAAGAGTTCTAATTCTAATGCTTGTTTACTGCTACTGTCTGGGGAGCGATAAAAGGGATAATGCATAATATTAGCCTCTGTGCCTTTATTAAAATCATGATTTTCACCCATTTCTAAATGTGGAAAATCTGCATTCCTCTCCGGGAGCACGGTGGTCTTTCCATGGGCCCTATGGAGAAGCCGCGGCCTCCGTGGAGCTCTGGAGGAGGCGCTCCCATGGCGAAGAGCATACAGAATCACCATTACGGGCCGCCGCCGCAGCTTGTTAGGTGAGAAAAGCAGAGAGAAGCCCGTGAAGCTAGCAAAGAACCCCCGGCAGACAACATGTGCAGCGGAGCTCATGAGGAGGTGGTCTCGGGGAGAAGAACATGTAGAGCGACTAATGTGCCCGCTGCCGCTGTCTGTGAGGTGAGGGGAGCAGTGGGCGGCCCGTGAAGCTGGCGAGGGGCACCCAACAGCTGCTGGGAGGAGCACGCACATGTGCTAGAGGTATGCGGCCCTAGCTGCAGTCGCCGGATGACGGGAGGGCCAGGGGCAGACGGCCTGTCCCCTCCCCACCCAGAGAACCGGCATAAAGAGCCCAAAGGCAGGATGTCAGGTAGCCACAGTAGATCAGTGAGGGCCCCCGCTGGGAAAGGAGAGAGCTCGGCTCTGACCGCAATACACAACAATAACGACTCGGGTAAGATTGGAACAGGTCTGTAAAGATCATAAACTGAACATCACTTAGAATTCATAAGGATGGTTAAGGCTTAGGCATTTCCAGAGTGAGTGAGAGAGCAGGCCGACAGATAGAGAGGTGTATATATTAAAAGTGGAGGCTGATTGAAAGCCCGAGTGGTTTGCCAGGGAGGCTTCCTGTGGAGCAGATAGTTGATAGGTTTCATTTTCCGATGCCCCGCCCACTTATACCTAAGTTTATGAGTTAGCATAATGTGTCTAACTAATGATATATTCATTTCTGCATTTACGTTTATATTCTCTACTTCGTTATTCATTTATGCGTATGACATTATTCAGTTCTCTTAGCTTAGCTTGTGTGCCACCATTTTGGAGTGCTTCTCTCTGCGTGCGAGTCGCACTTGCTCACCCCCCTCCCGTAGGAATAGGAAAAACCCTGAATGCAGCAGTTTTCGTTTCTTGGCGAACTGTGATCGAAACTAATAGCAAAACTTCTTATCAGAACTGTTCTCATGCGCTGGAGATGCTGAGGCCTGGCTCCGCGGCCTTGGACCAAGATAACCAAATGTTGCTATTGCAGGTGCAGATGCCTCTTGTGTGAGGCCATTGTTCACCCTCTCCGGGGTCCAGTACTTTTCCAGTATGGGCGTTTTTTACTCTGCTGTACCATGTTATAATGTATTGCTGTGATGAGATGAGTCAGTCCTCTCGGCGCACTCTTAGGGGTGAGGTCGGACAGGGCCCTCTCATATGGGAGTTTGTGGCCTAATAAAATACTCTGTTTATTCTTCTCCACTGTCCGGCTGACTTATTACTTGGTAGGTAATTATAGGTGAGTGCGGTAAGTCACTCGGGTGGATTTGAGCCACGCTTATCAGATGGCGCCCGAACAGGAACCCCGCGATAAGGATCTTTCTCACCTGTAGGTGGGTAGCAGAAGGCCGGGGACCCTCTGGTCGGCACGGTGGGTCTGGGTACCCACTTTGATGCCGAGCTTGGTTCTCGCAGCGCTGCCCCACCCTGCTGATCGGGAGAGGTCCCGGTTCATGATCCTGCGCCGGGGTCCGGAAGGCGGAACTTTGGAGCTGACCGTGTTGGTCTCGGCAGCCGGCGGTGGAGAACGGTAGAGTTCGGTACAGCGTATAGAAGGTGAGTGGTCCGTCTGCTGATTGAAGGAGCTGGGATGCTCCAAGAGACTGGTGTGTCTCCGAGACCGGTGTGTCTCTAATGGTTAGAGGAGCCGGTGTGCTTCTGGGGCCAGTGTTCTCCGGGGAACTCAGGGTGCGAGTGGTGCTCTGACAGGCTTGGTGGAGATTGGGTGAACGTTTGTTTGTAGTCATCTGACCGGGTGGTACTGTTGTCGACGCGTGGCTCATCGCGGGCAGATTCTGGGCCTCACCCGAACACCTAGTGTGTGTGGTTCGCTGGGGACGGGTCCCGGGTCTCCCGTGGTAAAGTGCGCGGCGGTTTGTAGTGCCGACCGGGAGGCGGATGTGTTCCCCAATCTCGGAGCAGTGTGTGTACTGTTCGGTCTGCGGTAGGGTCCAGGTTCCCCAGGACTTAGTCGACGGGCCTTGCCCCATTTTGGTAACACGTGTTTGACAGGGATTTAACACATAGGAAACGTGAATATATGTGTGTATACTTAGTAGTGATCGTACGGTCTGGGAGTTGGTGAGAGGGTGAGTGTAAATGTTGTGTTGGTGCGTGATTGATTGATTGAAAATGCTGTGTTTTAGTAAGCTACGGTGCCTAGGGTGCTGTTGCGGCGCCTCAGACACTAGATTGGCTGAGAGCCAACCTGCCCCAGTGGAAGGCACACCTAATTTTGAGATGTATGTGAAACATGGATTGACTCTAATTTTGTTTAATACCTTATGGCACAGATATACTAAGGGTAATGTAGATTTGCAGTGGCCGTGACTGGTTCTTTCGATGTGGCAATACTAGATTATTTACAGGACAGGTTATTTGCTAGGCGCAGTCGCCAGAGCATGTTCGATTCCTTGCGGATGTGGCAGAACGAAGTAAGGGAACGACAGACAAGAGAAGAGAAGGTGGCTCAGAAGAGAGCAGCGCAGATGATGGCACAGAAAGCGAGAGAGCATACTAAGAAAGAGAATGAGAAACAGATTGAGCGCGCAGATAAACTCCATAGGTTACAGACGGATAAAAGCTATGTAGTAAGAGAGGAAGAGCAAGATGAGATGGAAGACATTCTGAATGCCCGGCCCCCTCCCCCGTATGCTCCGCAGTCATTGTACCCCGTATTGACAGGTTCTGCTTCTCCTATAGCGGTTTCAGTTCCACAAACGGTTACTTCCTTGATCGGAGCCCCCACTTCCTCTGTTTCGGCCCCCACTTCGTTGAGAGATGTTGAACAAACACTATCTTCTGTCACCTCTTCCGTGACTGCGCCCTTGCTTTCTTTCTTTGCGACGAGTCCGCCTGCCTCCTCTGTGGTCTCTTCCGCACTCCCCACTGTTTCTGCTAGCGCTACTCCCCAAGGTGGGTTGTCAACCCCGTCTTGAGGTACGGGAAGTAGGCTATTTACTCAGGTACGAAAATTGCTTACACGTTCTACTGTTGGGTTGGATGAAAAAACGGTAGTGGCTAATCAGGCGTGTCAGTGGGCCAGGAATAATATTTACTCACTCGAAGACATTTGGTCCACAATTAAGGATTATGAGCCCCTGATGCAGCAGCATGCTTTATGGCATATGTCAACGACACTAATAGCGTTGTGGGAACAGGGCTACGGCGGGGCGGCACCTGTGGTTCTTCATGACATTAAGAACAGAGCCTATAGGGCTAATACTGGGATAAGGGATGTGTTGCAGAGTTTGCGGTCTTTGTTGGAATATAGAAATGAGTTGCGGTCGTCAGGAGAGCCCCACTTTCCTGGAGTGCATCCAATGCGTGAAGTACACCCTATTTTCCATCCTGAAGTGCCTGAAGTGGTAGACCCGGTAACTCATAATGTCACCAGGGCTCGTGTGGATGCTCATTTCCAAGATCAGTGGGTATACACGCCTTGGAAACGGAGCGAGGTGTTAACACTGAAGGCGCAGTTGCCCGACTCCAGAAAAAATCCGACTGCTTATTACAAAGAGTTGACGGAAGCAGCTTCCTCGACAGTCATGACTTTAGCAGACATAGAATTGTTCTTTGGATTACTGGTTCCGGTGGATGTGTGGAGACAGGTAAAGGGTACAGATCATGCGGAGGAATTGGGTGGTACTTGGGAGGAAATTAAGGATTGGGACAAGGAGCAGAAGCCAGGGGAGAAGCCGAAGGCTGAGATTTTAGCATTACCAGGGCGAATAATAAAATATATGCACTCCCTTATTCCTCCAAAGAAAGAGGATTGGGATAAGTTGATTGCATGTAGGCAGAAAAAGGATGAAGCGGTTTCAGATTTCTTCACTCGTTTCGAGGACGCTTTCATGGATTTCAGTGGTCAGGATCTATCTCAGGATGGGGGCGTACGACTTTTCGTTAATAGGTTCACAACGAATTTGTTACCGGAAATATCGGCTAGATTGCAGGCGTCGGAAAGTACGTGGACGACATCCACCCCCTCTGGTATTCGGAGTATGGCTCAGTATTATGAACATAGAGAGAATGAGAACAAAGACAGACAAGAAAAGAAAGCCAAAGATTTGAAGACAAGGGTGCTACTGCAGCAGGTGTCGAAGGGTCGGGGACGTGGAGCCCCACCTATGATAGCGGGTCGAGGCGGAAGTAGTTACGGAAGGGGAGAGAAGAGAGAGCGTCTGGGACAGAATCAGTGTGCGAACTGCAAAAAGGAGGGGCACTGGTGGAAAGATTGTCTGGAGCTTCGGTCCAATGCTGGACCAGGCAGAGGTAGAGGTCGTGGTGAATTTCGTAGGGATGACAGACAGTTTGATGAAGGCAGACGACCGGGAAGAAATTACTTTGACGGAGAGAAGGATCGACAACACTTTCAAACTGAGGGTGACCATGGCAGAGATAGACAGTACTACAACAACGCATACGCCATGGACGACCTGACTGGATTCTCCAATAACTAGGACAGCGTAGGACAGAGCATGGGACCGGTTTCTGTGGATGTTGATCAACAAGGACCTTATGTGACTGCGGATTTGTCGGGATCCCCTTAGAAATTTTTGGTGGACACGGGTGCTATAAAAAGCTCTGTAGCACGTTCTCAGGTCCCAGGGGAGGCTCTGTCTGGCAAGAATAATATTTACGTAGGGTTCTCAGGTACTCCGGTGATTAGCCCCATTTCTAAGCCTCTTGCTCTTACGATTGGTCCTTTCACTGTTGACTCTCCCTTGCTTTTGACTTCAAATTGTGGCGAAAGTTTGCTGGGTTTGGATTTGTTGAAGAGATTAAATGCTACCATTTACTGTTCCCCAGATGGTGTGTACCTCACTCTGGGTCCTACTGTCTCGCATGAGCAGCAGTGTTTTTCAAAAGACAAGCCTCTCCCGGCTGAGTTTGTGGGGATCCCAGAGACTTTGTGGGCCAGTAGTGATACTGATGTGGGCAAAATGGATATTGCCCCTGTGTCCGAATACCCCAGTACAAGATATCCAGGGATGGTGAGAAGGCTTTGCTACAAATAATACAGGATTTGATACGGTCAGGTGTAGTGGAAGAGACAGACTCTAACAGTTGTAATAGTCCTATTCTCCCGATCCATAAAAGACCCTCAGCCGATGCCAGTGATGACACACCTGATGTCTATCGATTTGTGATTGATTTACGCCACATTAATAAGGTGGTTGAGCCCCAATATCCGGTGGTCTCTGACATTACCACGATTTTGATCATGATACCTCCCACAGCCAAATATTTCTCTGTTCCAGATTTAAAAAACGCTTTCTTTAGTATACCTGTACACCCTGATAGCCGTTACCTTTTCGGATTCTCATTGGCTGGCCGAAGCTTCAGATTTTGTAGAATTCCCCAAGGCTATACCGAGAGTCCCAGCATTTATAGTCAGGCTTTGAAGGCTCAATTGGACGATTTGGAGCTGCCCAAGGGCAATGTTCTCTTGCAATATGTACATTGTATTCTTATAGCATCTGACACCGAAGAGGGGTGTCGAGATGCCACAGTTAAATTGTTGCACCATTTGGCTCGCAAGGGACACAAAGTGTCCCTTCCTAAATTCCAATACTGTCGACAGGAGGTTACCTACCTAGGTCATGTCCTATCGAAGGAGGGGAGGAGGTTGACACCGGAGTGCATCAAGGCGATAACTAACATGGCTGTACCTAACACGCAGCGAGAGGTGCGTGCATTTCTGGGCATAACATCGTATTGTCGCCAGTGGATACCTAATTATGCCTTACTAACCAAACCCCTTTTGTATTTGACTACTAAAGAAGTGTGTGAACCCGTACCCTGGACTCCAGCATGTCAAGAAGCGTTTGAGTTACTAAAAACTGCTTTGTGTTCTCCACCTGTTTTGGGAACCCCTGATTACCAGAAGCCCTTTGTGCTTTATGTACATGAGGCGGAAGGTTGCGCGTTGTCTGTCCTAACTCAATGTTTTGGAGGGAAACAGAGACCTTGCGCTTATTTTTTTGCTATGCTTGACAATGTGGTGAGAGCGTTGCCGAGCTGTCTAAGGGTTACAGCGGCCAACGCAGCAGAGCAGAAAAGGCCACTATGGGCAGAACAGAGGGTAAGTAGTCCAAGCTGTCCTTCGAGCACCATAGAGTGGCCAGGTCCCAAACCAAAGACACTGTAGGCAAGATGGCCGAGCAACTCTCTACTGCCAAGGACTCCGCAGGTGATGACATGAAGCACCTCCTATTGACTACTATGAAGCAGAGCCTTACATCATTAGAAGTCAAGATGGATTTGGTGTGTACATGGGTTGCTTTCCTTGCCAAAAAGTTTGAGAAACATTTAAACCCATTGTAAGAAGTGGTGCACAGAATCTCTGAGCTAGAGGACACATCAGATGGGAGGAGGGAGCAACTATTGCAAATGGATTGCCTCTTAAAAGTAATTAAAAGTAATTGCTGTCAAGAATAAGGGCTGGAAGGCGTGCGCTCCAGGGGAAACAATGTGCACATTATGGGAGTGCCAAAGAGCATGAACGAATGGAAGACTATGTGGAACGAATGTTTAAGACCCTTTTTGATGCCAAGGCCTTTTTCACACAGCTAGGTGGTTGGGAGGGCCCACCGTTTGCTAGGGCCACGGCCCCCCCTGGGTGCGCACCCAAGGCCCATTATTGCTAGGATCCTTTACTATTGTGACCATGATGTTGCCCTCTGGCTGTCCAGAGAGAAGAAGCAACTCACATTTGAGGGGAATGGCACTGCAATATATCCTGACTTTAAAATAGCGGTGTAGGAGGCCATAAAGAAGTTCCAGCCCGTAAAGAAGTTGCAACAGGCCCAGGTAGACTATGCAATGCTGTACGCTTCTGAGTCACTTACCAAGGAAAGCAATATTTCTAAACCAACCCACATCAGGTGGAAGATTATCTGAAGTGTGCTGGTCAAGCCTCGGCCGGCAGGGACACGATGGCCTCGTCGGATCGCTACTCGTCGCTGCTGTTGGAGCAAGGATATAGGTGTTCCCTGGAAGAATTCACTGAAGAAGATCCTCAGACCCCGGAGGCGAGCTTGGACACTGTACTGCCTAAGATTCCCATAAATGTTGTAAAACTGCAAATTGCCTGCAATGAACCAAACAGGGCCAGACCTCACCAAGAGACACTGTCACTGCAATAGGGTTGCATTGGGGCATGAATGAGACTATACCAGGGCACCCCCCTCCCGCGGTGTGGCTTGGGGTCGGCTCCTGTGCCCCCTAAGGAAAACAACCCCATAAGGAGATCCCTACTAGACTTCCTGTGGGCTTTCCCTTTTTCTTTTCCTTCTTCTCTCTTCATAATCTTTAATGCACTAGTGCTTTTCTTGTTCTTGAGTTCACCACTGTTATTTCCTTGCAGCTATACACACTTTGCATTGCATATGATGAGGGGCTTCATGCAGGAGTGGGCACCTGAGGAACTGCTAATTGAACAGTTTTCATTGCAATGATTTGATATTTTGGATCCACTGGTGTTGAGATTGGAGGGGTCCCAGCAAATGGCTATACGATCACTAGCGGTACAAGTTTGGGGGGGGGGGATTTTGTCATCGACAAGTTGGGGTGGTCGTTGTGTGAGGTGGGTGGAGGGGAAATGCATCTTTTCAATTGTGTTGTGCATGAATTAGGATGGAAGATACTACATTTCAGGCTTATGACTCTAGGGGATGGTCTTCTACCTCTAGACAGTATAATATGCCCTTTCTTTGTTTCATGGCCAGACAGCGGGAGAGCGCAGGCCTAAACCTACTGACTTGGAATGTCCGAGAGCTGGGAAACCCAGTTAAGCGAAGGCAAGTCCTAGCCTACTTGGATAGGCACAATATCCAAACTACCATGTTACAAGAAACGCATTTTGGGTCCAGGACAGATCCCGCATTCGCTACCCAATGGGGGGAGCATAGACATTTTTCCATGTATTCAAAGTATGCTAGAGGTACAGTGATCCTGATTAAGAAACACACACCATATGTGCCAATGGGGTCTCTTCAAGACACACAGGGGGGCTTCAGTATGGGAAGGTTAGCAACCAATTCTATTACTCTGGTGTGCTGTTACAGCCCGATCAAACAAGTTACTTACCTTTAGTAATGCTTTTTGTGGTGGATACAGTATCTGCCTGTGGATTCCTCACCTTTTGAATTACCCCATGCACATCCGTCCATGGAAACTTTTCTCCATAGCTGTCCCACGTCGACGAGGATGTCACAATGGACCGGCCCGCTCGCCACCCCGCGCTACGTCATCAGAGCCATAAGAAGACCTCATCTGCATGCTGATGTCAGTTCCACCCACTTTTTCTGTGCCTTCGAGGAAAACAGGTGAACTGGCAACAAATCCACAAGCATACACAGTATACAGAAACCAAGAAAGAAACTGGAAATTCTAAAACAAACATTTTCTAGTGACAAATACTACCTAATTTCAAGTATTTCATAATAAAATGCATGAATCACATGTCCAATATTTTTAGGTATAAACAAGCAGGCAATGGGGAGGTGGGTGGGCTTTCAGTGAGAAATCCAAAGGCAGATACTGTATCCACCAGAAAAAGCATTATCGAAGGTAGTTAACTTGCTCTTCTGAGGGATACATCTGCCAGTGGATTCCTCAGTTTTTGAATTGAATCCCCAAGAAGTCCCGCTCCCGAAGAAGGGTGCCTACTTATTTATATCAAAAAATCCTGCAGCACAGAATGTGCAAAGTGGCTGTCCCTCCTCACCTCAGAGTCTAAAGAATAATGCTTCACAAAAGTGTGTAGGGAAGCCCCAGTCTTGCAGGTGATTACAACAGGGCCACCTCTAGCTAAACCCGAAGAAGACGACTCCACTCTGGTGGAATGAGCTCAAATACCTTCAGGAGACTCCTTCTTGGCCAAGGAGTAGCAGATATTGATGCAGAGGATGATCCACCTGGACAGTGTTCTCTTGTGGACAGCCTTGCCCTTCGTCTTGCCCACATATCCAATGAAGAGTTGGTCATCCAACCTGAATGCCATAGCCCTGTCCAGGTAGAAGCTGACCACCCTCTTAGGGTCCAGGCAGTGAAGTCCCTCCTCCTTCTGGGAAGGGTGAGGGGGAGGACATAAAGTAGGTAAAGTGATAGATTGCCCTAGGCTGTAGGGAGTGAACACCTTAGGCAGGAAAGCAGCTCTGGTCCTAAGAACCATCTTATCCGCATGAATTGAGATAAATGGGGGCTTAGAGCTAAGGGCCTGCAGCTCACTAACACTCCTGGCAAAAGTAATGCAATCAGAAATGTTGGTGTAAATGCTAGAGATCTCAATGGACAGCTATGCATGGGTTCAAAGAGAGACACCATCAAGAAGATAAGGACTAAATTCAAATCCCACTGGGGCATGATAAATGGAGTGGGAGGAGGAAACCTATTAGTGACACCCTTAATGAATCTCATGACTATGGGAGATTTAAATAAAGAGGGTTGGTCTGGTAGGCAGAGATAAGCAGACAAGTAGCCTTTGACAGTTGCTACTGCACAACCCTGTTGTGCTAGGGAAAAAGAGAAACTGAGAATATCAGACAAATGGGATCGTAAAGAATGAATCGATCTCTCTTCACACCTTTTCACAAACATGGTCCACCTACCGGGATAGAGAGACTTGGTGGAGTGTTTTCTGGTTGATAAAATAACATCTATCACATCCGGCAGGAGAGAAAAAGAGCTCAGGTTGCCCGTTCAATCTCCAGGCATGAAGGTGCCGGCTCTGGAGGTGGGGGTGTAGAACCTGCCCCTGTGACTGCAAGAGGAGGTCTGCCCTCCGAGGGAGACAGTGCAGAGGGTGCTATGAGAGCTAAAGGAGGTCTATGTACCACACCCTTCTCTGCCAGTCCGGGGCAATCAATATGACATGGGCCCAGTCTTGGTGAATCTTCCTCAGAACTCAAGGAATCCAGGGTATGGGAGGAAAAGCGTGAGCCCCAATCTAACTGAAACGTGTCCCACAGCGCTCCTGCATCGGATACTGGAGACTGCAGAATGACGGACAGTGAGCATTCTTGTGAGTGGTAAGCAGATCCAACTGAGGGAACCCCCACATCCTGAAAATGTGATGGACCTCCTCCGGATGGAGAAGTCACTCGTGATCGGCCGAGTACTGCCGACTGAGACTGTCCGCACGCACATTCAGTAGTCCAGCCAGATAATTCGCAATGAAGCAAATCTGATGGTCCTGAGCCTAGTACCAGAGTCGAAGAGCCTCTCTACAGAGACAATACAACCCTCTTCCTCCCTGTTTGTTGACGTACCACATTGCTGTAGTGTTGTCTGTTCCGGACCTGAACCCACTGACCACAAAGAGAGGGAAGAAAGGCGACTTACCGTGAAGAGAGGGAAGAAAGGACCTCAATTCTAGTGGATTGATGTGAAATAACCTTTTTGTGGCGACCAAATGCCTGCAACCTCTAGATCCCCCAGATAAGCTCCCCACCCTGGAGGGAAAGCATCCATCATCACTGGGGCCACCGGAAAAGGAGGTTAATATGGATTCACTTGAGACAGGTTATCCAAAACACTCCAAAAACAACAGTTGATGGACAGAATGCAGAACAATGTCATATATTCACCCCAGTACAGAGATCTGGGCCTAAATCCATTGTTTTTTTGCTCACCACACCACCCCAGTTCAGACATGGCCATATGTAAATCAGTCTTAACCCTGTGCCTCATGGGAACAGTCCAGCCCGAACTGCCAAGCCATGTCTTTCCTGGACCGGAATCAACATCCTAGGACCGGTTTCTGGCTATCAGCCGTCATCAGCCAGGATAGCTTGACTCCAGTGGCGTGGAGAGCACGGGACTCACGTCTGAGCATACCCGTCCCACTTGGGGAGACAAATGCAAAAACAACAGTTGATGGACAGAATGCAGAACATTGTCATACATTCACCCCAGTACAGAGATATGGGCCTAAATCCATCGTTTTTTTTGCTCACCACACCACCCCAGTTCAGACATGACCATATGCAAATCAGCCTTGGCCCTGTGCCTCATGGGAGCAGTCCAGCCCGAACTGCCAAGCCTTGTCTTCCCTGGACTGGAATCAAGCATCCTAGGACCGATTTTTGGCTATCAGCCGTCATCAGCCAGGATAGCTTGACTCCAGTGGCGTGGAGAGCACTTGTCTCACGTCTGAGCATACCCGTCCCACACGGGTGACAAATGCAAAAACAACAGTTGATGGACAGAATGCAGAACAATGTCATACATTCACCCCAGTACTGAGATATGGGCCTAAATCCATTGTTTTTTTGCTCACCACACCACCCCAGTTCAGACATGGCCATATGCAAATCAGCCTTGACCCTGTGCCTCATGGGAACAGTCCAGCCCGAACTGCCAAGCCATGTCTTCCCTGGACCGGAATCAAACATCCTAGGACCGGTTTCTGGCTTTCAGCCGTCATCAGCCAGGATAGCTTGACTCCAGTGGCGAGGAGAGCACGGTACTCACGTCTGAGCAAACCCGTCCCACTCGGGGTGACAAATGCAAAAACAACAGTTGATGGACAGAATGCAGAACAATGTCATACATTCACCCTAGTACAGAGATCTGGGCCTAAATCCATCGTGTTTTTTGCTCACCACACCACCCCAATGTTTGCCATTGTGCAACATTCCGTCCATCATCTTGTGTGTTTTGCTGTTCACCCTATTTGGGAAGGGTATGCCCAGACGTGGGTCCCGTGCTCACTAAGCCACTGGAATCAAGCTATCCTGGCTGAAGACGGCTGATAGCCAGAAACCGGTCCTAGGATGCTTGATTCCGGTCCAGGGAAGACATGGGTTGGCAGTTCGGGCTGGACTGTTCCCATCAGGCACAGGGTCAAGACTGATTTGCATATGGCCATGTCTGAACTGGGGTGGTGTGGTGAGCAAAAAACAATGGATTTAGGCCCATATCTCAGTTTTTTTTTTAGACACTACCAAAGCTTTTAACTCGGTGGAGTGGGAATATCTAATAGGGGTGTTTGGTCGAATGGGAATGCCTCCCAGATTTCTCTCCTGGATAACATTGCTGTACCATCAGCCACAGCGAAGGTATTGGTTAATGAAGTAAGCTCTGCCCCCTTTTCAATTTTGTCTGGCATGAGGCAGGGGTGCCCACTCTCACCCTTGCTGTTTGCACTGGCTGTTGAGCCGCTTGCTGCTAAGCTGCATCGAGAGCATGTGATCTGCTATCCCACCAGACAGATATTTGTATTCCTTTATGCAGGTGACATATTGCTTCATGTTCGAAACCCGTAAATTAGTCTTAACCACATATTACATGAGTACACACCTTTTGGAGAAATCTCAAGAATCAACCTTTACTGGGAGAAGACTCAGATCTTCCCTCTCACAGAGTCATCTCGCCTGTATACTTTAGAATACCCTATAGTATGGTGCCAGTCAGAGGTGAAATATTTGGGTATAATACTTACTAGAGACAGGACAGACCTGATGCAGGCTAATTATGGAAGAACTTTGACATCCTTGACAGATATGATAGCGTGCTGGATCGCCCTATCAATGGCAGGACGAATCTCACTGATCATGTACCTCTTTCTTAACATACCATACAACCCAGGCTGTCATTTTTGTAAAAGACTCCAATAGCAGTTGATCAGACTGGCGTGGTGGGGGGGAGCAGCCCAGACTCCAATGGGGCACACTAACTTGACGGAAAACATCATTTACCATGCAACTTTTACCACGCAGTGCTTTTACAACGCAGGTTTTACAACGAAAACCATTACAACGCATTGCGCTGGGGGGCCCTCTAGGATAGGGAATAGTTTTAATTTACAATCCAACACCTTCCCTACTATCCACGGGGACTGGAATTGGAATAGTAAATTAAACTATTCACTATCCAGCACCCCTAAGCGCTATGCGTTGTAACAGCATGCGTTGTAAAAACTGCAATGTAAAGGCATGCGTGGTAAAAGCATGCGTTGTAATGTCATACATCCTAACTTGACCCTTCTCGCAGAGAGGATTTGAAGCTCCTGAGCTGAAACTATATCTATGTGCGCAGGCACATTTTGTGGCTTATTGGTTTCATACTCCCCGTACATGCCGCATCTGGACATTTTACAAGGATATAAGGATTCCATTCCGTTAGCGGGATTTATTGCAAATAAACCTAAGGGCAGAAACTCATACCCGACCACAGTGGACTGTACCACCGTGGCATGGAGGGGTATCGCTGGTAGGCTGGCCGTTCAGATGCTGTATTCACATTTGTTACAGTGTCCACGCTATCCAGATCTTGAGGTGACAAAAGAGCTGGGCTGTCGAAGAATGCTCTATAAAGATAATATAAACACTTGGGGAGACCTATACACAAATGGGATTTTTAAAAACAGTGACCAAATCTTTCATTGTGGCGAGCCTATGCCTATGGAGCTCTTTATATATGTGAGACTCTGACAAAGCGTCAAAGCAACCACACCAGAATTTCCTCGAGAAACTCCTACGTTGTGTCCACTGAATCCTATACTACAATGCTTCTCACCAACTGGTTTCTCTTCTATACCATCATACACAAGCATCCCTGACAGATGCCCCTACTGGCTCCAAAGAACGATGGGAAAGCAATTTGGGCAAATCCCTCACTGACAAGCAGTGGTAGTATGTCTGCAGACAGACTGGAAACATCTCTGCTAATAGCCACTTGCGGATAATACTCGATAAATCCTCATTTGTTTGTAGTATATGCCGGTTAAGATGCATAGATTTCAGATTCAGGAAGATGACAGATGCAACAGATGTGGCCAACAGAGAGCAGATTTCCTACACTTAGCCTGGGAATGTGAGCCCATTGGGATATATTGGTGACAGGTCTTGGAGGCACTTGAGGTGATGATAGGGACTCCACTATCGGTTTCACCAACTATGGCACTACTGGGGTACACTGAGGAGATTGAAGATGCTTATATGAAATTCACAGTATTGGGGCTCTTATTGGCTAAAAGAAGGATGGCTTGCAAATGGGGAAGAGGCAGCACATCTAAATTCAAAGACTGGCTCCAGGACCTAATATTATGACAAGAACAATCCATGACATTTGCAGAACTTCTTCTACTTACTTCTAGACTGAGGGATGTATGGGACTCCTTATGAATGTATTTGCTAACTAACTTACCATTGGCCCCTTGACTTGGGAGCTGCGAGATCTGGGTGGGAGGAGAGCGGGAGAGGGCATGTATAGCCTGAACGGCCTATTGATAGATTACTACCCTTTCCAGATTTATGTCACTGTAAGACTTGTCATGCACGACTACTGAACAACACATAATGATGTAGATGCATACATTTCTGTTTATGTACCTAAAAATGAAATACATCTTTTTTTTGTTTTAAAGGCTGGGAGGAGTGGAAAACTGGTATCACTTGTTACGCAAGAGGCCAGTCAGACCATACCGCACACAACAAGATGATGGGCAGAGTGCTGAAACTTTTCAAACACTCACCCCCAGTCAAGAGATCTGGGTTAAATCCACTGTTCTTTTGCTCACCGTGCCTCCCCAGTTTGGACGCACCCATATGCAAATCAGTCTTGACCCTTTGACCCTACTCCCCATGGCAGGAATCCAAACTGAACTGCGAGGCCAGGGCCTTCCTAGACCGGAAAGAAGCATCCTGGGACTGGTTTCAGAGCATCACCCCTCATCAGCCAGGTTAACTTGAATCCAGTTGCACAGTGAGCCCCAGACCCACATCTGGCCATACCCTGCGCACTTAGGGCAAGAAAGCAAAAGACACACAGATAATGGACGGAATGCAGAGCAAATCAAGCATTCATCCCCAGTTAAGAGATCTGGGTTAAATTAATCATTCTTTTGCTCACCATACCACCAGATAAAACCCAGCCATACGCAAATCAGTCTTGACCCTTTGCCTCATGGGACCAGTCCAGCCCAAACTGCCAAGCCCGGTCCTCCCTGGACCGGAAACAAGCATCCTGGGACCAGTTTTGGGGCATCACCCCTCATCCGCCAGGCTTGCCTGAATCCTGTGGCAACGTGAGCATGGGACCCACGTCTGGGCATACCCGGTGCAGTTAGGTCGAGAAAGCAAAAGACACACAGATCATTACACTCATGTAGGGCAGCCCATTTGTTCAGGTAGACAGGCTGGTGGTGGGAACAGAGTGAGGAAACCAGTGGCCAAACCATATTTCCCGTGGGTATTTAGCCCACAGGTGGCCACATCTCTCCTAACATTCAAGGAAGGGTTAAGACATCTTGAGAGCGGGGAGAATAGTGCACTATGGGATTGCTACATCTCAGGGCAGGAGGGATCCTGGTAGACCATTGGTTAATGACAGCATCATGCCTCCAGAGCACTTTCTGGGCATAAACATGGCATCCCTGGCAGCGTGAACCTCAGATTATATTTAGATTACAGAGAGGGCCAAAGAAGGACCCCTGCCTGACCCCTGAACCTAGCAAGAGAGGTTACATCAACCGCTGGACTGCATGTGAAGTTACTTTGGCTAGCAAAGAGAGGACTGGGTCTGTGGTGCCTGTCTCAAGGAAACGATGCTCCTAAGCCCCATACCAAAGTCGTTACTCCAATGGTCAGTCTGCTGACCCCCTGTTCCAGCACCATGGCCTTAAAAGCTGAAGTAGCCTGTTCTGATCAGTCAGTAGCCACTCGCATGGAATCACCGCTGATATGCAGTCAAGAAGACCTCCACTCTCAGTTAAAATATTGAACCCATGTCTGTCGGACTCAGGAGAGTCACAAAAGTGTGAATTGGTCGCCAAAGATAGACACTAACTCTCACCAAATGATATAGATGGACCTGTTCAATCCAAAGATCGGTATCTCAGCTGCAGCTGGTCTACGACTGGCTCAAAGAGGACTTCAAGGGACTCCGACCCCTGTGGCCAAAGTCATCACACCTCACCTGTGGATCAAAGGATAACCCCAGACACCATTGTCGACCGCACAGTACCCAAAGCATGTTTAAGCATCTGGAGAATCCTGCATCCCCACCATCAGGTCCACTCCATTAAGTCTATGGTAGTCTTAATGTAAAGTGTGGAACTGGACTTGAGCCTGCTTTGGTGGCCAGGTAACTGTCCAAATTCTCCTTACTGGCCCCCCTGACCTTCCCCTTGCCAGAATTGGTTGCCCTACTCAGGCCAGAGTAGCCAAACACAACTCTTTCAAACTTTTCAAAAGTTTATAAACTACACTTACCAATGCTTGCTTGCGCTTTAGACTAAAAAGTTAAGATTTAAGTTTTACTTAAATATATCTGGAACCCTACGGTGGGTTTTGCTCATCTTGGTGTCTAAGAATTCATAGAAATATAATCTATTTTATTAATTTATGTTGAATTTCTTTTGCATTAAATCCCCTTTTTATTTTGTTGTTTGGCAATTATAAAGGCTTTGCACTGGCTCCTTTATTTAAGCCTTGCCGCTCTAAATCACAACTAACCAGGGTTGACCTAGAGATTTTACAAAAGAGCCTGACTGGACTCAAGATAGTTTAGTGAGTGTACAACACAGTAGGGTCGCACAACCATACCATATAATACACCACCATTCTCACAAGGCAGAACTGTATGTCTGTATGTGTATATGTGACTGTCAATACTGGAATAACAGGACTGAAATTAAGAAGGGATAACGTGGATTGGGAAAGCTTCTATATTACGATATAAAGCACGACATATACTGAACCGATTTGTTAGTCCTAATAATAAATTAATCAGTAGGGCTGAAGTGCACAACAGAAGACCTAGCAAAATAAATATGCCTTTAGGGACTTCCTGAAGACTATACGCAAACCGATCTGTATTTACAGGAAAGGTGGAATATCCAATAAATTGTGGCCCTACAGCTTACAGAAGAGTCATCCTGATGAGATAGAAGCGTTGGAGGGTCCCTAACTTTGTGTTGTCCCTTGATGAAAATGATGGGGGATGTTGCAAGACAAAAATGGGGTATAATGGCTAGCAGAGTTGTGTGTGGCTTCCAACACTGGAACAGAAGGTTGCTGTCAGTCATGATTAGGTGCATTTGGCAGAGCTGTGTGTGAGCCTCAGCCATGGAATAATGGGGTGTAGCACTGGTAGCACTTGAGTGCACTCGAAGAACTGTGCGTGGGTCCGTGTGCTTCAGCAGGTAATTGAGGATCGAGGAGCACTGCCACTGCTTTATGTGGGCCTCTGCACAGGATTTACTATGAAAACCAGGACATTAGAACAAATACATTGATGCATCTGATAATTCCTAAAATTTCGCAAGAAATTAAACCACCAAATTAAGGTTCACACATGTCAACATCTCTCCGGTGATTCTCGAATGCCCTCATGACTGCATGCCTTCTATTGGATTTTAAACACCTTGTAAAAACACGACAATCCAAATTTCTGCACGAAACTCACCCTATTCCGTTTTCTTGATCTGTTCAGGACTATATCGCCAACTCACAAGTCTATGTCCAATACCACTCGCTACTCTGCGACACTGATTATGTATGACCTTCAAGTGTTATAAGCCAAATGGAAACGGAGCAAAACGAGTTTTATTATGACAGCAATAAAAGAAACAAGTAGGCTTAACCTCACTGCCGGGGACACGTCCCAGCTCGTTTGCGCTTCCTTGAAGAACAATAGCACCCCGCTCATTTGAAGCCACTTGACTGACTGCACTATGGAGACTTCTCAGTGACCTATGCATCCATGTCACATAAATTCAACTGCACGCCAGGAGGATTTATCTCGAACTCACGAGCGCTGAGGCGGGACAGTCTCCATGGAGCAGGGACTGAAGCAGATAGAGGGTCATACAGAAATGACTTACTTCAGCAAACGTTTCACAAGGCCATTTTAACAGTACGTAGTGGGTGCAGGATAAGGGGGTTGTTATCTTCATGTCTTTGTGGAAGAGTCTGTCTCACTTTTATCATGTGCAAGGCTTTGGTTAACTGAAGATGACTGTAAGATCGAGGTTTTTGGATAAGTGTTGAATACAAAGGGCCTAGCAGCATTCAGCAATACTATCCACCTGCACACCGACATTAAATATTACATCTAAGGGTAGTTTCCCGCCATTTCAACTTTTTAATCAGATTTATGAATAAAATACTTTAAAAAAAGACCTTCTTTAAAATGACAAAAGCAGAAGCTGCAATCTTTATCGTGACCCTGCTCCCTTAGGACAGACAGCATCCCACCATCGCTCACAATGCGGTGTACCAGCCCAGTCACCTAAACTGAATGAGGAGCAAGTTAAACAAACCAGCAATTTCTCTTATTATAGGAAAGGTTGAACGTATTTCTCAAGAATTACCTGTAGATTCCATTGATGGTGAGCTGCCATAAAGGCAGGTCACTTTCCCGTCACTACCAGGGCATCGTCACCATTATAGTATAGGAACCCCGTCAGTATTAAGAGATGGGTAAGAAACAAATAAGCACGTTTAAAAAGTGGCTCTGTCAGCTTGCCTTACACAAGTGTCTGCTTTGGCATCCGGGTCAATACCACCTCAGCAAAAAGTACAAAATCTTGTTAAGTGGTGACGCGATGTTGTCTCCACATCACCTAAAATATGTAACTCCAAAAAGGTGATGTTACTAGACATGCCTTCAGTTACTGCCTAGATTATAATACAAGTTCCCAAAGTATGATGCTTTGTGAGGAACACCATACAATCAGGGCGGCTCCTCCACTAGAGCGGAGCAGCGTCGCCCCACTCCTTTCTTGCAGTACAAGAAGCAGAAACATAAAATGGTAATAACTTTCAGTTATTACCATTTTATATTTGGTAGCGGGAGGGCAGGTGGGCGGGGCTGCTCTACGGGCAGGCAGGGCAGGGGAGGAGTGGTGTGCCTGCCCATTCCAGAGTATGCAAAGGCTGTTTCGTCGGCTCTCTGGGACCGCCCAAACCAGTCATGTGCACTCTGCCCTTCTCCATGCAGGCTACAATGCAGCCTGCATAGAGAAAATGGCCCCACATAGGCCTCTGGCTGGGCGGCGTCCTGACCAATTACAACGCCACTTGCTGCATTGTGATATATTTTTTTAATTATTATTTATTTATTTAAGAAGTTTTCTATAGCGCTGGCAAGACCCCATGGTATTGGAGCGCTTTACAGTAGGAACAGCACAGATAATTATCAGATACAAAATAGAGGGGGGAAATATCAACAGATTGATTTAGGGGAGGAAGCCTGGCAGTCTGCTTTTGTTTCCTGTTCCTTCCAGAGGCAGGAGAGCAGAAGCAGAGAACACGCAGGACCCGGCCAGTGGAAAGGTAAGTTTAATTATATATTTTTTTATCATTAAACTAAACACCCCCCACGTGACCTCCCCCACCCTGCTCGACCCCCTCAACCCGCGAGCCATGCCAGCTGCGTCTGCATACAATTCCTCATCGGATGCTGACACACACACTTATGTCGATTGGCAGTTCACTCCATGATCATATGCTGAGCAAACTAAAATGGCACATGTCCTATGTTCAATCATACCCAGCAGTGGATTTGTTGCTATTTACGGCTGCCGCAATTATCATATGTGTAGACAGCCTGAGCTTTGGTAGAGAGAGAGTTAAAGATAAAGGGACTGGAGTACTATATTTTGCTCCACTATTTTATCTTCATAAGGCCACATATGTGTGTGTACTTTTGACCTCATGTATTCACATAATTCAATTATAATCATTGCCTCTCCCCTTGTCAAGCTGGTTTTCGTCCCCTGCATTCTACAGAAAAAGTGGTCGTCTCAGTCATGGACAAGCTGCGGGAAGGCATTGACATCAACCTCCCGCAAGCCTTGATTCTGCTCGATCTATCCGCCGCCTTTGACACGGTGGACCACACCATCCTCCTTAACCGTGTCTGGGCGGCGGGCATAGAAGGCCTAGCCTTCTCCTGGCTGGAGTCCTTCCTGGCTGGGAGGTCCCAGGCAGTCCGGCTGGCTGACTTTAAGGCGACCTCTCGGAAAGTAGAATGCGGGGTTCCCCAGGGCTCATCACTCTCTCCCCTTTTGTTTAATCTTTATATTTTTCCCCTCATTTTTATGTTACAGCAACTGGAGGTCACCGTATTTAACTACGCGGATGACCTCCAGTTAATCTTCAATCTTTCCCATTCACCCTCATCTGCTTTAAATGTCCAAACCATCATGATCCTTATCCAAGATTGGATGAACTGCAGCCACCTCAAACTCAATCCGGACAAGACTGAATTGATCTTGACCGGAGGTGGCTGCAGTCCATGGACCCCTTCCTTCTGGCCCTCTTCCCTTGGTACCCCTCCACTCCCGGTGACTAAAGTAAAAACCCTGGGAATTTACCTTAATTCCCAACTCACTGTTCACCCACAAGTCAATTCGGTGGTCTCTTCCTGTTTTTTTTCTCTTAGGGTAATTAGGAAGGTTTCTCGTTTTTTCACTCCCCCAGCTTTAAAAATCATCATGTTAGCCATGGTTCTATCCCGTATAGACTATGGAAACATAGTCTATAACGGAGCTCCTGCATACCTGATTCGCCGTCTACAACTGGTGCAGAATCAGGCGGCTCGCCTGATCCATGGCTTGCCCCGATATCACCGAGTCACACCTTTACTTAAATCGTTGCACTGGCTCCCGGTTAGAGAACGTGCCCTATTCAAACTTGGTTGTCTTGTATACCAGGCTAGATCGGGCACTGCTCCTCAGTTCATCTGTTCCCTTATCAAGCCATATTGTCCAGGCAGAGAACTTCGCTCAGCCCACTTGGCCCTTCTTACCATCCCGCGCTTTAAAAAGCAAAGGGCTGGCGGAGCAAGGTTCGCAGTCCTGGCCCCAACCTTCTGGAATTCCCTCCCTGTCACACTTCGCACTTCACTGTCCTATCCTCTGTTTCGAAAAGAGCTTAAAACTTTCTTGTTCACACAAGCATATCCGACCTAATCCTTATCTGCCGTCTGGCCACTGATCAACACTAGCGCCATGAAACCGCGTGGTATGCGAGCGCTGAATAAATAATTTTTTCAGAACAAATTTTATTAGTGTTATGGCAGTTGACAGAATACAAAAGAAACACTGCTCCCAAGATTGCAGAAAGACAGTGAGCATAGAAGAGCAACAGCGTTCAAGAAATTCAGTCAACATTATCCAACACCCCCCTCCCCGCATCCCCACCCGGGTCCCACCCCCCTCCCTGCACGGTGTTCATAATGTCCAGAAACAGGAGCCAAAGCAGCATGGTAGCGACAAGTGGACAGTTCACATGAGGGTAGTATAGACGTGATCTGTATCAGAGGCTTGTGGCGCTGGGGGGTCCAGCAATAGGCCCCTATAATCAGCCCATTTCTTCCAAATCCTATAATGTTTCTTGGGGCAGCCTCTGGCCTCAAAGATCGGGCGTTCCAAACCCATGCTAAAGTCCATGCCCCGCTTCCACACCCCCACCAACGGAGCCTTGGGGGCTTTCCAGGCTTGGGCTATATCTCGTTTGGCTATTGTAAGACCCAGAAGGAGCAAGTGTCGTTTATACAGATTACCCCCCACTTTTTCCATAACGTGGAGCAGGCCAAGTTGCGGCGTGCGAGGGAGCTCCCATGCCAACACTTCCTCCAAGCATTCCCATACACCGGTCCAAAACCTCTGCAGCCGTGCACATCCCCATACTGTATGTAAGAAGGAGCCTACCTCACTGCCACACCTCAAACAATCCGGGGAGGCTATCAGCCCCGCCTTCCACAATCGTTCCCTCGTGTAGTATGCCCTGTGCAGGTATTTAAATTGAATAAAGCGCAGGCGCACCGCTATCGCAGCTCCCCTAGGGGCCTCCAGGGCTTCTCTCCAGTCCTCCTCCTCCAAGTCTCCCAGATCGCCCTCCCAGACCGCCCGCAATTTATCAAGAGAGGGGGAACAATGCGTAACTAACGTTTGATAGATGGTTGAGATTTTTTTTGATTCCAATTCCCCCATAAAGACTTTTGCTTCCAGGGGACTAAACTCCGGCAAGGACGATAAGTCCGCTAGTGCGGGGGTCAGGGCGTGGCGGAGCTGTAGGTACCTGAAGAACTGGGACCGGTGCATATCGAATTCATCTTGCAACATCTGGAACGATTTGAGGACTGTGCCCTTCAGGATGTGGCCCAGCGCCGAGATGCCTATGGCATCCCAGCCCTCAAAGCCCCGGAGCGCAGCCAGGCTGGGCAGTCTCCCATTGTGCCATAGAGGGGTTTCGCCCGTGAGCGTGTTCCACCATCCCATGCGGCGGAGCGCATCGCGCCACACTTTGAAGATTACTTGCGTGGCCCTCGGAAGTCTCTTCCGGATAGTCGCCGAGTATAAGATAGTATGGAGCGTGTGTGGGTCCATCATATACCTCTCTAGGGCATAGGTCGGGTCAGTGCGATCCCCGTACCACCATTCGTTAAGAACAAGTAGGTGCGATGCCTGATAGTAGGACTGGACATCAGATGCGGCCAGTCCCCCACAGTAGGTCGACAGGAAGCAGGTGCGGAGCGCCACTCTTATCGCTCCACCGGCCCATAGGAACCGACCCAGAGCCGAGTTCACCTGACGAAACCATTGCTGCGGAATTGGGTACGGGTAGTTCTGCAATTGGTACAAGATTCGGGGTAGGGCCACCATCTTAAAAATGGCCGAACGGCCATAGACATTTAGAGGCATCCTGGACCACATCTGCATGTCTGAGCGGATCCTGTCCCAAACAGGCACTACATTACGGGACCATGACACTCCCTGCACATCGGTTAGAAAGACACCAAGATATTTAAGGCCTCCCGCCGCCTCCTGAAGGGCCGAGGCCCAGGGACCCAAAGTCCCCCTGTCGCCCAGGACCCACAGCTTCGACTTCTGCGGATTGAGCCGGAGGCCCGACACCTCACCGAAAATGCGCATTATTTCAAGGACCCTCGGCCCCGATTTATTGAGGTCTGTAAGGAAGAACAGGACGTCGTCCGCATATAGCGCAATCCTGTCAGACGGGCCCCCAACCCACTCCACACCACGCAATTGGGCATCCATCCTCACCCAGGCCGCAAGCGGTTCCATAGCCAGGGCGAACAGGTAAGGTGAGAGAGGGCATCCCTGTCGGGTGCCACGACCGATGAGGAATGTGTCAGAGGTGGCTCCCGCTATTCTGACCGTCGCCGTCAGGTCCGTATAGAGCAGATGAATGTACGACAGGAAACGTGGGCCCAGATTGAGCCGGAGGAGGAGGGCTCGGAGGTATGACCAACTCAGGGAGTCGAAGGCCCGGTCTATGTCCGCCAGCAGGAGGGCCGCGGGGATGCCCGCTGCTCGTGCCGCCTCCACCACCAGGTGAGCGCGACGTATGTTGTGTCTTGTAGCCCTGTGAGGCATGAAGCCTGCCTGGTCGGCATGGATCAAGTCCGTGATGTAAGGGAGAAGACGGTTCACCAACGCCTTAGCCAATATTTTCGCTTCAAAGTTCAGCAAAGAGATCGGCCGATAAGAGTCCGGGCTGTCTTGGGGCCTTCCCGGTTTGCAGAAAACCACGATCTCAGCGTGTCGCCAGTCCGCTGGCAATCTGCCAAGCTCCCGAGCCGCCTCCAGTGCCTTCCTATAGCGCATCCCCAATTGGAGATGAAACAACTTCATAAATTCGCAGGGGAACCCATTGGGCCCAGGGGCCTTGCCCGTGTTCAGGCCACCCAGTGCTTCCCCAAGCTCCTCCGCCGACAGTGGGAGGTCTAGGCGGGCCCTCGCCTCATCCGAGAGCGCCCGGGGAGGAAGGTCTGCGAGAAATTTGTCAATCTCCTCCGCTGGGAGAGATTCTCGGGGGGCATACTGGGTCTCGTAGTATTGAGCAAACATCTGGGCCAGGACCTCAGGGGCCGAGACAGGGCCACCCGCGGCATCTCGGAGACCCGGCAAGGGCTGGGCTTGATAAGTGCTTTGACATAGCCTATATAGCATTGTGCCAGACTTGTCCCCCCATTGATAGATTCTGCTCTGCGTAGCGAGCCAGGCCTGTCGGGCTTCGTCTAACAATAGCGAGGTGTATGACTGCTGGAGGTGCAGGAGCCGGTCCACGGCCACTCTATCCTCCCCCGTGAGACATCTGGTCTCCTGGTTCCGCACCCGGTCGGCCGCCTCCTCCACCTCCCGCCTGCGGGCCCTACGATTCGCAGCGCACCACGCAATGTCCACGCCCCGAAGGACTGGCTTGAGGGCCTCCCACAGGGTCATGGCATCTATACTCGGGTCCTCATTCTCTGACCAGTAGTGCGAGATAGCCTCCCTCATATGCGATTGATAGTCGCGGCGCTGCAAGTGCCACACAGAGAGGCGCCAGCGAAACGGTTGTCGCCGCACACCGAGGCTCAACGTCAGGGCGACCGGGGAGTGATCCGACAGGCCCCTCGGAAGTATGGAGGTGGAGTCAATTCTGCCCAACCAGGGTTGCGGGACGAATAGGTAGTCCAAGCGCGAAAAGGATTTGTGGACCGCAGAGACAAATGTATATTCACGATCACATGCATGCTGGTGGCGCCAAGCGTCGATCCATCCCATCCCCTGCGCCATCCTACTCAGCCTCGTAGAGGCATCTGACAATTGACCACCCCCAGGCCTACAGCGGTCCAGTCTCCCATCCATCACATCATTCCAATCACCACCCACTACTGTCAACACATGCGGAAGAGTCGTCCATACCTCGAACAGTCGTTCAATCAGGGCATCTTGGAGTGGGGGTGGAGCATACACACTCCCGAAAACCACCGGCTCACTCCCCAGACTCCCCTTAACAAAGACATACCGACCATGCACGTCCAGCCATTGTGTTTCATGGGTGTAGGAGACCCTACGGTGTATGAGAATTGCAACTCCTCTGGACCCTCGTGTAAACCCAGCATGGAACACCTGATCATACCCGTATCGGCGTAGGCTCAGAACCTTGGTGCCCAAGAGGTGAGTCTCCTGAAGGAGCAACACATCCGCTCTTTCAGTCTTCCCCAGACGTAGGACTGCACTCCGTTTAATTTTGTCGAGCATCCCTCGCACATTCCAGCTCAAAATTCGCATGGAGGCCAGCGGGGGGCTCGCCCCCAGTACATCAGCCGCCATCAATCATCCAGATTCCGAAATCGTCAGGCCACTGAGGCCACACACACATGCTCAGTCGTCTCCAGGTTCCCATGTACACCGTGCTAAGGCCCTTCCCAACTTCCCCCCCCACCATCCCCGGAACCCTCAAACTCCCGTCCCTCCCCCTGCAAACTTCCCCCGGAACCCAACCACCCCAACAACCTCCCCTCCAACCCCCCACCCCATACCTCAGCAACATTGAAGTACCTGTCGCGATGCAGGCAATCTCAGCCCTCCAACGGGAGGCCCAAGACCCACTGCACCAATGGATCCCACCCAACTACCCACAAAGTGCCCAACTACTTCCCACTCAACACCTGGGAACGAACTCCGGGAGTAGGCCCGCCCTTGGAGAGGCGTCACCCGACCCACTGTCCACCCTTGAGTACGAAATTGTGTAGTCCATCAATGAGTGGCATGTCCGAGAGCAGCGCCTGGCCTATACTATACTGCCAAGCACTTCAATAGTCCTGTAGATCCATCGCCGGAGTCAGCGTGAAGAGAAGGGCGTCAGGATTTCGATGGGGAAGAGTCCGTCTCCTCCGGAGCCTCGGCCGACTCGTCGCGGGGAGGAGGGCGTTTCTGGGAGCGCGCCCTCCAGTTGCTTCTGCTGCGTGACCTTCTGGGTGGTTTCGGAGGTCTCCCGGTGGTCGACGAGTCCGAGTTCCGCCTGGGAGGGGTATGCACCTTGACACGCACAGTCTCGTCCGTCCATTCAAATACTTCCTCCGGAGAGTTGAAGAACTGGGTGCGGGACTGGAAGACCACTCGGAGGCGGGCCGGGAAGAGTAGAGCGTAGGGAATTTTGAGCTCCCGCAAGCGTGCTTTTGCCGCGGTGAACGACTGCCTCTGCTGTTGGACCAGCTTTGTGTAGTCCGGGAACACAAGGATTTTGTGGTTCTCAAACATGAGAGGGTCCAGGGCGCGGGCCTGTCGCAGGATAACATCCCTGTCGTGATAGTTGAGCAACTTGGCAATCACCGAGCGGGGGCGAGCTCCAGGAGGTGGTTTTGGAAGGAGTGCTCGGTGCGCCCGCTCTACCACAAAGCAGCGCGATAGGGTGTCTGGGGGGAGCCATCCCTCAAGCCATTGGGTCAGGAAGGCCACCATATTTCCTTTCTCACAGTCCTCCGGGAAGCCAACGAAGCGCAGGTTGTTCCTTCTGGCCCTCCCTTCCGCATCTTCCACCCGCAGCGCAAGTCCCTTCTGAATCCCCTCCATGGCGGCAACCTTCTTCTTGAGGACGGCCACATCATCCTCGACCTCCGTGATCCTGGATTCCGTTTCGGTGATGCGGGCCACCGCATTGCGTAGGTCCTGTCGGAGCAAGGTCACGTCGGCACCGACCGCCCCGATCTTCGCATCCAACATGTCCCTCGACTGCGTGATCGCCGCCATCAGCGCCGCGTTGTCGGGTCCCGCGCCCTGGGGACCCCCAGATGCTCCGGCCGTCCCACTGGGTCCTGCAAACTTGTCCATTGGGCCCTGCTTCGAAGCATTGCTGCTGTTGCTCCCTCTCGTCATGGCGCGGATAGAGTGATGGTTCCGACCACGAGGGACCAGCAGTCCAATGTGCTCCGCACGTCGTGCACGGCCTCTGATTATGGACGTCTCCCTGACCGCCGTGAGCCTGCGGAGATGGAGCGCACCCCCGTGAAGCTCCCGCAAGGTGCTATACGTGCGGTGGCAGGGGATGGTGTCACGCGGTATCGAAACCGTTCACTACGCTGCGGGCCCGCAGCTATCAGCTCAACATCCGTGCCCCACCTCCCAGTTGTAGTAGCAAAACAATTTGGGGGGCCTCTTGTATGCCCAGGATCGTGCCAGTAGACTGCGGGGGTCTGTCCAAGGCACCTTCCCCCCACCGTGGCCCGAGGCGGCCACCGAGCAGGAGTGTAGCAGTATTCCAGCCCCAGGAAGAGCCCGGCAGGGTCGCAGTCCGAATATGGAGGGGGGAGGGGGGGGGGGACGAGTAGGGGGTCGGCGGGGCCGCTACCCCCCTAGTGTGCCAGTGTCTCAGAGCCCCGCGGCTCGATCCCGCCGCCGAGTGGGGCCAGGCACAGTCTCAGGGCGTCCCCTCCCCCACTAGGCCTTACACCCAGTCACCTCTCCTTACCCCACCTCCGCTGGAGAACGGGCGTCGATATCGTCCTCCCCAGCCGGTGTAGCCGCCACCGCAGCAAGTGTCCAGGCGTCAGCGGGGCTCGATCAGTCCCGGTCGCCTCTCCGCCACTGGACTTCCACTGAGGCGGCACCTTCCGGCCGGCGCGCCCCGGCTGCCATACACTTCCGGGCGGATCAGCCCAAAATCAAGGTCCCGGCCGTGCTGTAGAGGCAGGCCCCTTCGCCGTCAGAATTCTCGGCGGCTGTATCTCCCCAGCCGCAGACCGCCGGGACACCGGAGTCACTGCCGAGGCGTCGCCGTCGGATCCGCCGCTTGCCACCAGGTTTTTGGGCGCAGTGCGGTCGGGGCGACGTAGGATGCAGGCAGGATGTGTGGCTGGCGGGACGGAGCTCGGTTAGGCTGCGTCCGCCATGTTCGCCGTCTTGGCCACGCCCCTGAATAAATAATTTTAAATTCAAATTAAATTCAAATAATCTGTATACGTAGTAGTGCACTAGTATAGAAAGTGCGGTAATGGAGTGTTCTAAATGAGTATGTGCATTAACTATTTTTCTTTTAGGAACACTTGGACCGTCGACAAAATTAATTATAGGCTAAGATTGTACTGGGGTTGCGCTAAAATACATTTGATGCAGTGAACTCTCCATAGGTTAGGAAAGAATGAATCATGAGTGTTGGTGTTGTGCCTATAACGTGGTTAGTTTTTCTAATAAATAAAGTGTATTCATGTGCGAAAGTGTAATATAGATGAATAACCTTGTATGTATTAATGTATTTACAGGATTGTACATGTGTTGTACAGTTATATGCTTTTGAAAGTAACTTGCTAAGTTAGTGTGACTGTGGGCCTTGAGCTCACAGTTTAACATTTTAAGATGAGATGAGGAAGAACTGACAAGGTAAATTAAATGTAATGAGAAGATTACGGGGGTGCCACCATTTGGTGATGTCTGTCGAAGGAAGGAATTCAAGAATGCCTCAGAAGTGTAGACTGGAAAATGGGAGTATTATAAAAGGAGTTGGAACTCTTCATGGGAAATGGAAATAATGAGGATGAATAATGTGAGGTCATGTATCTCGAACTTTCCTTGTGTTTCTTATTAGTGAACTTACCTTGTTGTCAGAGAGATCAATCAATCAATCAGGATACTTGTAAAGCCCACTACTTACCCGTGAGGGTCTCAAGGCGCTGAAGGGGGGGGGGGTGCTGCTACTGCTCAAAGAGCCAGGTCTTGAGGAGTCTTCTCAAGGCGAGCAGGTCTTGGGTCTGCCGTACCTGGGTCGGGAGGGTGTTCCAGGTCGAGGAAGGAGAAGGATCTGCCACCGTAGGTCGTTCGTTGGATGCGTGGGATGGCGGCGGGGGCGAGGCTGGCGGAGCGGAGCTGGTGAGTGGGGGTGTAGAAGCTGAGTCTGCTGTTCAGGTAGGCTGATCCGGTGTTGTGGAGTGCTTTGTGTGCGTGGGTGAGGAGTTGAAGGTGATCCTCTTGTCGACTGGGAGCGAGTGCAGGTTTCTTAGGTGGGGGTGATGTGGCTGCGACGAGGGATGTTGAGGATCAGGCGGGCGGAGGTGTTTTGGATGCGTTGCAATCGTTGTAGGTGTTTGGTCGGGATTCCTGCGTAGAGTGCATTGCCGTAGTCCAGCCTGATGCTGACGAGGGCTTGGGTCACCGTTCTTCTTATTTCGGTCGGGATCCACTTGTAGATCCTGCGGAGAATGCGGAGGGTGTTGTAGCAAGAGGAGGAGATGGCGTTGACCTGTTTTGACATGGAGAGGGAGGAGTTGAGCATGAATCCTACGTTGCGAGCGTGGTCCGTGGGTGTTGTGATGTTCCCAGTGTGGTCGGCCACCAGGAGTTGGCCCTGGCAGAGGAGGTGGGGCCGAAGATGAGGACCTCCGTCTTGTCCGAGTTCAGTTTCAGACGGCTGCTCCTCATCCACTCGGGGATGGCCTTCTTTCCCTCGTGGAGGTTGGTTTTGGCAGTGTGCGGGTCCTTGGTGAGGGAGAGGATGAGCTGGTTGTCGTCAGCGTAGGAGATGATGTTCAGGTCGTGCTGGCAGGCCACTTGTGCAAGTGGGGCCATGTAGACGTTGAACAGGGTTGGGCTGAGGGATGAGCCCTGGGGTAAGCCGCATATGATGCCGGTGGCTTCGGATTGGAAGGATGGAAGGCGGACTCTTTGGGTTCTGCCGGGGAGAGGAAGGACGTGGTCCAGTCCAGGGCCTTTCCCTGGATTCCGGCTTCTTGGAGTCGCGTCCTTAGTGTGCGGTGGCAGACCGTGTTGAAGGCAGCTGACAGGTCCAGGAGGATGAGGGATGATGTTTCGCCGTTGTCTAGTTGGCGCCTGATGTCGTCTGTGGCGGCGATGAGAGCTGTTTCGGTGCTGTGGTTTCGTCTGAATCCGGACTGGGACGGGTCTAGGATGTTGTTGTCCTCGAGGTGGCGGGCTAGTTGCATGTTGGCAATTTTCTCGATGACCTTCACCGGGAAAGGGAGCAGGGAGATGGGCCGGAAGTTCTTGAGGTCCTTGGGGTCTGCCTTGGGCTTCTTGAGGAGGGCGTTGATTTCTGCGTGCTTCCAGCTTTCCGGGAATGTCGCTGTCTCGAAGGAGATGTTGATGATCTTCCGTAGTTGGAGTGCGATGGTTGTGTCTGCTTTGTTGAATACATGGTGTGGGTAGGGGTCTGATGGTGATCCTGAGTGGATGGAGTTCATGACCTTGCGTGTCTCGACGTCGTTGACGTAGGACCAGGAGGTCAGGCGGTTGGTGCCGGTGGTGTTTGTGGGGGGTTGAAGTCTGCCGTGGTCGGGGTGGTCGGGGTGTTGAAGCTGTCGTGGATGTCAGCGATCTTGCGATGGAAGAAGGTGGTCAGTGAGTCGCACAGATCTTGTAAGGGTGGGATGTCATTGGTGTTGGCGCGGGGTTCGGCGAGTTCCTTCACTATGCTGAATAGCTCATTGCTGTCATGTGCGTTGTTGTCCAGGTGGACTTTGAAGGAGGATCTCCTGGCTGTTCTGATGAGTTTGTGGTGCATGCGGGTGGCGTCCTTGTGGGCTGCGTGGCTGTCCGGTGTGCGGTCGTGTAGCCATTTCTTCTCCAGTTTCCGGGAAGTACGTTTGGAGGTCTGGAGCTCTTCGGTGAACCAGGTGGCTTTCTTGTTGGTGTGGTTGTAGGAGGGTTTCTTGAGCGGGGCGAGGGTGTTGGCGCAGTCTTCGATCCACTGTCTGAGGTTGCGGGCAGCGGTAGTGGGTCGGTGGAGTCAGTGGGTGGGTTTTGGACGAGGGTTGAGGTCAGCTGGTCTTCGGTGACTTTGCTCCAGCAGCGGCGGGGTAGCTGTTGGGTGTGGTGGTGCGTGGTTGGTTTCTTGAAGGTGAAATGGATGCAGCGGTGGTCGGTCCGGTAGAGTTCGGTGGTTTGGTTGAAGGCGACATGGGTGCTTGTGGAGAAAACATGGTCAAGCGTGTGGCTGGTGGCGTGGGTGGGTTCGGTAACGAGTTGTTTGAGGCCGAGGTTGTTGATCAGGGTGGTGGAGTTGGCGTCGTTGTTGTTCTCGAGGTGGAAGTACAGGTCCCCGAGGAGGATGTAGTCCATAGAGGTGAGTGCGTGGGTGCTGGCGAGGTTGGCGATGGAGTCGCTGAACAGGGCCAGGGGTCCGGGGGGTCTGTAGACGAGAGTTCCTCTGAGGGTGGTGTTGGTGTGGATGCGGAAGTGCAGGTTTCCGGCTGTGTTGAGGGTGTCATCTGCGTGGGTGTAGACCTGGAGGGTGGACTTGTAGATGATGGCTAAGCCTCCTCCAGTTTCGTTGGGGCAATCCCTGCGGGTGATCTTGTAGCGGCCCAGGATGGCTATGGCGATATCGGGTGCCGAGGAGTCGTTCCACCAGGTTTCGTTCAGGAAGGCGACGTCTGGGGTGGAGGTGTCGAGCAGGTCCCAGAGCTCGACGGCGTGTTTGCGTGCGGAATTTTGAGGAGTATGCAGTGAAGGCGGTTGGGTCCGGTCCTTGGGGGTTTGGTGGATCTGTCGCAGGTGAAGTTGCAGGTGTGGCAGGAGAAGAGTCCGTGGGTGTGTTTCGGGGTGGCCTGGAAGCAGTGGTGAGAGCACGGAGGGTGGTGGCGTCATATCAGAGTCTGGCGTCGTGGCGTGTGCGGGGTCCAGGGGTTCTGGCGCTGGGCGCGGTCCAGGCGCGGACGGGCGCAGACGGGCGTAGACGGGCTTGCCTCGCCACCATTTAAGGCGTGGAAAGAGGAGGATCAGCTGGGAGGTGGGAGCAGGGTGGCGAATGGGATGCAAGGGGGCGGGGCCGCAGGGGAGCAGCGGCGGGAACGGCGAGGATACAGAAGGGAAAAAAGGGGGGAGGGAGGGGGGAAAACGCGACGGTAATGGAGCAAAAAACAGGGTTAAAAAACAAGCACAATGCAAATAAACAGGACACAAATTTATTGGACAGTGAATCAAGTCAAGTCAAGTCAAAATACACTTTATTCGATTTGATTAAAATCATAAAAGCCAATAAAAACACAATAATATATACAGGTTAAAAAGAATAGAATACTTACAGATCTTCAATTTTAGCGACGCATTTAACAGTCATAAATAGCAGGACATATATATCAACAATCATGTTACAGCATTACCCTTGTTGAGCCTTGATTTGGTTCTAAATGCTGCGACTAAGAAGCTAGCCACAGAATATGTAATAAAAATATTGCCTAAAGACTGTAAGTATAACAGGGCAGGTGTTTAAGCGCCTCCGGGCGGAAGCAGCAGGCGTGAGGAGGCGGCGTCCCGGTCAGGCAGGGGGCGCTGGGAACGCTGGGAGTTGTGGTCCCGTGAGGCGCAGCTCGTCCCCACTCGGCGGCCGGAATGGTCTTCGGCGGCGGGGGAAGCTGTCAGCTGGCTTACGCCTCCCTGTGTCCCTGGGTCCAGCGGTGAGTGTTGCCTTTACAAATACCCCCAAAAGCAAATAGAGGCCCCCGCTCCCCGGGAGGTGCTGCTGGTGTTTAAGCGCCTCCGGGCGGAAGCAGCAGGCGTGAGGAGGCGGCGTCCCGGTCAGGCAGGGGGCGCTGGGAACGCTGGGAGTTGTGGTCCCGTGAGGCGCAGCTCATCCCCACTCGGTGGCCGGAATTGTCTTCGGCGGCGGGGGAAGCTGTCAGCTGGCTTACGCCTCCCTGTGTCCCTGGGTCCAGCGGTGAGTGTTGCCTTTACAAATAACCCCAAAAGCAAATAGAGGCCCCCGCTCCCCCGGAGGTGCTGCTGGTGTTTAAGCGCCTCCGGGAGGAAGCAGCAGGCGTGAGGAGGCGGCGTCCCGGTCAGGCAGGGGGCGCTGGGAACGCTGGGAGTTGTGGTCCCGTGAGGCGCAGCTCGTCCCCACTCGGCGGCCGGAATGGTCTTCGGCGGCGGGGCAAGCTGTCAGCTGGCTTACGCCTCCCTGTGTCCCTGGGTCCAGCGGTGAGTGTTGCCTTTACAAATACCCCCAAAAGCAAATAGAGACAGTGAATTACTCACACCAGGGGAACAGCAGCAGTCAGCGCCAGCCAGGGGGACAGCAGGCAAGAACTCATGCACAGAGCAGCAGCGGGGGGAGAGGCGCTGGAATACAGGTGGAGCTGTGTGGCAGGTGGCGAGCGGCCTGGCCTGAACAGGGTCAGGGGATGTCTTTTAGACTTTGAGAGGTACAGATCTCTCCTGAATTCTGATTGTGTGGCTTTACATGATCTTTTGCTCACAGAACATTTACAGACGTTGAGATGCTAATTTTGAAAAATACGGGGACCCCTACTAATAATATATTCACTACCAGTAGGGACTAACAGAAAATTATTTTTTGAAAGCAAGATAGCGAAAACCTGTAAATTACAAGCCAAAACCTAGGGGGTGCAGGCAGCAAATTATCTGAACATTGTGACATGTAAACATTATTGATAGAAACCAAACATAATTTATATACATAGGATAGTGTTTAATTTATTTATCTTATTTTCCTCATTTTTTGGGGACTTTCCAATTTAAAAATACAAATAGTCAATACCATAATCAACAACATACAGGTTATAATACCAAAAAATACACAAACAGGTGAAAGAAAGAAAGAGAGACCCAAATGACTCAGTTGTAAAGGTGGGCTAGTGGAGTTAGCAAAGCGGTGGATGGTAACTCTACGCGCGTTTCGGCTGTTGCCTTCTTCAGGAGTCCGTCATTTGCAACAGGACAAAAATTAAGTAACAATAATGGTTGACCATCAAACTCTGTATGATTTTTTTAAAATATCACGAGACTTTTCCATCGAAGAACAGTGTACTAGGGACTTTTTTTTCCGGTATAAAGATGGTGCCGACTTGTAAACCAAGCTATTAGCGTTGTCGTCGATGTCCTCTAAAACGGCTGAAAAGGAGATAGTTCTAGCCTTAATTGATGAGGGCTAGGTAAAGACAAATTGTTTTCCTCCTTGAGATTCTTTTTGGGCGTATCGGTATTCGGTTTATTAGCAGATCCAACACATCAGCGAGATGTAAGATCCTTTGTTTTTACTTTGTCAGTTCAATCCTGAGTGGTTCACAATTTGGAGATGGTGATGATTGTATACGGCAATAACACTCTCACGATTGAGTTCGTCGTGTCTCTATGTGGAGTTCTGGTGCGTGATAACCACTGGCCGCAACCGGGCAAATGAGTTGAGATGCTGACATCTTTTTTACTTCTGGATTAATAGGGTTTTCTTAACTCTTAGTTTAGTGCGGAGATAGCTAGATACTGCAATTCTTTCCCATGTATTGGGAGAAGGATCAAAACCATTTGTCCAATCATCAGCCTTTGTTCTTAATCTACTGCATTGCAATTACAGAACTCTTGATTTGTTCTCTGCTGTTAAGGACCAATATTGTACATAGATTTGGTCTTCCTTTAATAATTCTGTATATTTGCAGTATGTTTTTGCATCTGATTTATATTACCTTGGCTTTGAGTTTATGATAAATCCTTTTTCAACTTTAAAATACAGATTCTGATTCTTAATGCATAGTCATATTTGGTCACACAGTTTATGGATCAAAACTTGTCAGTAACCCCTTCTCTTCTCAGGCTACACAAAAGGAAATATGAAGTTTACTGGTCGTAAAATACTGGTCTCAATTTGAGACCTGTTTTTTTTGCAACCAGTAAATAATTTTTAAGAACCAGATTATGCAGTAGTACGTTGGTTCCTAAAATGTCAAATCATAGCGTTCGGAATGTGACCTACCTCATGCATATTAATTATCTAAAGTCGCAAATTCCAACTAACTACAACTAAAAGCCATCACAGAGATGGTGGTCTGGAGGGGTCAGCACACCACCATGTCGGTGAATGCTTTTTAGTACAGCAAACATTTTCAGATTGCAGCCTGTTTTCCTTAAAGGAAACAGGACAGCGTTTAAAAAGTAAAGTTTGATTTTTTTTTACAAAGTTTAAGAGGAGGCAGTAGTGCCCTGCTAAAAGTTTTTTTTACGTTCACAAAGTGGAACAGGTCCCAGCGGGACCTCTTCTTTTTGTGAAAAGGTTATCACCACCTTTGAGGTGTCAGTGAAAAACTCAATGTTTTGCAACCAGATTTTGGTGGTAAAGCATTGACACATGAGATAGGGATTTGGCAATTGAAAGGGACCCCTACAACACGTTCCTTCCAGATACCAAACTGGTATCCATTTGGAATCCCATCTTAGGAGTCGGAGAAACTTTTCCGACTCCTAAAGTGGTAATAGTAAATAAGAAAAAACATTTTACCGTTTGCAAACGCCAAATCGGAGTATTTTCAACTGTTAAAATGCTTAGTAAATCTAGCTCAAAGCTACCTTTATAGTGAATTTGTCACTCTTGATTAGTCGGTAGCTTTTTTTCATTATTAACTTGTGGTTACCCTTCTTGCTAGTAGAGGAACAGGAAATGTCTTCTACAAGTGTCAGGGTTGTCATATTTTTAAGAGAAGAATAACGGTCTCTATTTGGCATTTTGAGATTGACTCTTATTTTAATAAGAAATTTCAACTGTTTCTAATATTTGTGTTTTGTAAACATTTTTATATTTTGTTTCAAAGGGTAAAAAATACCAGCTTCGGGATTAGCTATTGCTGCCTGTTCATAAACTACCAGCTAAATTTGAATTTCTTTTCCCAGGTGTGTATAAAAATGACCTATTAAATCAGAGCTTCTGGATGTACCCCACCCAGAGCCCTATCTAATGTGCAGCACACCCGGCTACTACCCATTTTACATGTCATGATCAGTTATCTGCTTGAAATTAGAAATCAATCAAAGTGTGCTTGACAGCTGAGGTCGTATAGGAAGGTGTTGACAATGGGAAAGAAACTGTTGACTAGGAAAAATTGAGTCACCATAAAGTTTACGTCATTCAGTTCATCATGGCATTTTCCATTTCTAAAAATGCAGGTTACAGCAGTTGAGAATGACAAAGGAAGGGAAAAGAACAACAGGCAGCTAAGAGTTAGGCAAAGAAGTTGTGGAGAACTTCCTGGTCCAACCTTGCATTATTCTGGAAGGAAACCTTAAGAGTACAGCATCAGCATAAAGTGTGTTGGTGTGTATGGTAAACAAACAAAGTCATATGGCATGTATCTCTGACAGGGCTATGCGTGACGAATGACACGGATGCCAACTTAGCCTCATGAGAGAGTGCCAGGACAGCTGAGGGAATCTGAGCCCCCGTTGCATGTTGTAGCAGTGGCTCATAGATGATGTTAGAAATGATGTTTATGGAAGAAGTTAGGATGGCATTAGTGATTCCAAATGTCAAGTGAAGGCCACTGGCTCTGTCAAGATAAACGCAAAAGGCACACTTGGCACACAGATGACTCTGCAATGACTTCAGCCAAGTAGGCATGAAAGGAAAGAGGTTGGTTTGGATTTGTAGTGCTGTAGCTTCACATGCTGTCCTTACCCCCTGCCATCTAGTGTTGGTAGGATTGCCACCTGGCCTGTTTTATACATGCAATGTTCCCTTTAAAGTTCTTGTCAGTTCAAAAATTATGAAAATCTGCTAAAACTGGTCATTATTTTCCTTATAACATACTTAAAACAGTAATCATAGAAGAAAACACCTGAAACGTGTCCTACGGGTGCCTTAATGACCACTAACTGATAATTAAAATGAACAAGGACTGAACAGCCATGTTAAAAATGAATACAGGCAGTTCATATAAAGTTCAATTTAAGAATCAGTTCTGGGCCTTTGCAGAATCTTAAAACGTAAGCAGGTGGCAAGTATTTTTCTTTGGGAAAGGTAGCAACTCTGAGTGTTGGGCGCAGGTGTTGCAACTTGTTTTCCCCATAAGAAATGGTTTCTATTGTGAGGTGATTAGTGATACCTCCCCAGTGACCCACAATGCATCAGAAACCAGACTCCACCTCAGACTGTGATTTCTCCATATTGTTAAATATGAGCAGGTGTAGCGATGTGAAGCAGTAAAGTCTACGTGTTCTAGGAGAGAAATATGCACTTAGAAAGACAGTGATATGTTGTACAGTGAGGTTGCATCTCGGAAGGGTGGAGGGAGTATGTAAATCTACAGCAATACAAGCTGCAAACCGATAGGTAAAGGGAACTTTTTCTGTTTGCAGTGTATGCTGTCGTAGATTACATGTTGTGCACAGACTGTAAGCCAATACCCATCTACTGAAGACTTTTGTAGTGAGGTTTTATAGTACAGGTTCAATCAATCAATCAATCACCAAAATTTGTAAAGCGCGCTACTCACCCGTAAGGGTCTCAAGGCGCTGAGGGGGGGCGGGTCGGTACTGCTCGAACAGCCAGGTCTTGAGTTGTTTCCTGAAGGAGAGGTGGTCCAGGGTCAGCCGTAGGTGAGTGGGGAGCGAGTTCCATGTCTTGGCTGACAGGTAGGAGAAGGAGCGTCCTCTGACGGTGGATTTTCGGACTTGTGGGACGGAGGCGAGGGCGAGGCTGGCGGATCGGGGTTGGCGGGTGGGCGTGTAGAATGTGAGGCGTCTGTTGAGGTACTTCGGTCCTGTGTCGTGGAGAGCCTTGTGTGCGTGGGTGAGGAGTCTGAACGTGATCCTCTTGTTGATGGGGAGCCAGTGCAGGTCTTTCAGGTGGGCAGAGATGTGGCTGCGGCGAGGTATGTCCAGGATGAGTCGTGCGGAGGCGTTCTGGATGCGTTGGAGTCTTTTCTGCAGTTTGGCTGAGGTTCCGGTGTAGAGGGTGTTTCCGTAATCCAGTCGGCTGGTGACCAGTGCCTGGGTGACCGTCTTCCTGGTCTCGGTGGGGATCCATCGGAAGATCTTTCGGAGCATGCGTAGGATGTTGAAACACGATGACGAGACGGCGTTGACTTGTCTGGTCATCGATAGGGAGGAGTCCAGGATGAAGCCCAGGTTGCGAGCGTGGTCCGTTGGTTTGGGTGCGCTGCCTAGGAGTCATCCCAGGCAGATGGTGATGATCCAAGGATGAGGACTTCCGTCTTGTCTGAGTTCAGTTTCAAGCGGCTGTTCTTCATCCACTCGGCTACTTCTTTCATCCCTTTGTGTAGGTTGGTTCTGGCGGTGGCGGGGTCGTTGGTGAGGGAGAGGATCAGCTGGGTGTCGTCGGCGTAGGAGATGATGTTGAGGTTGTGTTGGCGTGCGATGGCTGCGAGGGGGCTCATGTAGACGTTGAAGAGGGTGGGGCTGAGTGAAGACCCTTGTGGTACACCGCAGATGACTTCGGTTGCCTCGGATCTGAACGGGGGAGGCGGACTCTCTGGGTTCTTCCGGCGAGGAACGAGATGATCCACTCCAGCGCCTTCTCTTGGATTCTGACGTTGCTGAGGCGTTGTACTAGGGTGCGGTGGCAGACAGTATCGAACGCTGCAGAGAGGTCCAGGAGGATGAGGGCCGCTGTTTCCCCGTTGTCGAGCAGGGTTCGGATGTCGTCAGTGGCTGCGATGAGGGCGGTTTCGGTGCTGTGGTTGGCTCGAAATCCGGACTGTGAGTGGTCGAGGTATCCATTCGTCTCGAGGAAGGCGGCAAGCTGTCTGTTGACGGTCTTCTCTATGACTTTGGCAGGAAACGGGAGGAGCGAGATGGGGCGGTAGTTCTTGAGGTCGGTGGGGTCGGCTGATGGTTTTTTCAGGAGGGCGCTGAGTTCGGCATGTTTCCAGCTCTCCGGGAAGGTGGCGGTGTTGAAGGAGCAGTTGATGATGTCCCGGAGTTGGGGTGCGATGACGGAGTCGGCCTTGTTGAAGACGTGGTGGGGGCATGGGTCGGTCGGCGAACCAGAGTGGATGGAGTTCATCGTGTGGATGGTGTCTTCGGTGTTGACTGGGGTCCAGGCGCGGAGGGTGGTGGTGGGGGGCGTTGGTTCTGTGGTTGGGTGCGTAGACTGATCGCTGAAGCTGTTGTGTATGTCTGCGATCTTGTTGTGGAAGAACGTGGCGAGTGAGTCGCAGAGGTCTTGTGAGGGAGTGTTGTCGTTGTTTCCGGCGCTGGGGTTGGAGAGCTCTTTGGCGATGCTGAAGAGCTCCTTGCTGTTGTAAATGTAAATGTAAATGTAAATGTAAATGTGGGTGTACTTGTAAAGCGCACTGCGACTCCATGGAGTATCCTGGCGCTGAAGACCGCTGGGGAACCCGTCCTGGTTTTCCCTGTGAGATGGTCCCTTTCTGGGTATCTCCAAGGTGAAACCAGGCATCCCCGGCGTCTGTGGGGGGCCGTTGTAGAGATGAGGCAAGCTTAATGCCCAGAGTTCCCGAGTGTGTTCCCTGGTTAGAGTAGGCACCGAGGCGAGAATTATCGAGTCGGAAATTGAACCCTGGTCCCGGGCCGTTCTCTGCTTACGGGTCTGCCAGCTCTAACCAGTGAGCCACACCACTCTACTGTTGTGTGCGTTGTTGTCTAGTCGTTCCTTGAATGCTGACTTCTTGGTGGTGTGGATCAGCTGGTGGTGTTTGCGGGTGGCGTGCTTGAGGGCGGTCATGTTGTCTGTGGTTGGGTTCTTTCGCCAGGCTTTCTCAAGGGTGCGGCAGTTGTTCTTGGAGTTCTTGAGGTCGTCGTTGAACCACAGGGCTTTCTTGCTTCCGGGCCTGTTGGGATGGGTTTTCAGGGGTGCAAGGTCGTCGGCGCAGTTGGTGATCCACTGTGCGAGGTTGAGGGCTGCTTGGTTTGGGTCCGTTGATCTGGCGGGAGGGTTCTGGTTCAGTGATGTGGTGAGCTGGTCGGTGGTGATCTTGTTCCAGTTCCTGCGGGGAACCTGTTGCGGGAGGTGGTGAGTCGTGGTCCTTCTGAAGCTGAAGTGGACGCAGCTGTGGTCTGTCCAGTGGAGTCCGGTGGAGTGGCTGAAGGAGATGTGTTTGCTGGAGGAGAAGATTGGGTCAAGCGTGTGTCCGGCGTAGTGGGTGGGGGTGTTCACCAGTTGCTTGAGTCCGAGGTTGGCGAGGTTGTCCAGCAGGGTGGTGGTGTTGTTGTCGTTGTTGTTCTCCAGGTGGAAGTTGAGGTCCCCGAGGAGGATGTAGTCAGCGAGGGAAGGGCGTGTGGGCTGATGAAGTCTGCGATATCTTCGCTGAATTGTGTGCGTGGTCCTGGGGGTCTGTAGATGAGGGTGCCTCTGAGTGTGGTCTTGGGGTCGGTGTGTATCTGGAAGTGGAGATGTTCAGCAGCGGTGAGGGTGTCGTCGGAGTTGGTCGTGATGCGGATGGTGTTCTTGTGGACGATGGCGATGCCTCCACCTGTCTGGTTGACGCGGTCCCTCCGGATGATCTTGTAACTGTCCGGGATGGCTATGGCGATGTCGGGTGTTGAGGAGGCGTTCATCCAGGTCTCCGTGAGGAAGGCGACATCCGGAGAAGTGGTGTCGAGCAGGTTCCATAGTTCCACGGCGTGTCTGTGGATGGAGAGGGTGTTGAGCAGGATGCACTTCAGGTGGTTGCTGTTGGTGCTCGGCTTGGCAGGTGCGGGTGAGTTGCAGGTCCGCATGCAGGAGAACTTGCAGGATTGGCAGGTGAAGGGTCCGTGGGTGCGTCCTGGGGTGGCTCGGTAGCAGCCGGGGAGGCGGCCGGCGTTGAGTGCGCTGAGGGTGGCGGAGTCGTACGTCCGGCGGGTGGGGTGGCACCTGCGGGGGCCAGGGGGTCTGGCGCTGGGCGCGGTCCAGGCGTGGACAGGCGTAGACGGGCTTGCCTTTGGCGCCCCATTGGCGCACCCGCTGCGCGTGAACGCTGCGCGAGAACGCTACGCGTACGCGCGGGCTCTGCCATAAATGGAGAGTGGAGGGGGCGGAGCGAGGGAGGAGCAGCTGGGAGGTGGGAGCGGGGTGGCGAATGGGAGAGGGTCGGGGAAATCAGCAGGAGTGGGGGCGGGGCCGCGGGGGAGCAGCGACAGGGAGCGGGGTGGGCAGCGGGGCCGGAAGAGCTAGGGCAGATGGCAGCAACAGGGGGCAGAGCACAAAATGGCAGCAGAACAACACACTACAATTGGGGCAAAACGGCAACAGGGGGCAGAGCAACAGGCGACAGGGGGCAGAGCAAAACAATACAAATGGGGGCAAAACAATGGCAGCACAACAAAACAATACAAATGGGGCAAAACGGCAACAGGGGGCTGAGCACACAATGGCAGCAGAACTAACAATACAGGTGGGGCAATACAATGGCGATACTACCGTCCACAGAGGGGTCACAATCAGGGCAGCGGTTCGAGCAGCGGTGGCAGCAGGGGACCGGGTGACTTCCTGGAGGGGGCCACGCGGCGGGTAGAGCGACCGGCACTGACGAGGTCAGGCTGGGTGACAGCTCCCCGTCGCACGGCTCCTGCACTAAGTACTCAGTGGGAGGGAGGAGCAGCTGGGAGGTGGGAGCGGGGTGGCGAATGGGAGAGGTTCGGGGAAACCAGCAGGAGTGGGGGCGGGGCCGCGGGGGAGCAGCGGCAGGGAGCAGGGTGGGCAGCAGAGACCTCCTGACGGAGGAGAAAACACTCAGACTTTGTTGGAACCGCTCCCAATGCAGGGCGGGAGTATTGCACCCATATGCACCCGAAATACCACTTGGGATGGTGACGGCGCTACCGCACGGCGGAGACTGGTCACAATTTCATATTTGGGAGGAAGCGGGACTCCAAATGTTGGGGGACCTGTACGAAGATGGGGCTCTACTACCCTACCAGACACTCCAAGAGAGGTTTGACCTACCAAGAGGAGGTTTCTTGTTACACGCTGCGTTAACAAGAGCGATACAAGCGCACTGGCGGGAAGGACGGATGGAGCCTAAGACAACGATGGCCTGCCAGTACGCCAAGATGGCGGCAGGGACCTTCAAGGCGGTCACGCGCCTATACTCCAGAATGCTCAATGAAGGATTAGCGCCCCTGGACACATTGAAAGGAAAGTGGGAGGAAGATTTAGTAAAAGTTATCCCTGAGGCAGCCTGGGCGCAGATAGTGCGAAGAGCCTGGAAGAGCACAAGGAACGCAAGGTTCCAGTTGGTACACTTCTATATACTCCACAGAGCATACTTGACGCCAAGGAGACCAGTAGAAGAGGCGGCATGCCCCTGATGCACGAGAGCTGGGGTGGAACTAGAACATATGTTGTGGTACTGCCCAGTGATGGGACTCTATTGGAAGGAGGTGGGAGATACCCTAAATGCGATAACAGAGAGGCAACTGGTGTTTGATATGGCCATTAGCATTCTACACTGGTTCCCCCACACATCCAAGAATAAAATCACAAGTACATTTGTAGACATGGGGCTAATACTAGCAAAACGAGAAATCACGAAACACTGGAAGGCAACAGTAGGTCCCAGCAGCAAAAGATGGAGGGGCGAGTTCCTAAAGTGGGCCAACAGTGAAAGCGCGTTAAGGTATCAGCTGGCGCGTAGGCGAAACAATGATAAAGCGTTAGAGACAGCAACAGCATGGGAGACCTTAGTGCAGGCACTGCGAGTGTATGAGCCACACGACAACTGAGCGGAGTAGATCACTGATTGGGGGACAACCCCGAGACATGACAGGTACATCACATAGATCAATACATGGTCATTCCTGTGAATGCATGATAAAGAGAACAGACACGGCTGTGCGCGTCGGTGATAGGAGATTGGGGAGGAGGGAGGGAGAGTAAAGTTCTAGTAGAAGTGTGTAGAGGGGCTATATTTCAAAGGGCTTTGTTTAATTTGGTACACTGATTACAAAGAGCTGATATATCATCTTAACATGTAATGCATAACTGATGGGGTGTTTTCGATCGACTCTGTGAGGTTGAGATGGGAATTGCTATGTAAGTGTTTATGCATGTTTTGTGCAGAAAACCAATATACTACGTCTTTAAAAAAAAAAAAAAGGTTAAATTCAAAACATTTATTTATACGCATAACAGTTTGGGAAAATTAGAAAAAGGTATATTACCCAAATGTAGTGACGCAGACATGAGCACATAAACAAAACAGTTCCCAAAGAAACACCTCTCTATCTCTCCCGATGTTCCCTTCTCATAGGACACTGCACCCATTCAAAAGTTAAAGTTCAGAAAAATGTCAAAGTCCATGCGCCATAAGAAAAATTGCGCAGACGGACAGCATCTTGGGGTGCAAAGATCAGGTCAAAAAGCAAGCCTTTTTTCAAAGTCCCAAATGTCCTCTTTTATACCCTTTTTCACTAACTTATCTATCTAAATTTGTAACTCCTATGTCCTAAAATGTCCGTGATTGGTCAATTTAGAGTTGGATGAGCATCACTTCATCGCTTTACTGTTCCATTTATGCAAAGTCATCCTTATGACTAGAAAAATAGTGGTGCTATTGTTCTAATTTTTTCTTCCTTCGAAGTGTCCTTTAAATTGTTATTCGGTGTCCCATTCCTACGAGTTAACTTGCTGACTTCAACAAACTTGGCATGTACTCCATGAGGCAGGCCATGCTGTCCTTGACCCATACTGCTCAGGCATAGGCAGATCGCGCTTCCAGTTGGCGCATGCGTAGTTAGACCGCCACCTCGGAATTACAGTCAGCTTCCATTTTGTTTTGCTCACACAGGCCTCAATTTTGGAACTATTACAGAAACAAACACAAATAAAAGTACATTTCCGAAATAAAGCCTTTCTGTTTACCTCCCTCTTCTAGTAATATCCCAGTTAGTATTTACCTAGCTTTAAGCAACACATATGCGTGTTTTTACTTACCAATCTTCATGATTTATGCCACAAATAAACAGACAAAAAGCACATTCATGCAATTTTCAATTAGATTATGACAAATGCGTACCCTTTATGACACAATATACAACATATTAGTAAATTATGCTTGGCAATTTCATGCAAATTAATATCCCACATGTATTTGTGTGTGTGCATTCTATTCTATGTTGGTTAATTTCGAAACCACACATTAGTACATATTATTGTTACGGAAAGTTAATTTTACAAGGGGTGTACAAACATTTTTGTTTCCACCTTGCTCCATCAACTTCTCCCTTTGGTGATTTTATCACCAAATATCTCCCAAATTTTAGAATTTTTCTTATCTGAACATGTTTCAAATTCCTTTAATTAGTACGTGTTATATTTCTCTTTCTTCTAATTTCTTCCTATCTTGATAAAACCTTTCTTTAAATTGTTCCATCTCAATATCACCTTTTTCTCTTTCCCTGTCTTGTTTTTCTTCAATCTTTTTCTTTAAAGACCTTTTGACATTTCTTCTCTGCCTACATGAACAACTCAATCTCAGAACTAAGATCACTATTATTATTATAGTTACTGGTATTAGTATTTTCCCTATAATAGATCTACTTATTTCATGAAACCAATTTTTAACTGCTGATAAACTTCTACCAAGTTTCTCAAGAACACCTTCAACTTCCAGTGGTTCTATTTCTTTATGCAATTGTGTAATATATCTCTCAATGTTCTGACTTTTATCAGGAATGTAGGTACAACAGTGTTGCACCTTTAAAATTCCACACACTCCTCCTTCTTTTGCCAAAATTATATCTAAAGCAAGTCGATTTTGCATTACCATACTTCTCATAGCAAACATTTCAGTGTTAACCATTATAAATCCTCCACCTGTTTCTGCTGATAATCTGTCTACTATTGTTGACATTTTCTAATTCAGTTTGCATTAAATGATATGCCTACTGCTGGTATTAGTGCTCCAAAAACATCACCTAATATTTAAATTACACCTTTTCTTATTTTTTTTATTTCAGGTTCAGTAGTGCTTCGCTCCACTCTCCAACTTTGTTTTCTTGAAACTCTCCTCAATTGAGTTTCGTCATCACTGTCATCTGTATCTGTTTCAGGTCTTTCTATAGTTTCATTTATAATGAATTTTACAGAATCTGATTCTTTTTCGGAATTTAAATTCTCTCTGGTCAGTTCTTTCACTCTGTTAGGAACTTCTCCATAGCTGGTACTTGGAAGCTCATTCTCATTGTTAGTTATTTCCTTTTCACCAGTTTTTAGGTTTCGGTTCCTGCTTTCAGAGCTTTCAGACTGTCCTTCAGTATTTTCCGAATTACCAGTTTTATTTTCACTCAGTGTCCTAACTGGTATTAGTTCCCACCAAATCTCGACTTACAGGTCGATCTTCAATATTTGGTATTTCAACAATTTCATTTTCTCCTTCTGATGCAGAGCTAGTATCTGATATCTCCAGATGTTGACGAACAGATCGAGCTTCAGTATCTGGATCTTTTTCTGGTTCACCCTCGGTGTCTGAATCAGTGGTGCTTTAACTCTCCTCCTGCAGATTTTCAGGCTCTGGCACATGAATAGTGTGACTGGGGTGCACCCACCTTTTGATTCCAGCACACTTAACTGCAGTGGTACTAACCAGAATAACTTGTTGAGGTTTTTGCCAGCGAGGCACTAGACAATTTCTTCTCCTGTGAACTTTTATCCGAACCCAATCTCCAGGGACTAGATCATGAGCTGGATGTTTCTCTTTCGTTTGGGACTCAGTTCCCACCTAATGGAACACAGAAGTTACTACGTCAGACAGATTCTTGCAGTAATCCAGTATGATATCATCATTTATGTTCAACAGTTTATCAACTGGTACAAATGCTTGTCTCATTACACTTCCCAATAAAATCTCATGGGGCCTTAATCCTGTTCTTTTGTCAGGAGTACTCCTCAGCGTCATTATAACAAGTGGCAGTGCATCGGGCCATTTTAGTCCTGTGGCCAAACACATTTTTGCAATTCTGTTTTTTATTGTTCCATTTACTTGTTCAACCACCCCTGAAGCTTCTGGTCTGTAAGCACAGTGCAACTTTTGACGAATGTCCGGTGCTTCACAAATCATTTGCATTAATTCATTGTGAAAATGAGATCCACGATCTGTTTCAATAGTTACTGGGAAACCGTAGCGTGGTATTATCTCACATAACAGAAGTTTGGCAACAGTCACTCCATCATTCCTCCTAGTAGGGAATGCTTCAACCCATCGTGGGAATAAACAAATGATCACAAGTACATACCTAAGTCTGTTACATGGTGGAAGCTCAATGAAATCTAACTGCATTCTTGTAAATGGACCTCCCTCCCTTCCTATGGTTCCCAAACTCACAACAGTTTTTCTTCTAGGGTTCAGTTGTCGACACACAAGGCATCTCTGACAAAGGCTCTCAGCAATCATCCTAAACTTAGGATTGTACCATGTCTGTCTAAACATTCGTATCATGGCGTCTCTTCCAATATGGGCTTGACGTTGATACATTTGGGCCATATTTGAGATCATGTTATCAGGCATTACTGGTCTTTCATCTTTGTAAATCCAGATTTCATCCTCTTCTCTTTGTCTACATCCTGCCTTTAACCAGTTATCTTTTTCTTCTTTACTAGCCTCTTCCTGCATTTGTTTTACCTCCTGCCATGTCTCCACTACTGTGGTTAGTATCAAAGTACTTGAAACATGTTCATTTTGCCTATCCCAATGAATAGATAGAAGGTTTTTGGCACAGAATTTTGCAATTGAATCCACATATTTATTACCACGAGTAATATAATCATCTCCTTTTTTATGAGCTGCGCATTTTACCACAGCTATCTTATCTGGCAATTGAATGGCATCAATTAACATTTTCACAAATTCAGCATTTCTAATGGGGGATCCTGCCGAAGTCATATAACCTCTTTGGGACCACAGTTGACCATAATCATGGACAACCCCAAATCTATACTGACTGTCAGTCACTATGGTGATCCTTATTTCTTTTCCCAACTCACATGCTCGAATCAAAGAAATCAATTCTACAATTTGAGCTGAACGGATTCCTTTCAGACAAGATGCTTCCAAGACATCTCCTACTGTACAAGCAGTATTCGCAGCACTCAGTACACCCTCATCTGTCCTCAGACATGATCCATCAACGAACATTACATAATCAGATTCAGGTAAAGGTAAATCTTTGATATCAGGCCTTGGTTTAGTGCAATATTCTAGGACATCTAGACATTTGTGATCCACTTCATCTCTTACTTCCACATTCATAACATCAGGTAATAATGTAGATGGATTCACATTCACACATCTTGAAATTGTAACGTTGTCTGCACCTAGAATTGTCTTCTCATATTTTGTCATTCTATTATTGGTAAGGTACTGTGTCTTGGTTCTAGTGAGGAGAATCTCCACCGAATGAGGTACATACACTCTCAAAGGAAATCCCATCACTATACATTCACTTTGTTCAATAATCATACTTGTAGCAGCTACTGCTTTTAAGCATCCCGGCAACGCTGTTGAAACGAGATCTAAAACAGCCGAAAAGTATGCAATTGGCTTTCTCAGTTTTCCATGTCTCTGCAATAAAACTGACAATGCACATCCTTCCCCCTCACTGCAGTATAATTCAAACTCTTTTACATAATCTGGCATTACCAATGCTGGTGCTTCACATAGGCTTGTTTTTAGCTGCTCAAAAGCTTCCAGTTCTGCCTTCTTCAGTGTTATTGGGTCTTTTACATCTGCTTTTGTCAATCTCTGTAAGGGTTTAGCTATCAGTGAAAATCCACTAATCCATTATTGACAGTATCCAACCATTCCAAGAAACATTCTCACCTGTCTCTGTGTTTCATTCCTTGATCATTTGATTTTGATTCTTTCTAAGGTGACTTGTTTGATTCCCTTAGCAATCTTGTGGCCCAAATATTGTACTTCTTTCTGCCAAAATTGTAACTTTGATGGTGAAACTTTATGTCCTTCATCTGCCAGATGATTTAACAATGTAACAGTGTCTGAAACACATGCATCTTTTGTTTTTGACGACAATAACAAGTCATCAATGTACTGCACTAGAACTGATTCTCCAGGTAGACTTGGATTTTCTACTGAATTCTTTAACAATTGATTAAAGATTGAGGGACTTTCAGCATACCCCTGAGGAATTCGGTACCATGCCAAAATACGGTCTCTGAATTGGAAAGCAAATATTAGTTGGCTTTCAGGGTGTAATGGAACTGTGAAGAACGCATTACATAGATCAATGACTGTATACCATTCTGCATCATGTGGAATTTGATATAGAATTACTGCTGGGTTTGGCACAATTGGACAACATGGTACAACTATCCTATTTACCTTTCTCAGGTCCGGTACTATTCTGAACGTTCCGTTTTTTTCAATCCCATTATTGGTGAATTACAAGGACTGCTTTCTATTCCTCTCAAAATCCCTTGCTCAATCATTTTATCTATTACTGGTTTAATTCCTTCAATTGTTTCAGCTGTCATTTTGTACTGAGGAATATTTGGATAGCTTATTCCTTCTTTCACAGAAACTTTTACAGTATCTAAGTTTTTCATCAAACCAATATCTTCTGCTGTAAAATCCTACACTTGCTCTCTGACTGCCTCTTTCAATTCTTCAGGTATTTTCTCTTGATCAAACACAGGAAAAATACTATTCTTTTCTGCTTCAATTAGTGTCATTGTCATTTTATACAAACTATCCTCATCTGGAGTTTGAAGCTCAATGCCATCTGGTGAGCAATAAATGGCACAGTTCATTTTACACAGTATGTCCCTTCCAAGGAGATTTACAGGACTACTGTCACACACTACAAATCGATGCATATCTTTGAAATTTCCAATCTCTATTTCAATTGGTTTTGGTAAGGACGTTTTAATCTGCTGATTAGCTACACCTACAACTTGAATGTGTTCAACTGAGAGAGGAAGATTTTTAATTTCAACTGATCTAACAGTAGAATGTGTAGCACCTGGGTCCACTAGGAATGTCACATCTACATCATTTACCTTCCCATTTACATATGGACCAGACTGATCTACCTCTAGAGGCGCGCCAAGCATGCACTCTTCTCCCTCTTTCAGGCACCAACAGAAACTGTCATCCGACTCGCTTCCGTCTTCTTTCAGCCAATATTGCCGACTCACATGCCTCTGTTATTTCTTGTTACCTGGTCTCCTGCGCAGAATCCTGTCTCTGTACTGTATCTCTTAAGGTTTACATTGTGAGGAAGTGGAGGTTGTGGCACCTGACACAATGGATTAACTACCTGTTGCTGTGGCGATGGTTGTTGAATTATCTCATTCTGCACCTGCGGATTCAATTATGTATTTTCCAGATTAACTTTTGATGGATACTTATACTCTTTCCTCCAATGTCCCATCCTACCGCAATTATGACATGGATATTTCTTCTTTAATTCTTCTATATTTCCAGTTAATTTTGGCTTACTAGAATTTCCTGTTACTCTATTTTGGTTCCCTTCTGCAGTTTTATTTTCTAATTGAGCTTCTTGATGCTCTGCAACCTTTACTTGTGCCCAAATTGCTTTCTCCTTGAGTTTCCTTTGTTTTACATCAATTTCATCACTACAGTATTTTGCATGTCTCAGGACTTTGTCCACGGAACATGACTGCCATCCCATCAAATTATGCTTACTCATATCCCCTATTTCTGGTCTCAATACAAATACAAAGCGATATATACAAAGTGACTCATATCCTATTCATTCAATTCCTCATATCCACTATACTGTTTAAACACTACTAACAGTCTTTCATAAAATGCATAAACTGACTCTTTGGCTTCTTGTATTGTCCTGTCTATTTTCACCCAATCTGTTTCTTTTGGTGTAATTTTATTTTTCAGAAACACTATCACTTGCTCATATTTTCGCATTACTTCAGGTCCAGAAGCACCTGTCACTTTATCTCGTGGATATTCTTATTTTGGCCAATCCACCGTAATTGGACACTCTGACCATAGATCGGCTGGTACTACTATGTCAAATAACCCATCTAAGTCTTCCCATAAAACTTTTGAAACTTTCACAAATCGATCTACTTGCCTATACCACTCTACTGGCTTCTCTCTCAATCTGGGAAAATCATTTGTAAATGATAAAATATCTTGTCTACTCCAAGGTACATGCACATATTCTCCTCCAGGTATTTCTCTCATAGGAAATTCTTTTACCACTTCTTCCTTTTCTCTTACTGGTAACGCTAATGTGGATTTTTCACTGCTTTCCTCACTTTTCTTTGTCCAAATCATTTTCCACTTATCAATATCTCCCCATTTTCTCAATAACACAATTAATTCTTTTATTTGAGTAATTCTCCTTGCTGTATTCATGTTTTCTATATCCTTGTCAGTAAAATCTACTCTATAAGGTTTCTGCAATATTTTGTATTTTGTAAAATTCACATCCATTTCACCTGCTAAGCTTTCAAACCGATCATGCATGCTTTAGGTTTTCCACGTAATTCTCTTACACATGAATATGATTTCATCATCCTGATAATTTTTCAGTCTATCTGTACCAATTGTTCCAATTATTACTTCCTCAATATCAACTTTTGGCCTTGCTACATCTAACAATTTTGGTTCTGTTTCTTTCAGTTTTAAGGTTCTGATCCAATCACTTAATTCCTGCTCTGTTGGCCCTACTGAAGTTTGTGTTAAATCGATTCTCTCTACACTTTTCTCAGGAATTATAGAACAAGACTCCGCTCCTGTTGGAAATTTATACGGAAGACTCTTATTAAAAGTCAAATCTGGCGGTGTCATTTGGTTGGTACGTTTAATTTCTGACAAATCCGGGTAAACCACTTCTTTTACTTTTTGTAAACTCTGCTTTAAAGGAATAGTTAAAGATGGCTCTTTTATCTTCTGTTTTTCAAACACTGGGATTACAGGACCTATTGTTACTGGAACAGTTACAGCTTCTATATTTTTAGTAAGCTCCTGTATCTTTTCAGTTAATTCATTTGTTGAACGTATATATTAAGAAGTACTCTGTTGTGCTTCAATTTATTGTTCTACTCTATTTCCAATATTCTCCATTCCATTCCCTTGTTTAGGTGTCCCAGTATATTTAGTTCCGATTAATGGAGCATCTGAATCATATCTCATTTCTACTCTCTCCAGGAGATCTCTGAAGTTTGAGAATCATTTTGGAGTTTCTGCTAGTCTATCCTCTAACTGTGGAGCACTTGGAGTTGTACCCATAGAATTTGCTTGGTATGGCGGTGGTCGCCTATTTAGGATCTCCTCCAACACTGCATCCTCGGACCCACAATCCTCATATCTCCTTTTTCCTGTTTCTATATTATTCCTTTTTTCTGTAAATTATCACCCTTTTTCCGCATCTACCAATCTAACCGGATACATTCCATCACACATGTTAGCATATCTCCCCAGGCTGGAAAAGAAGTATAAAGCTTCAGAGGGCAGTCCAGCTTGTCTTCTTGGACAGCCGAAGCCTGATTCATAAACCATCACCGTAACCCACGGAACTGTTCACTATTTCTCACAACTGGGCCCATAACTCTTACCTTTCATTCACTCACACATTTATTCTACTCTGAGGATTCAGTGAAGACCTAAAAGGAGAGCCGCGGTGCTATAGCGGAGTGCCTAAACGTAAAATGTATACATTATTTACAACTGCAGTTTATTTTAATACCATGGTTTTTTCTAAAGGAAAGATTTAAAACAACCCACTATTCATTTTCGATGGATCAGCTAGTAAAAGTTAACTACAGGATAACAAGACCTGCTTAATTCTCCATTTATTTAATTTGTATTTAGAGATTAAATCTCCTAGCATGATCTCTACGTTTTTACTTGAAGGAAATAATTCAATTATGCATTAAAAATCCTAAAAGAAAGGTTAAATTCAAAACATTTATTTAAAGCATGACAGTTTAGGAAAATAAGAAAAATGTATATTACCCAAATGTAGAGACACAGACATCAGCACAAAAACAAAATAGTTCTCAAAGAAACACCGCTCTATCTCTCTCGATGTTCCCTTCTCATAGGACTTCGCATGCCATTCAAAAGTTAAAGTTCAGAAAAATTTCAGTCCCTGCGCCATAAGAAAAATTGCGCAGACCAACAGCATCTCGGGGTGCAAAGATCAGGTCAAAAAGCAAGCCTTTATCCAAAGCCCCAAATGTCCTCTTTTATGCCCTTTTTCACTAACTTATCTATCTAAATTCGTAACTCTTATGTCCTAAAATGTCCGTGATTGAGTTGGATGAGCATCACCTCATCGCTTTACTGTTCCATTTATGCAAAGTCATCCTTATGACTAGAAAAATAGTGGTGCTATTGTTCCCATTTTTCTTCCTTCGAGGTGTCCTTTAAATTGTTATTCGGGATCCCATTCCCAAGAGTTAACTTGCTGACTTCAACAAACTTGGCATGTACTCCATGAGGCAGGCCACGCTGTCCTTGACCCAAACTGCTCAGTCATAGGCAGCTCACGCTTCCAGTTGGCGCATGCGTACTTAGACCTCGGAATTACAGTCAGCTTCCATTTTGTTTTGCTCACACAGGCCTCAATATAAGGGGAGAGGGGAGAGGTGTGGCACCGCGGCCAGGGTGACTGACGCTGGAATCTGGGGATCAGGGTTCGATCCCCGGCTCCGGCGGCAGGTTAGCCCAGCACCATGTGACTCTGGGCAATAGCTTGCTTAATCTTCCCGACGGCCCCCAGCGCCTAGAGACCCTTACGGGTGATTGTGCGCTTTACAAATGTGGATTATTATTACTATTATTATTATTATTATAAGAACTATTACAGAAACAAACACAAATAAACGTAAATTTACGAAATAAAGCCTTTCTGTTTACCTCCCTCTTCTAATATTATCCCAGTTAGTATTTACCTAGCTTTAAGCAACACATATGCATGTTTTTACTTACAATCTTCATGATTTATGCCACAAATAAACAGACAAAAAGCGCATTCATGCAATTTTCAATTAGATTACGACAAATGCGTACCCTTTATGACACGATATACGACAAATTAGTAAATTATGCTTGGCAATTTCATACAAATTAATATCCCACGTGTATTTGTGTGTGTGCATTCTATTCTATGTTCGTTAATTTCAAAACCACACATATAGTACGTATTATTGTTACGGAAAGTTAATTTTACAAGGGGTATACAAAACTTTTTGTTTCCACCTTGCTCCATCATGAGCAGGCCTGCAAAGTCGTTGCCCACTCCTGGGTGGTGTTTCGCTAGGTGGAGAACTATGTGAGGAATGTCCCAGTGTTAAAATGTCTGCTCTAGCTTGAACTGTGGTAAGTTATACCTCTTGTTTTTGTAAGTTATACACAATGATCAAGTTGTGCGAATAAACAGTTGAAAATAAGGCAGAGAAATGCCTGCAGCACTAACTGAAATGCTGAAAGTTCTACTACATTGATTTGTAAGTATCACAGGCCTTGGACCTTGGCCCTGACAACTGGCCCTTGATTGTGAGCTGACCCATGTGTGCTCCCCACCCCCTGAGGAAGGCATCTGGGGTTCTTCTCACTTGTGGCTGGGGGTCAAAATAAAATCTGGGCAGGAGAAAGTGTTCGCTGTTACTCCATTACAGTTCGGGCAGCACCTTGGGCTCCACCAATAGTAGACTGTCCAAATGCCCAGTTGCTTGTGACTATTGTCCAGCAAGGTACTTTTGTAGTAGCGCACATGCATATTTTCGTAACTAATACAATGCCAGACACCATCATGCCAACAGTTTCAATGTCGTTATCACTGTCACAGGACACAATTTCTGGTAAAAGAGAAGCAGCCTTTAAAATCACATCATTCTTTTGTTGGCGGAGTTGGCCTTGGCTGTCATTGTATTGCATACTGCTCCCAAGAACGGTTGACTTTGTTGAGAACAAAAGGTCACTTTCTTTTGGCATTGATGGTGAACCCCAAAGTGTAGTGGAGTGAGATAGTAGGTTGAATGTAAGTGAGTCATTGTGCTTGTTTTTTGCTCTTTGCCCTGCTCCCATTCCAAGCGCAGGTACTGGAAAAGATCATCAACAATCAACTTATGACACACCTGGAGCAGAACCAGCTACTTTACGCCTCCCACTCTAGCTTCCGCAACAATCACAGCACCAAAACTGCCCTGATAGCAGCCACCAACAGCATTCAAACGCTTCTCGACCTCCCTTTCACTTGCCCATACTCCCCATATCTACCGAAGCAGAAGTGGAGGACACTCCTCCTACATCGCAGTAAAGACCTAGAACAGCCCCCCCACGCACATAAGGACCTTCACCTCACTTCCAGAATTCCAAATAGCCCTCAAGACCTGCCTGTTCGAATAAGCCTCCAGGACCTGAAGGTGCCTGGATACTCTATCAAGTGATTAGCCACTATTTATAAATTCTGATCGATTGATTGATTTACCAACTTGTTGTCCACATGAGGAAGACATGAATGCTGTAGCATCAAACATGTACTGCTAATACCCCCAGGCTTTTGGTAAACACTTGAGGTGCTGTTGTGACCCAAAAGGGTATGACGAGCTAGCAATGTGGTAGGACGTGTCTCTCGGGAGCTCCCGGCGTCCACCACCATCTAAAGCGATTTCTAGCGGACCCCGGGGCGATCGCTACTCACCCAGAGGTAGCTGCAGTCCTGTGTTGCCCGGGGAGCCTTGAGTGCCCTTCCTACGAGGTCCGTGGCCGCAGCAGTGCCCGTCGGTGAGGTGATGAGGGAGGCCCTCGAGCGCGAGGCGCCATTTTGAGTTGCCCGTACGGAGCCCAGCCCGGCTATCTGTTGCCTACGGAGGGGTTGCTGGCCCCGAGAATGTGCTCCTTTGCTGGTGTTTAGTGGGCTGAGGCATAGCGGCGGCGGGATTGTCCATTGAGCTCGCTGCAACCGGCCTCCAGACTTCCGTGATCTCTCTGGCTGCAGCGCCCATGGGCCGATTTTTTCGTCCCCAGCGAGGGGACTCTGCCTTCTGCCCGTCGGCTGCCGGTCCTTGAGGCGGCTCTGGGGCCCTGAGGTGTGGGCTCCCCCCCCCCGCGGACTGAAGCGGTGGACCTGGCGAGAGGTGTGGCCCGGTGGTGGTGGTGACGGCACCCCCACCCCCGCGGATGACGGCGGGGACCCTGATGAGCGGTGTGGCCCTGTTGTGACGGGGGCAACAGTGGCGGGAAGGCTGCAGCCGGAGCCTTGGTAACGCTCCATACTGCCGGCGTGGCCCGCCTGGCGGGCGGATCAACCCCGCGAGTGCCGGCCCTGCCCAGAACTGGCGACCCCCCTGAGGTGAGGAGTGGGGGTGGAGGTGGGGGCCCGCGCTGGTGCCTGTGGTGGGGAGCTTCAGGCGCCTGTGATCTGTGAGCTCCCATACAGCACGGCTACTGCTCGTTGGCCTGTAGCGAGCTGCGGGCTTTGGAGGTGCGGGCCCCCCCAGGCGAAGAGTTCGGCGGCGGAGCTGCGCCTGCTGCTGTAGGGCCCTGAGCGGGGGTCTTGGTGCTGGCGGGGCCCCCCTGGCCTGTGAGGAGACCCGGCAAGGGGCGGGTGGCCCTTCTCTGCCCTATCTGGGGAACCCTACTGCGAGGAGCGCCGGCTGGTGCCTGTGACTGGTGATCCGGGGCCCCTGTAAATGTAAATGTAGTAGTGCCTATGTAGTAGTGCTTATATAGCGCACATATCACCCCCGAAGGGGTCTCAAGCGCTGTACACATACCGCTGTGGAACCCTTCCTGCCCTTTCCATGTGAAGTGCCCACTCCTGGGCACCCCCAAGGTGAAGCCAGGCATCCTAGCGCTGTTGGGGCCGTTGTGGAGATTAAGCAAGCTATTGCCCAGAGTTGCAGAGTGGGACCCATGATTAGAATAGGCACCGAGGCGAGAATTATCAGGTACAGGGAAATTGAGCCCAAGACCCGCTGAGGCGGGAATTGAACCCTGGACCGGGCCAGACCTCTACATCAGGGTCTGCCGCTCTAATCATTGAGCCACACTTCTCCCTGGGCTGCTGGTGGGTCGGCAGCGCTGCCCCACTAGGAGAGGACACATAGCGGTGCCTTGGACTGAGAGGCCTGGGCGGGTGACGGCGCGGTGGCCGCTTCCCCCCCACCCCGGTCGGCTCCTCCGCCTTGTGTATCTGGGGCTCCCCCTTCCCCCCTGTGACGGACTTTGAGAGCCTGTACTGCGAACCCCCCCTGACCTGGGAACCTTGACGCCTGCCCCACGGTGCTGGACGGGCTCTGCCTGTGATCGGACCGCCACCTTGCGTGCCTCAGTGGAGTGACCCTGCCATTGTGTCTTTGCTGCGGGGCCTCCTGGCGACTAGTGTTTGGGTTGCCTGGGGTCCTGATTTGTGGTGCTCTGGGGGGGCTGTCGAGAGAACTCTCTCCCACGATCTGGTTGTCACCTTCAACAGCCCCGACCCCGGCACTTGAGGTGCTAGTAGGCCGGCAGGGTCACATCAACGCTGGCTATGACGTGCTCCAAAGGGGGCAAGACTGAAACGACAGTGCCCCCCCAGGGACAACTCAGTGGTGGCAATGTGGGGCAAAACGGGGGAAACGGCACCGCAGGGCGGAGGCGCCGAGGGCCTCAGGGGACACGGCCCCGGTAACACAGCCATTTATGACATCCTTTATGTCAGAACTGAAAATGGAGATCGGCTCCCTTCGCTCTGAAGTCCACACTTGTGTGCGGGAGCTGCCCGGGAGGTAACAGACCTGGGAGATCGCGTGGACGGCCTGGAGAAGACAGTTGATGCCCGCACTGAGGACCAGGAGCTCCTGTGGCAACGCCTGGCAATGCTGGAGGAACAGCACATAGAGCTGCAGGTCAAGCAAGAAGACCTGGAGAATAGGAGCCGCCGAAACAACCTCCGCATCCGCGGCGTACCACTCTGAGAAGAAGGGAAGGATGTCCTGACTTTTGTTGCACAGCTCCTCCATGAGGTTTGGGGTGACAGCGATGCCTCACCACCGGCCCTAGATCGCGCCCATCGGGTCTCCGGACCGCCGGGGCGCCCAGGACTTCTCCCGGATATCCTGACGAGGGTCCCCTTCTTCACGGAGAAGGAGGCCATCCTGCGAGCCGGGTGAAGCAAGCCGGACCTTACTTTTAGGGGTCACAAAATCCAAATTTTCCAAGATCTAGCGCCCAACACCCTCCAGCGGCGGCGAGCCTTCAGACCGGTGACTGAAAAGCTGCAGGACCTGGGCATCGCTTACCAATGGGGCCATCCCTTTGCCCTTATCTTCCGGTGGGAGACCAAATGGAGAGTTGTGAGGAAATTCGCTGAGGCGGCGCAGCTTCTGCAGCTCCCAACATCACCGCCGGCGAGTCAGGTGCGCCCACAAAGGCAGGAGCTATACCAGCTAAACCGTCCTGGACCACAGTCCAACGACACCGCCACTCACCCCGAGTGGATGAGCAGTCTGCCTCCCAGACCAAGCAGGACATTATCGCCCACATCAAGTCCCTGGAGGGAGACCGAGAGGAGGCTACATCTTGTCCGCCAACCCCGTGATCTTGCAGGAGACTTTTCCAGACGGCTCATGATCTACTTGTTCGGGGGGTGAGTGCTCTCCCCCCTTCCCTCAGGACGCCACTGAGGACGACTGCCCAACCTGGTTTTGCACCCCGGCTCCTATCTCTAGGGTGGGCGACGCCGGGCTCCTACCCACGATGACCCTAGGACCGGCTACGCCCCTATCCCTGGTGATCCCTGAGGGAGTGACATCCCTGGGCATATCCGAACCCCCGGGTGTAGGATGCCTGTTGGCGGGATCAACTGGACTTGGCCCTGTTGGCCACTGTTGGACCATATATTTTCTCCTTGTTTTTCTCTTCTTTCTGGCCTTCCTTACTTTCCTTCCTTCTCCTTCCTTTCTTCCTTACTTGTGCGGGGTGGGGGGCGGTGTGACGATGGCGCTTGGCCCGAGCTGCACTGGCGTGGGGTGTTTGTGCTGGTGGGCGGCTGCGGGGGAGGGATGGAGGGGCGCAGGCGACTCCCCTTAGAACTTCAATATGACTGCCCCCTAAAGGTCCTGACGCTTAACGTTAAGGGCCTGAACTCCCCCAAATAAAAGGCGGCAGACCTGGCGATACCTCCTGCAGCAGAACCCTGACATCATATTTCTCCAAGAGACCCCTCTTCTGCAGGCAGACGTTGGGCGCATGGCGCACCCCAGAGATCCCCTTCAATTTTGGGCTGCAGCAAGCACTAAGACAGCAGGCGTGACGATTCTGTGTAGACAGGACATCAGGCGGGGGGACACCAAGCCCTTCAGGAGTGACGACGAGCGCTACCTCAGGGTGAGTGTGGGCGTTGGCCGACGCACCTTCACTTTATGTAATGTTTATGCACCCAACCAGCTGCAGGATCGGTACCTACGCACGCTTTTTAACACACACGTCCCGCGGGGGGACCCCTCCCTGATCCTGGGGGGAGATTTTAACCTAGTCTGGGACCCGGATGCTGATCGTAGCGATACCTCGGCCTACGGCTCTGGGGCCATGTCCTCTGTGCTGTGTACCCAGATCACGGACCTGGGACTCTATGATGTATGGCGCTACCGCTCCCCAGGATTGAAAGATTACTCGTTCTACTCCCATGCCCCCCGCTCGTTCTCCCCTATCGACTATTTATTTATCTCTGACGCTCTGCTGAGGGATGTCCTGGGCTCTTCCATTTCTACCATCTCGCTATCGGACCATGCGCACGTTGAATTGCTGCTACAGGATCCGGCCGTTCACCCCGCTCGAGAGGCGCAATGGCGTCTACCGCCGAGCGTCCTGAGGGATGCGGCCGATGTAGACAGCATCAGGGTGGCCATAGACTCTTACTTCGCTAGCAACGACCTGCCGGAGACACCCTTCCCTGTCGTATGGGGCGCCTTCAAGGCGGGGGCACATCACCATCCTCTCGATTGCACGGACTCGAGCGGCCAGGACCCTCGAGGATAATCTGGAGAGAGATATAAAACGAGAGGAACAGCGGGACCTTAATAGCACCTCCGCTGTGTCTAGACGGCGGTTGGCCAATCTCAGAGGACAGCTCCGACTCTTGCGTACCAACAAGGCGGAATCTTCCCTGTTGGCCCTGAAGCAGAAATACTTTGAGGGTGGAGACAAGGTAGGCAGCTTGTTGGCAAAGCGATTGAGGGCGCGGGGGGCCAAGACCCACAACGCCAGTGTTCAGCTCCCTGACGGGACGAAAGCCGTCTCAGAGAAGGGTAAATGCAAAGCGTTCCGAGCTTACTACACCGCGCTCTATCAGGAGGAACCACCAGACCCAGGAGCTGTGGCCGAGGTCGTACAAGCCTATACAGGGACGCCGCTCCACCTGTGCCATGCGACGGCCTTGGAAAACCCAATCGTCCAGGAGGAGATAGCAGCCTCCATACGGAATCTTCCCCTTGGGAAAACTCCAGGACCGGATGGTCTGCCTCTATCCTTTTACCGTATGTTCCAGGCGCAGCTCGGACCTCACCTCTTGAGACTGTTCAACTCATTTACCGATGCGGAGGGCCCGTCTCTAGACATGGGAATGGCGGAGATAGCACTGATTCTAAAACCCGGCAAGGATCCGACGCAGTGGGCCTCGTACCGCCCCATAGCCTTGCTGGACACTGATTTTAAGATCTACACCAAACTCCTGGCGAAGCGTTTGGACCCCCACATGCCGGGTCTGGTAGACCCGGTTCAGGTTGGCTTCATCCGCAATCGGCAGGGGGCAGACAACGTCCGTAAAGTAGCTCTCCTGGTGGGGAAGGCGCGTCGCTGGAATACTCCGGCCTGCCTCCTCTCACTGGACGCGGAGAAGGCCTTTGACCGGGTGGGCTGGACCTTCTTACGGGCGGTCCTGGGCAAGCTTGGACTGGGACCGGACATGATCACCAGGATCATGGCACCATACCTCGCTCCGCAGGCCCGGATTCGGGTCAATGGACAGCTCTCGGCGCTGTTCCCCATCCGCAGGGGCACCCGACAGGGGTGCCCCCTATCGCCCTTGCTCTTCGCCCTAGTGGTGGAGCCGCTGGCGGCAATGATCCGTCGGGCACCCGACATTCATGGCATCCACATGGGGGGCTGTGAGAACAAGGTGGCGCTGTTTGCTGACGATCTTCTCCTCACCCTCACCCGCCCTGACGAGTCTTTGCCGGCACTCCACTCTGCGCTGACCCTTTTCGAGCGGGCCTCTGGCCTTAAGATTAACCATGGCAAGTCCTGGGACCTCAACATTACTGTTCCGGAGGCAGACATACCTCGCCTCAAGCAGCTGGCGCCATACCAGTGGGCCGCCCAGAGCATCCGTTACCTCGGATTGCAGATAACCCCTTCCCTGGACACGTGGTCGCAAGTAAACTGGCGAGAGTGTCGACTATCGGTCCTGGAGGAACTACGACAGTGGAAGACCCTGGTGCTGACATGGCTGGGCAGGCTCAATGCTGTCAAAATGTCAATCCTCCCTAAAATCCTGTACCTATTTCAGTGTCTCCCCATGCCCATCCCGCTCCGCAACATCCGCGATCTCCAGCGTGCCCTCACAGCCTTCATTTATGGCGGTAAGAGGCCTCGATTCTCCCAGAAATTGTTAATGACACCGCGGGATGGGGGGGTCTGGCTTGCCCCGATTTACTGGATTACTACTGGGCCTCGCACCTCCGCTTTGTGGTGGAGTGGGGAGTGACGGAGAGTGAAAGGGATGGCTTCACATGGATCGGGCTGTGACGGGGCGTACCATCTGGGACCTAGTCTGGCATCAGCGGGCGGCACGCTCTAAGAGCGCCTATTTGGGGGTCCCCACGAAGACAGTGCTTAACATCTGGGAGGCGGTAGCTGTGCGCCGAGGCCTTACGACCTTTCCTTCGCCGCACACCCCGATCGAAGGGAATCCGTCTTTTCCGCCAGCACACCAAACGCAGGCATTTGCCAAGTGGACGCAAGGGGACTGCAGGGTGGTTACGGACCTATTCGAGGAGGGCAAACTAAAATTCTTCACCCAATGTAGAGAAGAGTTCCATGTCCCGGTGACGGCACAACTGCAGTATACCCAGCTGCGACATTGGGTGACTGCAGACGCAATGTACCAGGCGGCCACGCGCGCCTTCACCCCCTTTGAGCGACTGGCCCGCCACCCCATCGAATCCAAAGGACTGGTATCTCATATTTACCAGATCCTGCAGCACCCGCAGACACCGCCTTCCCACCCCTACCAGGACAGGTGGCAGGCATTGTCAGACACGGACATTACCCCTGCGCAATGGCATAGGCTCTGGCGGGACATCCCCAAAATATACCGTAGCATCCCACAGCGGGAAAATGCCTATAAATTAATGACTCAATGGTATTATACTCCTCAGCGCCTGCACCAGATGTTTCCTGCCTCCTCGCCCCTGTGTTGGCGGTGCCGATCTGCAACAGGCGATCTCATTCATATCTGGTGGGCGTGCCCGGCACTAACTCTCTACTGGAAGGAGGCACATCACATCAGCCACATCAGGGGGGTGCTGGGATTTCCTCTGCCTGAACTCACTACCATGTATAGGAATGACAGGAGAAAAACCCATAAACCTCGTTGGGATGGGTGTATCGTGTAGACAAAAACAGTTCCCAACAGGTATTATGTAGAGACAATTTCAAAAGTGTATGCAACAAGCATTACAAAAGGATCGGAAACAAGGAGTCAATTGATTTTTAGAAGAGGTAGTATTATTTACCAAGAGGCAAAGAGGGGAAAAACTTTCATATGCAAAGATACAGTTTAAACAGCACTGTAAAGACCGGATCTTGTGACAACCCAGTGACACTTGGTGCAAGGTGCTATATACAATGAGTGAAGTGAATGTGCAAGTGCTTAAAAACAGCATTGGCGACGCATTGAACAAATTATATACATCAGTTCCAGGCTCCGAATAACAAGTTACAATCACTTGGAAAAACAATTATTTCTACTGGAGCACAGGACGTGGTATGCGTCGTATAGTTCAAGCTGTACAGTCGACGGCGTTTCGATCCCCTTTAGTCGGGATCGTCATCAGGACAGGGTTGTCGATAGGCACAGTGCTGTGGGCAAAGAAGGGTAATTTTGAACGGGGGAACGTGGCTGGGGGCAGAATAGGGGGTGAAAAGGTGACCAGGTATTCATTAAATTAACATTAAAGGTTTGGTGTGTAAATGGCGTGGCTGGGGTTATGGCCAGAGCGGGGAGGAGGAGTGAAGCTGGGGGTGATAAACGTGGAGAGGCTGGTGGGTATCTCTAGAGTAAAACAATCGCCGATTAGTGGAAAAAGGTGGCGCAAAAGCTAAATGGGCAGACACTCACAGTTGAGCCAGGCAAGTCAGCGTGGCTGGAAGGACTCCATAAAGTCAATTATAGATTGGATGCTGTAAATCAACAAGGGATGGAATTAAGACAGGCACATATATAGCTTTGGCTGAGTTCCAACCCATGGAGAGTTGTGTTACCTGATATATGCTTGAATCTGGTCAGTAGACGGGGTATGTTGCGCCTGCGGGAGGAAAAGGGGGAAGATCAGCGCGAGCCGGCTTAGTGAAGGGACAGACGATTAATGTTAAATGGGCGGTGAGCGCACTCGAGATGAGCGCACTTAGAATACTTGGCGATGCTCTTACCTGAGTAAAGCAGGGCGGCCAACGGCAATGCGGGGCTCTTCTGGCGTCAGGGCTACCGGCAATGAATGCGGGAGCTGCCCTGGCGTGTACGTGCGTCCTCGGTATTAACCAGGAAGTACCGAGCCGGGGGCGGGGTCCAAGCGCTGGGGGTGGGCGGGGAACGGGTAGTGTGACACAGGCGTCACGGTACCCTCCACTAATCGGAAGGGAGAAGGCGGGGTCCAGTGGCGACTGGAGGTGGGGCGGGGGGCGTGAGAGTAAGTTGCTAGGGTAGCGTGAATAAACAGGAAGAAGCTGAATTCAGGCTGGGGTCAGGACTGATATTAGCGGCGTGTGAGGCCGAGGCATGCTAGCGGCCGCGGAGGGTGAAGGTGTAAACATTGGACGTATATGATTATGGTGGCAGGTTTAGTTACATTGCATGTGCATACTGCATTAAAACTCACTACCAGCATCCTGCTGGGTGTTAAACCTGCTGCTCTAAAGGCCCTTACCAGGAGTGATTGGATCCTGGCGCTCCAAATGCTGGGTGCTGCCAAACAGCTCATAAACTTATACTGGAAAAAGCCCGAAGCTCCTCCAATCGCGGCTAGGTTTGTGCGCCTCTGGCATGTCCTTACGATGGAGCTCTTCACAGCCCGGCTGCAGGCGCGCAATACCCGCTTCAAAGCTGTGTGGCAGCCCCATGTCAAATACCTTTGCGCAGTTGAACGGGCGCGCTACGTGCCTATCAAACTCAGGGCGCTGAGATTGTTTGAGGATGCTCTTGCCCCCCCTGACCCAAGCAGATTGCCACCATGACTGCCCCCCTAAGCTGCGCCTCATCGCTACCGTCAGTAGACTGGAATATCGAGCCCCACGCGCTGTCTCTATTCTTGCTCTCCTATCCCACCTCCTTTTCCTGCTTATCTTTCTCTAGCTGTTCTTTTTCTTGCTATTACTGTCTGCTTTTCTGGCCCTGATGCCCTGTTGAAATGGTTGTTCCATACGAGCCTGTTGCCCGTCTATAGCATAGAAAGGCCCCCTGGGTCTTACCACTCCACAAGCCTACCTAATGTTGTGCTCTGCCATTTGATCGCGGCCGGCCCCTCTGGGCTGTAGGCGCAACGCTGTGTATAACTCTCCTCCCCCCTGGACTTGCCATCTGATATGCTCTTCTATCACGCGCCCGGCCCTGAATAGGGTTGTAGGCTTATCGCTGTGTACCTGATTCCCTTGTGGAGTGTGACCCTTTCCCCTTGCTGAAAAATAAAAACAGATTTGAAACAAAATGGTATGACTTTGAATTGATAGTGAACTCAACAAACCTCAGGCACGGTTGGTGAGCTATGTCGATGATGAAATAAAATGTAGGCCTCCTTAAGACTGAGTATTACCATGTAGTCCTTGATCCACAGCAGCATAACTGTGTCTTAAAGAGCTCTGCTATGATGTACTGATTCAGCTGTCTGAGGCTGAATATCAGCAGCAACGTATGGTCTTTCTTGGAGATAAGAAAATACAGAGAATGGCGTGGATGAACACATTTGATAGCTCCCTTTTGAAGTAATGAAAAAGTTATTGACCTTTAGTAGAGAGCTCTGGGTAGTTCCCAAGTTTAGTTGGAGACCGGCTGTTTTTATTAATTCCAGGTTGGCTTGGTTGGTACTTTACCAATATAAACCTGTAATACTGTGCCTGGAGTGGTAAAAGGCTTTTGACATTTTACTGCTAGGCAGGACTAGCACTGTGCTAATGCTTAAAAACTTTGCTATAGAAATGGCAAAAGACTTTGTCCCTTTCTAACTCCGCGTGGATGGCACTGTGCTAATACTATGCTTAAAGATTTTGATAGAAAAGCAGACATTTGAGGTGAGCAAATTTAGAGTGTTGCTGGTGTTGTGAGTGCTTTATAGAGGAGCTGCTCTCCACCTAAACGTGGGAACTACTCAGTTCTCTGCTTCTTTTTTGCACATATATATGTGTGTGTGTGTGTGTGTATATATATATACTTATATATATATATAATTTTTTTTTCAGCACAAAAAAGGGCTACAGGGACATTCTAGTTAGGTACAGATTTCACTTGTACAAAACCATTGAAATTCAGCAGTTATAGTTGCCTGAGCTAACTATAATTTACGCCCCCGCATTGCACTGCTTATGACCTAACATATCACATCACTCATGACATGGTCAGTGATATCACTCATGACATCTCAAATTACATCATCTACAGAACCAACCACTCACACACTGTCTTACACACCCACACAACCTCTTATACACCCATGCAACCACTCACACAGCCAATTACTCATCCACAGTGCCACTCACACATACAGCCACTGACACAGCCGCTCATCATTCACAGTGTTTAATTAGAGCTGGTGGTTTCCGGTGCTCAGCGCTTGTGACAGCCTGCCACAAGGTAGAGTTGTCTGGCTGATTTAGAGTTGATCACAACAATAGGAAATCATTAAATTAATGTACATTAAAAATGACGATTATCTGCTGCCCAAGCCTTTCTTATAGCCTTGGAGGCCTAATTATTCTGAACTGTCACACCCACAGGAGTGTGATGGTTAGTAGTTGGCTGTTACTATCACTGGGAGCATGACAGTGGTACTGTGTGGTGCAAGCTGCAGGGGCCCCGTGATGAGACCCCTGGTACTTATTATTTTTACAAATTAAGCACTGCCCATACACCTAGTTACACAGTCACTCAAACAGCCACTCACTCATCCATACAGCCTTTCACACACCTACTCACTCACCAATACAGCTACTCACGCACTCAGTCACTCACCCATACAGCCTCTCAACAGAGCCACTCACACACCAACAACCAGTTACATACCCATTCATACATCCATTCAAGCACTCACATGTCTACTCACTCACAAATACAGCCACACTCACTCAGTTAATCAAAGACCCGTTCAAGCAGCGACTCACTCACTCACCCACCCATACAGTCACATACACATCCAATCACTCACCCATACTGTCACTCACACACAGCCACTCAATTACCCATACTGTCATTCACACACCCATACAGCCACTCACCGAGCCCCTCACTCACCCATACAGCCACTCAAACACCACACCCACTCACACATCCAGTCACTAAACAACCACTCACACACTGATACACAGTCACACAGCCCCTCACATAATATATGTTAGTAATGGTTATCTCTCAGTAGTAATACACAAACTATACTAATTTAACTTTTGTAGTACCTTAGTATATATGTTTAAAACTCATAACCTTTTAGAAATCACTCACAATCACTGACCATGTCCTGAGTGATGTAATATGTGAGGTCATAAGCAGTGCATCACGAGGGGTAAGTTATAGTTTGTTCAGGTAACTATAACTGCTAAATTTAAATGGTACTGTATGAGGGAAATCTGAGCCTAACTATACGCACCTGTAACCTTTGGTTTTTTTCCACTCAATTCCTAAGGTTTTTTCAAAATTCTGTTTCTTAACTATAACGTTCCTGTAACCTTTGATTTTTTTTCAGTGAATTGCTACGGTTTTTCAAATTTTATTTTGAAAGTATTATACCTGTAATGTTTAGTTGTTCCAGTTAAATTCTAGGGTTTATATTTAAAACGAAGTATACTTCATCCTCTTTATATTTTTGATTTAGTAATTGTTTTTAATTGTACACGTTGTTTTTTTAAATAAATTGTATTTATATACATTTAAAAAGCTAAAGGACCAGCTGAACGTGAATACATTCTGAGTGACCATGCAGAAAAGGTGGATCTCTTACACATAGAACAGTTAAACGCTGTTAAAAAGTGGTAACCAGCAAAACCTTTTTGGAGGAAATATTTTTATCAGGTTTTACTGGAAGGCTCCAACCTTCCAAAACAATATTTTTGTTTTGTTAAACAAAATAGTAAATAGGAGGGGCGTGGCCTAGCGGTCCAACATGGTGGATGATCACCAAACGAGCCTCTGTAGCACCACACTAATCCTTATACTATCCTGCCGTTTTTTTCAGCTCTCATGCGGTTCTGACTCCCAGTAAATGAGCCTAGAGCCTGGCAGCCCCCGGTGAGCACATCTACCCATCCAGTGGCGCCTGACACCGGGGAGAGTCTGCGGCCTCTCGAGCCTCGCACTTGCGTGCGTGGCGCTGCTGCGCACCTTGGTGTGCAGAGGTGTATGCTGTGTCATCTGATTCCCACCCGCGGCTGTTGTCGGCGTGGAAGTGACATCTGGGCCCGGGGGGCAGGCGAGATCCGGTGGCTGTGCCAGATCGTGGTATCCCAACCCTCTACCCCCCACTTGTGACCGGAGATTCAGGGTGAGAGCCAGCAGCCGTTACGCAGTGTTCCCTCTTTCGGCCCGTGAGGCCGCACTGCCTGGTGGATTTGACTTGCATCGGCAACTGCATCGAGCCGCGGTGTGCTGCCACCCATCTAGAGTGCCAGTTGAAGTGAGGAGGTAGGTGGCTAGGTCATTGACGGTGCACGCGGCCCCCGGCTGCTGCAGCGAGATCATGATTGTGGCCTAATATCCACAGGCGGCCGAGGCCCAGTGATTCTTCCCTGAGCCTGAGGAGTGGCGACGCGCTCCTGGGAGTTGCACGAGAGCAGTGGGTGCCAGATCCTTGCCACTGGCGGTGCGTGGCAGGTGGCAGTGGGGGGGTGGCCCTTGGCCATTTCGGGTTGCGGTGAGACCGTGTCAACTCGGGCAGCTTGCCGCTGCACCGGGAGGCCCTTATCACCATTGGCTGATGCTCAACACTTGGGGAGGCCGATTTGCAGTTGAACTGTACAATACACCTTACTTCGGCACCCATATTAGTGGATATCTGACACAGGGGCGACGATAGACAGCTGAGATCTCATGACAGACGGTCCCTGCAACGTGTGTGTGTCCGTTGCTCCCTTGGCTGGCTGAGTGACCAAACCGCCACATGGGGGTAGTGTTACGGCCCCATTTCTGCCGGCGCATACATGCTCCATGCTCTTGTTAGAGACTGTGGGGAGAGCATAATTTATTGCGGGCCCCCTTCCTGGAACTCTAGTTCATGCCTCTGTGATCCCTCTCCATTGCTGTCATTTGGCGTGCCTGGGCCTTGGGGGCTCTATTATCCTGATAGGAACCATACCTTCCCTTGGGTTGACTAAAGATAAGATCCTAGGCGCGACAGCTCGGCAAAGTACCATTGATAAATATGCAGGCACAGGCCCCAGCTACGAGCAGTCTGCCGTCGTCTGTGCCAGACGATGCCGCTATATTAGCCGCCATTACACAATACAGGGATATGCTGGAGGCCAAGACTGGGGCTGCTGGCTCGGATGCCATGCTCCTCAGGCAAGACTTGCGCAACGCTGTACAGTGCATAACTGAGTTCAGGGTGTCGACAGTAGAGGACTCTTTCTCTACGCTTCAGAAGAAGGTCTCTGCCTTGCAATCCATCAATAATCTCTGCTTTGTTGGGTTTCCCGAGGGCTGCGAGGATTCACTAGAGGTTCACGATGGGTGGTTGTACTGGTTCACCGAAGACTTCCTTCCATACATGAGAAAACTTGGACTGATCCCCAGGGTAGATTTGTCATTGTAGTGGGCTCGATGTATAGGCGGGTATATGTCCTGGGATCCGTATACGCTCACCCACGCCTCACATGGAACCTAATGGAATGCTTGATAAAGCTGTGGGCTGAGGTTCCCCCGGGGTTGACCCTAGTCAGGGGTGATTGGAACAATACGATTTGCCTTTCGATCGTTAGGTGGCGCCGCGCTGGGAATATAGTAGAGTTCTGCAACTCCAAATTGGGGTCCATGGTGCAGGGATTGGATTGGGTGGACACTTGGAGGCGACTTCATTCCACCGAACAGAGTTACACTTACTTCTCTAGTGCCCATTGGTCCTTTTCTTGCATTGACTATGTCTTCTTATCTGCTGCACACATACATAAACTTACAGCAGCCGAAATACTGCCTCGTGGCCTATCGGATCATTCCCCTCTGCAGATAGACCTGTGACTGGATACAATACGCCCCCCTTTTCGCTGGCGCCTATCACCGTGGATATTACAAGATGATAAATATAGGTCACATATGCACAATACTCTTACAGAATATTTCATGCACAATCCTAGGTCGGCTGGATTACCTGCTGTTATTTGGGAAGTGATGAAGCCTACACTCCAAGGGGTGGTTATTGCATACTGCGCAACGCAAGCTGCGTCTGGAAAAATTGACACGGATTGAGGCCCAGCTGCTGGCCGCAGAGTGCGCGGTTAGAGAGCCGAACGGACAAGATTCATTTAGACAGCTACACCATACTCAGCAGGTTTACGCTAGTAAGCTGTGGCTGGGGTGGCCTGGACAGCTACCCGAAGTAGAATATACCAGAGTGGCGACAAATCGAGCACCCTACTACACCACCTGTGTCAGAGAGCTCTCTGCCCTCTCTCCATCCCGACCCTGCGTGACAATGGGAGAGTTCTTACTGACCCCCCACAAATAGCAGCACGCTTTGCAGACTATTATGCGGAGTTATATGCCCCCCGGGAGACCATACCACCGCGGCTAGTTCAGAAGTTCATTGATGACTTGCCTCCACACACCCTTACAGACCATATACGAGACGACATAGATGTCCCAATCACTACCGAGGAGATTCAGGCGGAGTTATCAGTGATGCGTCCGGGCAGGACGCCTGGCCCAAATGGCTATTCCTGTGGATTCCATAAGAAGTATCAATCTGTACTCACTGCTCCCTATCTTGCTGCATTCCACACCGCTCTGGCTGACCATTCTCTTCCAGTGGACTGGCGTCATGCGGAGATAGTGGTATTCCTCAAGACAGGTTGGCATCCTGAACTCCATTCTTGGTATCGCGCAATATCACTACTTAATGTGGAGGCTAAGCTACTCTCCAAGATTATAGCTAATGGTATAGTCCTGCACATCTCTGATCTGGTCCACTCGGACCAGGCTGGTTACATCTGGGATGCTCCAAGCAACATTACATCCGACGCGCTCATAATGCCCTTGCCTTGGCGGACCGTCTGCGTGAGCCAGCAGCACTATTGCTTGCCGACACGGATAGAGCCTTTGATTTCCTAAGTTGGACATATCTCTTTGCGCTCCTCAGTCGTCTTAATTTCGGTCCTCGTCTTCTGAAATATATCCTGCTTCTTTATATGGATATCACTGCCTCCGTCCATGTGGCAGACACTATCTCGCAGACCTTTCCGATCAGGCGTGGCACCCGCCAGGGTTGTCCCCTCACTCTGTATCTCTTTGCGCTCGCTATGGAGCCACTCGCTGCTTGGGTGCGGATAGATGCACAAATTTGTGGGTTTGAGTGGCCTGGGGCGACGCCCAATCGCATAGCTTTATATGCGGACAAAGTGCTATTCTTCCTTATGCACCCTGACCGATAGGGGCCCAGACTCCTCAGGATCACGCAGATCTTTGGCAACACTTCTAGGCTAAATATGAACCCCCACAAATCCTACTTGTGGCCTATATGCAATGTAGGCCCTCTTGGCCCTTCGTCAGAGGGGGTGGCAGTTGTGCGGGATGGCTTTAAGTATCTGGGGGTCTTTCTGGCGTCTTCGCAATCCCTGTCATGGGACTGGAATTTAGCCCCACTGTGGGTGCACATTAAGGAGCAGACTCGCATCTGGTCGCAGCTGCCGCTCTCTCTATTAGGCAGGTCTGCCATTTTCAAGATGAGCTCCCTGCCCCGCCTATTTTATCAACTTCAAAACCACCCATAGTTGATACCACCTTGTTGGTTCAGACAACTTAATTCTACTCTCCAGCATTTTCTCGGGGGGGGGGGGGGGGGGGGGGGTCAGCTTGTGTAGCATTGCAGACATGCTTTCAGTCAACCTACTGTGGTGGATTGGCAACACCGGATGTCCAGGTGTATTAAGCGGCTTCGCACCTGCTCATGTTAAATGATTGGTGGTACGGAGATAGGTCAGACCCTGCATATGCAGTAGAGCGCTGGCGGATGGGTGCCACACCCCTCCACACAATCCTCCATGCAGGTTCGACCAGGAGGGCTTTGCCACCGGCGACCGCCACTGTCTTCCATTTATGGAAATGCACACTCCAGCAATTGGGATGGTGAGGCAGGATAACAAAACAAGCTGCAACTCTGGCATAATGGCCTCTTGCCACAACCCGCTGGGCTGCCTGGCTTCTCAGGATGGGAGGCTATAGGAATCTCCACTGTCGGGGACATCCTTCATGGCCAGACCCAGTAGTCCTTTCAGGAACTACAGCAAGAATATGCTATGCCCCGATCACAATTTTACAAATATCTTCAACTTCCCCATGCCTTTCCTCCATATTTCATACTCCAGGAGACCATACCTGATTTTAGTCCCCTCGAGGCAAAACTATTTATCGGGGAACTGGAGGAACACAAGAACTCCAAAATCTATTGCACACTTGTCACGAATAGCCGCACAACCCTATCTAAAACACGGGAGGCTTGGCAAGCAGACTTAGGCCCACTGGACGATGAGTAGTGGACCGAGGCGCTGACATCCCCACGGGGCGCAGCCATTGCGACCCGATTGCGATATATACAGTTTAAATTCCTCCACAGGGCTTATTATATCGGCTTTGGCGGGCGGGGCTTATTGCTTCGCCACTTTGCTTGTGCTGCCAGGCGGCCGAGGGCACCCTTATCCATACTGTGTGGCTGAGCACATCGCTCTCTGGGTTCTGGCGTGGGGTTATTGCATGCATGTCACAGGTTTTGGACTGGGAAAACCCTTACTCACCTAGATAACTGTTCTGCACATTTCTCATGATATGGGGGTAATATATATAAACGCCATATGTTGCTACTGAGCCTTACACTCACGAAGCAGGACATTGCGTGGGCCTGAAATGATATCTCTCTGCCCTCCCTTGGGGCTTGGAAGAAGGGTTTGGATTTCTGTATGGGACTAGAAATCCCTATATTTGCCGGGCAGGGATGTCCCCGGAAACATCCCAAGATATGGAAGCGATGTGCAGATTTCCGGGGGATTTATTTAGAACTGATCCCTGAACGCACAATTGATTGACACTAGGTACAACCAAGCGATACAAAAGGGGATGATGGATGGAGCGTTTGAGCAAATCAAACACTCACCCCCAGTCAACTGATCTGGGTTTAATCCATCACCATTCTTTAGCTCACTCGGCCACCCCAGTTCAGACATGGCAATATGCAAATCAGTCTGACCCTGTGCCTCATGGGAACAGTCCAGCACGAACTGCCATGCCATGTCTTCCCTGGACCGGAAACAAGCATCCTGGGACCGGTTTCGGATTCATAATCCTCATCAGCCAGGCTATCTTGAATTCAGTGGCCAAGTGAGCAAGGGACTCACGTCTGAGCATACCCTGCCACACTTAGGGCGAACAAAGCAATACAAAAGGGGATGATGGACGGAGCGTTTGAGCAAATCAAACACTCACCCCCAGTCAACTGATCTGGGTTTAATCCATCACCATTCTTTAGGTCACTCGGTCACCCCAGTTCAGACATGGCAATATGCAAATCAGTCTGGGTACAACCACCACAATGAGGGGATATGTAAAGTTTGTGACAGGGTTTTTCACTTCGGGGCTGACTCTATATGCTTAGTTTCACATAATTTGCATGTGACACCTCAGTTAATTGTTACAGTAATATGTTGTTATGTATGTTATTCTCTTCTATACATTTGGCAACAAAATGTCAACAGCATAATGATTACTATGTACATTCTACTGTTATGGCATTTGGCCTTGACAGGTCTATCTTGGCTGTTGACAATAAAAGTTTGTTGTGAAAAAAAACCTGTCAATATTGTGTGACAAGATAAAAATAGTAAAAAGATATAAATTTTTTTTAAAGAAGTGAGGTCTATGTGTATTACATTTTATAACCTTGAATGTTTTGTGGGAAGAGGTGGGCAAATTATTTGTTTTAGGCCATTTTTGTTCTCAAGAATTTAAGATGCTCTCTTCAAAGCGGCTCATACAGCCCGAGTTAAGGTGCCTTAATTTTCCAAAGATAGTATATTTACATGCAAAGAGTGTTCCTGCATTTTTTTCTCAGCTATTCTTCCTGCGCAATTAGTTACAAAGTGATTATTGATGGGGAGATTAACACATGGAACCCTGGGAATTCCCACCAGCCCCCAGTAGAGTGCCCTGAGGTCAGGTGGAAGTAACTCCGAATTCATATCAGTAAATGGTTCCCAAGTGATGTGAGACAACTTCAGGCCGCCCTCCTGGGTTTTTTTCTGACTCGACTGGTACGAGGACTTCAGGAGCTACGTGTGGACTTGTCTAGTACTTGTTTGCATTTTGAAATATACCTGATTGTCCAGCTGTTTTCATGCAGACCTACCCAACAACAACACAGAAGCAGATGCTCACGGATGGCAGATGGCTGAATATGCACACGCCTCAGTGCAGGTGTTGGTAGGGGTGGGCGGAACTCGCGGGGGGAGGCCCAGCAGTTTAAGGATTAAAATTGCTTAACATGTTTATATAGTCTGGCAATCTGCTGTCTTTTCATCTGACAAACTAACCACGTTACTGGCTAACAGTGGTACTAGCGGAAACCGGTGTGGATCCTGCCGGGGTGAGCAGGTTTAATTAATGGTTTTGTAGCAATGGAATGGTCTGAGGGTGTTATATTTGGTGTACAGCTACCTGAGGTATAGCATGTTATGGTGAGTCGTAGCTGCACGCACACATTGTGCTTGCATTTTGAGCCACCTACATCATAATTCGCTCAAGAGCTGTGATATCTGTTGGGCTCTGGGTTAATCTTCTCACCATTGGTATTAATCCCTGTGTGGTACGTAAACTGTGCACTCTGGAACGACAGACACATGGTCACAGACAGCCATCCAAGTCTGTTCTCAAAGTTGTGTTTTACGTAAAGAACAAGCTTGCTCAACATGGCATTGGCACAGAATACTTCTACTTCAACATCTGCAATTACCAATCAGTGTAAGAATGTCCTTTTCGAACACTAGCTGATCGGTGGAAAGGTTGGTGCAACATTACACTGCACTGGTGCAAAGTTTATCCAATCTACTGTTATCAAGCCTTCCAAAGTTACATCTCTTCAGCTTTTAGGGAAGAACTGTGAGGTATTTGGCATGTTTAACCATTGCTAGTTATTCGTACAGTGCTCCAAGGATTATTTCAACTGGATTTCTGCCACGTGCACAAAAAACCCATCAGATTATTGCACCCTACCACCCCACCCCACCACTTTGCCCTAGATCCACCTGCTCCCCATCTTACCTCGTCAGTAATCCTGCAGAGGTATATCAATGGAGCCCGAGACATGGCTGCGGCTGGCGGAGCCCCGGACTGGTCTGCTGGTCGTCCCTGGTTTAAGCTTTCGGATCAGTTAGCATCAGTTCTACACTGCTCGGTAGCAAGGCAAAGATTAGCTGGCAAAAAACCCACACAACTGTAGAGACATGTTGTATCCAAGAGTGTTGTATCCAAGAGTCATGTGCGAACTCCCGGGTCACCGTGTTCCTGTGTGGTCCACACAGGAACACGGTGACCCGGGAGTACGCGGCTTCATTGCACTCTCTTTTATCAGATTTCTCGTTGACTGTCGGCTATTTGTACCGAGTTCGTACAGACTCTTGGATACAACACGTCTCTACACTGTCTTGAGAGTCGCACAATTTGCGCAGTTCTGCTACGTGTTGCTGATACCAAATTCTGGGAGTTCACACAGAGATAACCCACTCCTGGACACAGGGTGTGAACCTCTATTCCCCGAGATATTCACTCAAGGTCACGGGCCCTGCTGGGTCGGAAATGTCACCAGCAGAGCGACCTCCCGGTTTGACACAGCCATATATAGCCCTGAGGATTCGCTTAGGCGATGAAACACGTGTCGGCTGGCTGTCTAACATAATAAAGGAGTTCATCGGACTACTCTCCAACAGGAGATTTTTCCAACATTCTGTTACTTTGTTTCTTTTTAAATTGTATACTTATTGTTACACAACTTTTAATTGATTTCTTGTGCGTGCATAGGGTACTTGTGTTATTCATTTAGTTAGTAGATTTATTTACTAACTACTGAGTGGTTCCAAGGGTTTCCCACTCACCCAGTTGCACCATCTTTACACAGCACGTTATTAATAGATGTGTCAACGGATGGCAGTGCGCCCTTTTCTTTTCTGACATTTAAAACCTTTTAGGATTTTTTCTCCTAGCGACGTTACCCGGCCTCATCCAGCTCCTTCATAATAATAAGACCCCCAGCGGACCCCTCCTTTCTGCAGGTATCGTTTTGCTCTTTCGCTGGATGGTTATTTCTCCAGCCGTTACACCTGCATTTTGAGATGTGCTATTTTCCTCATACATCTGCCATTTTGTGAGTTGGTCATCACAGACATCCTGTACTTATGGCAGCCTCAATTCTTTGTTTTTCTTCTGTGATATAAACTCTTGTTACTTCAATTGCTGAACAGCATTTTTGGATGACTTTCATCTTTTCTTCTGAGGCTCTTGGTTACTATACCGCCTTCACCCCTACTTGACGCAGTCATTCGCTACATGGGACTTATGCTCCTGGATTTCTCTGGACTTTCTTCTCATGCTATTACATTTCATGAATGTAGGGGTTTCACCATTTATCTCTTTTTTTTCTTTTAATACTTGAATACATTGCTCATGACATAGGTCACTGATAGTCCCTATTTTATTGTCTCATTGTATATCTTCATGGTGTATTGCTGTATTTATATACCTAACTCATTATATCTATGCCTATGATATACATTTATGTTATTTCAGTACTTGATTCTCGAGGCTATATATTGATGGAATATTTATTTTAGGCTTATGGGCAGATTGTCTAAACCCTCTTCACCACCTTTGCCTACGCATCGTAGCTTTCAGATATGTACTAGCTCTCGGTACGAGTGTTTGAACATGGAGAACTCAGATGCTACTGCTTCTAAAGACGCCTCAACATCTCATAATACTTATAGTTCTGTGGTCACCAAGGCTTCCACAAAGAGACTGAAAAAGGATCCTCCCTCCCCTCCTAAGCAATCTACTTCAGTGACAATGGACCTACTACTTGAAGATTAGAGCCTTAAAGCCGTTTATAGAGGAAACTAAATCTACACTTCAACTTATCTCTGATAAATGGTCCACCATTGACCAGCGAGTAACTGTACTAGAACAGAATTTTGATTCTATTTCTTCAACCTCCGTAATGGATTCTATCTCTTCACAAGTTTCGGCACTTCATAAGCAGATCGAGAATTTGGAAAATAGAAATAGAAGAAATAATTTGCGCATTTATGGGCTTCCTGAAGCTACGGAAGAGCCAAATGCCCCTCTTTTCTTCAAAACATTTCTTCCAACTCTGCTTACGTTACCCGAGGACATTAATTTAAACATTCATAGAGCACATCGGCTGGGGCCTCCACCACGTTCTACCACTTCTTCACAGGCACACAAACCGAGAGGAGTAATTTTGTATTTCCTTGAATACACCGACCTGCTCAAGGTCCTGATGGCTGCCAGAGCAATGTCTCGCATTACATGGTCAGGTAACTCTTTATACATTTCACAAGACTATGCTAAATCGACTGCTGATCGCTGCAAGGAGTTCTTATCTTTGAGACTACATTTACGTTCAATTGGTGCAAGATACGGTCTTTTTCACCCCTGCTTGTTTAAAGTCACCATCAATAACAGAACCACTACTTACGAGGATCCTCTTAAATTGAAAAGTTTTCTCAACTCCTATCACGCTGAGACCATGGAAACCGCTCCGCCATAGTCTTTACCTTGGTTGTCTGCGACATGTGTCATGAAAATGTTTGTTGTTCACTTTTTTCTATGCTTTAAGAACTGTATTCATGTCTTTGGAACGGTTGTTCTCTATGCTTAATATTTATTTTGTATTACCCTTTTTAGTTCCTACCAGGTTATGTTCACTTCTTATCCCTTCCCTTCATTATGCGGCTCGTTCCTTCTGTGCTCCTTCCCGTCCTCCCTTGTGATCCTCGGATTTGTCATTGTTCCGTGTGGCCTTCCACCCCTCCACCTTCCGTATGTTTTGGATTTTACGTATTTTTTATCTTTTAATTGTTTTTGTTCTTCTCTCTGTCACTCTTCTCCGTTCCTCATGCTTTCCTTGCTTGATTGTTGTACCCTATTTTCTACACTATTCATCATTCCCTTTTACTTCATCTCAGAATCTATTTTCTTGCTTTTTTCCTTTTTCTCATCTCTCTTTCTATCTTACTTTCATTCCTCACACTTTATACAGTTGGTTGGTTATACATTGTTTCCTAATTGACCTAAGATGTTCTTTTTATTGGATTCATTCAATTTGTTGTAAATATGTTCTATGCATTTAAAGATTGTTTCATGGAATGTCAGAGGCTTACATTCTCCCATTAAAAGACAGAGGGTATTGTCACACCTAGCTAGATTAGACACTGACATTGCATGCATAAAAGAATCTCATCTCACACACGATGAATCTCTGAATCTTAAAAAAGGTTGGGTTGGAGAAATCTTTTTTTCACCTGGGGATGGTAAGCGTAATGGAGTTGTTATCCTTTTTCGCAAATCTCTATCTATTAAAATTTTGTCACATTCTATTGATCAAGTAGGCAGATGGGTATTTGTTAACTTTATGTTGGATAACATACCTCTTTCCTTACTAAATATTTACGCCCCCACAACCGGAGACCCCTCCTTCTGGACTTCACTGTCCCAACAAATCACTCATTGTTACGATGATAATTTTATTCTCACAGGTGATTGCAATGCCATTTTTGATCCCTTTTTAGACCGTAACTCCTCAACCCACTTTGTGCCTCATAAATCTCATAAGTCATTTGTAAACACTATCAAACATCATAAACTTATTGACGCTTGGAAACTTTGCAACCCGGAGTTAAGAGAATATTCCTTTTACTCTCCAACACATCACACACAGTCACGTTTAGATTATATATTTCTCTCCCACAATATTACTCAATCACTAATGAAAGCTGACATTGGTTCTATTTTGATTTCAGATCACGCCCCTGTCACCGTATGCCTAGATGTTTTGCAGAAGCCTAATTTGCCCCGTAAATGGCGTTTAAATAATGCTCTCCTCTTGGACACTGCTTTTACTTCTTCTTTTACTTCCTTCTTTAAAGAATATTTTGAAATTAATCAAACGAACAATATATCTTTTTCCACAGTTTAGGATGCATTTAAAGCATCTGCTAGAGACTTCATCATCCGTTTTGTTTCTAACAAACGCAAATCAGCACAACAGAAAACTAATGCTCTGCTCACTAAAATCAAGACTTTGGAGCATTCCTATTACTCCTCTAAGTCAAAAGATTGCCTATCCGAACTTTTGAAGATTACATTTCAATTTAATCGAGAAACCACTAATAATGCATCCAATTATCTCTTAAAGTCGAGTGCGAAATTTTACGGTGGGCAAAACAAAGCCGGGAAGTTATTGGCTAATTACTTGAAAACCAAGCAAAACAAACTCAATATAGAATCTGTATTCAGTTCCGATAATTCATTGAAATTCAAAGATGAAGAGATTCTACAGGAATTCCTTAAATTTTACACAACATTATACACCTCTGAAACTTCGGCGTCTGATCTTACTATATCTCATTTCCTATCCCAACTTAACCTTTCACCTGATTCTCGTCCTGACCTTTCTTCTTCCGAATCTGATATCACCCAAAAAGAACTTCACAATGCTCTAACCACTCTTACAAAAGATAAGGCCCCAGGATCAGATAGTTTTACGGTGGAATTTTTTCTTCATTTTGCGTCCCTCTTGCTTCCCAAATTACATTCCCTTATACTAACCTTCTTGCAATCTGGAAATTCTGTCGGTTCCTTCTCTGACGCTCTCATTTGCCTCATTCCTAAAGTTGGTAAAGACTCTCAGTATTGTAAAAATTATAGACCAATTTCTTTGGTCAACGTCGATTATAAAATCTTTTCGAAAGCCTTGGCGCTACGTTTAGAATCTCATTTACTTGAATTATTAGGAACTGAGCAATCTGGTTTTGTCAAGGGAAGACTTATTACGGACAACACTCGTTTATTTTTTGATATCCTCTCCAAAGTTTCTCACATTTCTCGTCCTTTCACTGCCATAGCTTTTGATGCGGAGAAAGCATTCGATAGAGTTGAATGGCCCTATCTCTTTCATACACTCAAATGGTTTGGTTTCGGCCCTAAAATTATCGCTTTAATTTCCATCTTATATTCCAACCCGAGAGCTGCTGTTACCGCAAATGGACAGAACTCTTCTTACTTTCATCTTGCAAGAGGAGTCAGACAGGGCTGTCCTTTGTCTCCATTCCTCTTTAATATTGCCCTGGAACCCTTCTTGCTTAGAATGAGACAAAACGCAGATATAGACGGCTTCACGTTCCAAGAAACCAATGTTAAAATGGAATCGTATGCTGATGACGTACTCTTATTCTTATCACAACCCAAAACTTCCCTACCTGCTATTCTGGAGGAGGTGGAGGCTTTTGCGTCAGTGTCTGGCTATAAATTAAACAAAGACAGATGTGAAATTCTGCCCTTGACAAAGTATACTTTCAGTGCTGATTTTAATGTTTCAGGTTTTTCATGGAGCCCCCATTCCATTAAATATCTAGTCTTAGATTTTACTCCATCTATTGCAGGAACAATATCACGGTGCATGGAAAAATGCGTCGACAGATTATCTTTCTTAACAGCAAAGTGGCATCCCTTATATTTATCTTGGTGGGGCCGCTTGGATACCATCAAAATTATGCTCTCCCCCATTGTCCTATATACCATTTCTAACATTCCATTAGCAATTCCTCTCAGGTATATTAGGAGAATTAACTCCATTTTATCTTCCTTTCTGTGGGGGAAAAATAAATCATGTATGTCTATTTCTAAACTTATTCGCCCAAAGTCAGAAGGAGGAGTTAACTTCCCTGATTTCCCCCTCTACCACAAATGCTTTATACTTACCCAATCCTCACGCTGGTTCCTAGATTCCTCTACAAAATGCCCTCTCTGGACTACGCTGGAACGATCTTTTATCTCGCCTTTTTCCTTTCACGAATAGTTATCTTTCACACGCAAGCCACAATCTATTTCTACCCCTCTTCTTAGACACATTTCTAAACTTCTCCCCACCCCCTCTGATATACCCTTTCTTGATTTTCCTATATGGCACAATACTAACATTCTCATTAATAACAAACCCTTCTTTTGGAAATCCTGGAGCCAAAGGGGACTAATATGGGTTCATCAATTATATTGTCAAGATGAAATTATGTCCTTTGCACAAGCAAGTGCTGCTTTTGATCTTCCTCACTCCTTCATTGCTAAATACTCTCTTCTGACACGTGCCATTGAATCCGCCTTCTCACATCATATATCTTCTCCCTCTGGTGCTTCTTCCTTCCCTACTCATGCAGATAATTTACGTTCTTTGTTACTTCATAATTCTAAAGCTTCTGTGATCTATACATTTTTGCCCTCTCATTTGAATCCAAGAGTTAAAACTAAAACAGAGCTGTCCTGGGAGAAAGAGTTGGATATTTCTTGGCATGTGGAGCTATGGGACAAAATATGGCTTCGTCTACGCAAATCTTATAGAGCTGCTAATACGACACAGACACTCTTCTTTATATATAATAGACTTTTATTTACTCCTTCTGCCCTTCATGCATATTGTTCCACCAATTCTCACACTTGTTGGTCTTGCTCGTCACCACATGCTGATCTACTTCACATGCTTTTTAATTGCAAATTTGTTTGGAACTTTTGGATAAAGATGTGGTCCCAAATAAATGCAATTTTCCACTCTAATCTTCCCTTTTCCATTTTGCATATATTTTTAGGCAGTTTATCTCCAATTTGAACATCCGCTAATACACACATGAAAATAATTGATTTACTAATTGCAGTAGCATTTCAGCAAATAACCAACAATTGGAAAGACTTTACCAAAATTTCATATCAAGCACAGTGGTATGCTGTCTGTTACAATCATAGATTAGATACTACATTTGTTTATCCCCAACATTTAGCATCCAAACGTTTAGATTTATGGGAACCTGTTATATCATTCATTGACATCAGTGCTAGGCGCACCCCTCTCTAACACCTCTGCAACAAAAAGTAGCTAAGCCTCCATGACTTCCTCTATGTAATTATACAGTTAGACTTATATTCTTCATTGTTATTATATTTCATGCATTCTTACTTCCTTTTTTAAAAATCTTTTTTGTCTCTATTGTATAACATTTATGAAATTGATACTCTGAATGTCTTACCAGCCTAAAATGCTTTTTGTTTTTACCTATGTATAACCTTTACCTCACTTAATACAGATTGTATGCTTTTTATTATTTGTATTGCTCTTATATATTGTATCCTATTACGTTCTTTTCACAATAAATATTCACCTGCATATACTTTGGGGCCTATTACGATCTCAGTCGGAATGCTCCGACCAGAGGTCAAAGGCTTTCCAACAGAGATCGTCGATTTCAATTCTGACCGCCTAATTACAATGTAGGCAGTTGGAACTGAATCCGGACAGTAATTCCGGCTGGATTCCAGTGGGCTCAAGGAGATCGGCCTGTAATCCAATTGGACAGTGTTTCCGCTGTTGGGATTACAATACTCGGTTTCCCACAAGCTTTCCATGCCGGGCTTTCCGACATGGAAAGCCTGTCGGAAAGTGTGTTTGGATGCCCCTAGCGGGGCACCCTTCTCTTTGCGGCCTCCAATTAGGGGCCAAGGGCCCCCTGTTGATCCCTGCACCGTGCGGCAGGCACCGTGAGGTACCTACCACGCGGTGCAAGGTTGAACACAATCTCCCATTTCTCTATGAGAGCTTGAGCTATGCCCAGTTTACGGCTGCAGCACAAGCTCCCATAGAGAAATGGGAGTATGCTTCTGCACCTTGTGCGGTTCCATCATAATTCTACGAATGGGACCGCCAACCGGAGGTCAGTCGGTCCAGCTTCTATGATGATTTCAGTCAAAGGAAACTCCGACCAACATCATAATCGGCCCAAGTTGTTTAGAGTTCTACTACAGCTTTAACTCCACAAAGAGCAGGACAGCCCAGCAGGCTGCATGTGATTGAAATCTTTGTTTAACTGCAAGTACCGATTCAAAGCCTGCTTATTGGGCATTACGAGACTGAGTCACGGTCATCAGTTTGCCATTTATTAGTCTGTGACTATCTCTGCATTCTTCTTTTGTGCAGGGATAGCAGTGTTGACCGTTTGCATCTGAAATATTAGTATAGCTATCGCTCTGAAATTCTGTGCTGCCAATTCGTAGGCATTGTGGCATCGTTCCCATTGACATTTGAAACGCATGTGCAATCTTTCTCCAGAGAGATTTAGTTACTGGACAAAGATTGCGTTACCGCATATATTTACATTCAGGATATTAGTGTCCTGAGTCCAATCCGATTTCTGAGCATGCATTGTGGTTTTGCACATGTTACACCTGAATACTGGTGTGGGTATTTCTGCGTATAGCTCTTCTCGGATACTATGCACTCATTGCAGTGTTGATTGTAATTTCATCGGAAATACTGGTGTCATCATCTTTCCACAGTTATCTCTGTGGTGTTGAACGTGTTCACATCTAAAAAAGTCTCACATCTGAAAGGAACCAAGTAACCGGCTCGTTCGCAGTCTGTGTCTCGTTGCACTCCTGTTTCCTCGTTTATGCACAGGATAATGTTAAGAATGATACTTGAAATATTCAAGCAGAGCGTTTCTGCCAAGATAATGTAATGTCAGCCGTGTGTTGTTAGTATCCTCAAATCTGCCTTTAATGGTTCCAAGATGAACTTTAAAACAAGCACAAGGATCAGACAAATTATTGTTCTCTTTTATTTACACGTTATTAGTGACCCTTAAGCCCGGGCTTGTCTCGTTTGCACCAATAAATACAAACGGATTAGCAATTTTCTAATCAGGGAAACTATGTGTTTTCCTTTTTCTTATACTCATTTTCAATTTCTAAATATAAAAAGTGACATTAACAGCATATATTAATACAATATAAAATGTAGTCACAAGATATACTAAAAAAAAGAATATCTGAAGCCCTGGACACTTCTGGTTTATCTGAGCAACAACACTTGAGCGCTCTCTAACACTGAGTGTCCATAGTGGTCCCAGGAGGGCTAGATTCATGCCAATTTCTGGAGAAAACCACAAACTTTCAAAATGAGTTCCATTCAGTTTCAATGCCTGCGAAGGTGTCTTATGTATCCATAACTGTAGTAACATACCCAATCTAGCGCAGCCCACTCTAAAGAAATCAGATCACACAACATAGTCCCATAAAGACTCCAAGAATCCCTACGCTGAAGTCCATCATCGCCCAAAGTGGCCCAGACCAAAGGCAGGGTTGTTTAATAACATGGGGATGCACAGAGCTACCCAGGGGCCCCATGCAAGGTCAGGGTCCTTCATACCGCCCAGGCTTCAAACATCTGTTCTTTGCACGACCTGCCTCGAAAACTCAAAATTCGAAAAGTTAAACTACTTGCACCCAATGACAAACTGGTACTGTACAAAACAACACAGGCGGCTTCATAGCCCCTGTGGTGTCGATGAAATGTTGGCACCTGCCAGTGCGTGCTCTTTTCGCCTTGTGCTTTATGGGGTAAGAAATGGGTTTATACTTTCGTAAACCTTTTGACGTCAGCATATTTGCTGGTAGCTCTGGACGATGATGAAAGCAGACCCCAGGACACGGCAGACTACTGATGGCCGTGCCACACACTACAAGGGGCCAACGTGCAGTCACATGTGCAGAAACTGCCCGTACTGTGCATCAGCATTACAGCGCACGCTGATGATGGAGACGGAAACTAAAACAAGCATTTACAATGCAACGGTTTCGCCTTTGCAAAAGTTAGAGCTATTGGCATTGTAAATGACAACATTTTTATTTATGTGTTGGTTTTGAAAACAGATAAATAAATGGCACTGTCATTTACATTGCCAATAGCTTAATCTCTCGTAAATGTGAGACCTATTGTACCCTACTGGACGAGCTCAGCAGACAGCAAATACTACCACACACACACACACCCAGAGCCACAGACACCCAGAGCCACACACCCAGAGCCAGCCACACACACCCAGAGACACACACACACACCCAGAGCCACACACACACAGCCAGCCACACAGACACGCAGAGCCACAGACACCCAGAGCCACAGACACCCAGAGCCACAGACACCCAGAGCCACACACACCCAGAGCCACACACACACACACACACACCCAGAGCCACACACACACGCACACACACACCCAGAGCCACACACACACACACCCAGAGCCACACACACCCAGAGCCACACACACCAAGAGCCACACACACACACACCCAGAGCCACACACACACACACAGAGCCACACACACACACACAGAGCCACACACACACCCAGACCCACACACACACCCAGACCCACACACACACACCCAGAGCCACACACACACACACACACACCCAGAGCCACACACACACCCAGAGCCACACACACACACCCAGAGCCACACACACACACACCCAGAGCCACACACACACACACCCCGAGCCACACACACACACACACACCCAGGGCCACACACACACACACACAGAGCCACACACACACACACACCCAGAGCCACACACACCCAGAGCCACTCACACACACACCCAGAGCCACACACACACACCCAGAGCCACACACACCCAGAGCCACACACACACACACATCCAGAGCCACACACACACACACAGCCAGAGCCACACACACACACACACCCAGAGCCACACACACCCAGAGCCACACACACACCCAGAGCCACACACACACCCAGAGCCACACACACACCCATAGCCACACACACACCCAGAGCCACACACACACACCCAGAGCCACACACACACACCCAGAGCCGCACACACACACCCAGAACCACACACCCAGAGCCACACACACACCCAGAGACACACACACACCCTTGCAAAACACTGAAAGTAAGGTACTCTCGATTATGGGGAGTGAGACTTATGTTTCCCAGTCTTAACATCACCGTTCTAACATACTGAATACCTCCTGTGGACTTGATCAACTGTTCAGTTTACTGGAAGGGGTAAAAAGAAAACGTTTGGCAGATAGGGGGGCACAGCTTTTTTTCAGCAGTGTACTTTCCTTCGCCCAACCGCTAGCATTCAGCAAAATACAGCTAGTGAATAGTTGCGAACAAAGGGAAAACGTACCCAGAATAGCTTATACTGGTGCCAAAAGTAAATACTAGTCTATTAATAAGGCCATGCCGACGCTAGAACAAGTCATGTCCGTACACACCATGACAATGAGTGATCACATTAAGAACGAAAGGGCCGCTCTATCAATGTGAAGCCGAATATTAAGAATTCTAGTGCATCCAAATCAAAAGGTAGAAAAAAGCTGCCAGACACAGCAACACTTAAGTCTATCGATTATATTCAGGCGTTAAAGAAAAGATAACTTGGCCACGGCGATATTAATATTCCCAATTAGTGATCCATAAAGGAAGAGCTTTTCAGCAGAAAAAAAAGACACAAAATACATTTAATCATTTTGTCTTTTGGTGCAGTTTATTGAATCAAGCAACACAATTTCGTACACAGCTGGTGCACACGTCCAACAGACAGTTGTTTTAAAGCAAGATAAAGTGTCTGCTATCATGAGAGAATTATGATAGAAAATCTAATTCTAAACCAATGAGCCCTCCACACACCATTATCGTGTAGTGTTCCAAGGTTCGTCCCTTTCTCTGCAAGTCCTTTGGCACAGGTATGTGCTATAGCAAGTAAACTTCCAAACGGTCATAGATGAAACTCAAACCCATCTCCAACTAGACACCACCACAAACATTGGTTCCACAGTGTAAAGCAACGGTCAAAGGGATGAATCTCCAGCTCTCCTTACTCAAAATACTCTATACTAAGTGCTGACCTTCTGGTGTAACTGTCAAGAGCCCATGTCCTATCCAGCCTTAACTTATGTAACACTGAATCGGAGATCCAAAATAAACATTTTGGCTGGCTACAACGCCTACATAAAGCCCCAATGAGCCTTTACCTGCATAAGAGGGATATGGCCACAACTAGCCATAATTAAACGCAGTCCACTGAGACCATAGTCAAGACTAGCTATAACAATCTTAAAGCCCAATGAGACACCCCCACTCACATACACAAAACTTAGCACACTAGACAAGCCAGGAACCTTCCCGACATCTAGAGATAACCCCGTTGCCCATTATATGCAACAATGAATAGTTTGTTTTGAAGGGGGAATACTCACATTTGTAGAAAAATAATATTGAAACACGAAAAACTGGAATTATAGGGAAGGGGTGGGAAAAAAAAAAAGGAGGAGCAAGTACTTCCGGGTTATTCTTGAGACAGCCTCCTTATGCACGCTTCGTATTGCATGCCTAAATGGTTTTAATGAAAATGTCACTGATCGATAAGAGGTGCCCTGTGCAAGACGGATTATACATTGGAGCGTGACCAGTTAAGATATGAAATTAGCGGTGGCGGGGAACAATTGGCAACCAGATTGTATACGACTGTCTAGTAACCAGCAACGTTTGGGTATGCTCCTGGGTAGATCCCAAACCATAATACCGTGAATCCACATTTTCTATCACGAAGCCTTTTGAGAAATGCGGCTTTCACCTAGCTTATTAGCTTTCGTGGTGTAAGCTAATAAGCTAGGTGAAGGCGAGAACTCACGTTAGGAGTACTCAATCATCCTTTTCAACCCCTGGGCGGCCGGTATGAGCAACTAGTCTGACTCTGGTTAACACAGAACAAGTGTCCAAGAGTGGAGTGGCAGCATATAGTGCAGCCCTGATGAAACTGCCAAAATTAAGGTGGCAGTGAAACATGTCGGCATTTTAAATAGGTAATGGTATGCAGGAATAGCTACCAGCCTTTTTATATGTACAGCATATACCTTTTTCCCTATGAATAAAATTGGTTAAGGGAGTTGGTTGCTGTGTTTTATGCACTGATTTATGTTGTGTGTTTGTCACTAGCAGATGCTTCTGCTTTCCACTGTTTGTTACACGTTTTTGGTTGTTTGTTTTGGACACTTTTCTTCTATTTTTTTCGAGAATCAAGTGACTACCGATGATGAGACAGGGGCTTGTCTGGAAATTACATACCAGTTACCCCGTTGGTGGTGTTTCCGTGAGGTGTCACTTGTCTCACACACATTTTTTCTAAGCAGATATTTGTCCAACACTGTTGGTGTGGAGAATTGCTATTGACCTTGAAGGGTCAGACAAGTTGCAACTGTTGTTCTGTGTATCTGTCAAGGAAGTTGGGCCTTTTTTAATATAAATTTGGGCGTAGTGCAGTGAATCATCCCCTCATAAATTGGAAGGGATTGGAGTAGGTATCAGTACATTTAGACTGGTCTATTTCTCAGTAACTGACATATGTGGACGTCCGTTCGACAGGTTCTTTTGTTGTAGGTCTAGGCATTTCTACGTACCTAACTCGGAAATTCCATTCGCTTCAGATCTACTCCTCCCGCGGCTTTTCAAAATACCGCCATGGCGTGCAGCGAGGGGCCTCTCTCTACTCGCTCTATATGCGCGGTGACATCACACGCGCCGGCTCCCACGCAACGGGTCCAACAAAAATTAAAAGCGGACTTCTCGATCCAGGCAGCAGCCACTACACTAACAAAGGACTCATGAGGGGATATTCAATAGGACTGGTTCCGCGAGATCGGAAGCACACACAGCGGTCGTGCATGAGTCAGGGTAACTACTAATACAACTACTACCGTGGCGGCGGCTGCAGGGGGGGTTTGGAAAAGATGAAAAGGAAACGGGAAGGGAGGAAAGGGAAGGGAAGAAATAGCAGAGGGACAGGGGTGGGAAATAAAAAAACTTACTATGGCAACCAGTACTAAATTCCACCATTGGTATTCCACAGCATGAATCTCGAGTGCGGGTCCACTCACCACGAGAATATTAAAACCCGCGAAACTGAAGATGATGTGCCAGGCAAAATGAGCAACAGGTCAAGAAGGGATATACAAATAAAACAGAGGGAGGGACTACAAGAAGAGGAGTCAAAGGAGGGAACTACAAGTAAAAGGGTCGATCCACACCCAGGAAAGGAAACAAAAGAATAGCTAACCCCCCCCAATGCACCGACGAAAAACAAGGTCAATTTGAGATTCGAGGGCGTGTTTTTCGTGCTCTCCCCTTCCCATTGGCTGGAATGTAAAATTCCAGCCAATGGGAAGATGAGAGGGCGGGACTTAAAAAAAGACACGGAAACGCCCCCGAATCGCGTTCCGACGGGGAAAGAGTGATTGACAGCCAATCTCTTCCAATGGCTAGCCTCCTTTTATGGAGCTAGCCAATGGAAGAAGGGGCGGGTTCAAGTCCCCCATACTGTTCTAACATTAGATTTCGCCTGCGCGAACGCTGCTGTGCAGCGGACGCCAGGCAAAACCTAAAAAGGCGTTTGATTTACATACAGAATGAGTGATTCCCACCATGGGGCTCAACTAACAAGTGTTAGACAGACGGTCTCGGAGCTGCCAAGTGGCCTTGTGTCAGGGGCCACTCATTCACCCACCTATATTGGCGTGGTAAAATAAATATGACATGTGCAAAGTGAGGAACAGCCCGGCAGCAAATTGCAGCTGCCAGGCCCTTCTAAAAAGGGGCGGGAGAGAAATGGCAAAGCGGGCGGGGAAAAATTACCAGAGCAGGAGGGGAGAAACAGAGAGACTTGGTGTGTGAGGGGAATGGACTGGAGAACAAAACCAAAACCCTGACAGGGAAGGGCGGTGAAAGCAATGGAGGAACCGGGGTTAGTGGCGGTTGCAATCATAAACAAGCATTAAAAATGCAATAGGTCTTGCTTTTCATTAAGTTAAAGCTGTTTGCTTTGCTATACAATACCATTAGCAAAGCAAATGGCTTTAACTTAATCAAAGGCAAGACCTAATGCATTTTCAATGCTTGTTTAACCTTGGGGGGGAGGGGGGCTTAGCTGAGTCCGAGTCCCAAGATGGCTTCCAACACTTCCTGGTTGAAGTGTTGGCAGCCAATCAGATTTCAGCACCGGACTGTCGGATCGTCAGAGGATCCGCGTCCCCAGATATACAAATTTGGATTTCTTTTAATTAGTCTAAAACCACTGAAAGGATCTACATTAAATAATAAAAATAACTCTTTCAGGGCCAAGAGGTACCTTTCTGCCAAATTTGGTGTAATTCCGTCCAGCAGTTCAGACTGTAGTTGTGTTTAAAATCTCTTTAAAAGATTCTTCAACTGGCGCAAAACATATAGGTAAGTCAAAAAACACTTTTCTATGGAACCATGGTCCAAATTATAACTACCTACTGGCAAGTAGGTAATATATATCACTGAAAAAAAAACAAAGGTTTCAAAGACGTTATACTTCGGAAATTGAAATAAAAACACCAATTCACTGAAAAACCAAAGGTTACAGGGATGTTATAGTTAGGTTAACATTTTACACACACAAAACCATACAAATTCAGAAGTTATAGTTATACTTATCGGAAGAAACTATAACTTGTGCTTTAAGCTAACTATAACTCACGCCCTCGCCAAGCACTGCTAATTACCCTACATATTAAAGCAGTCTTGGCATCTCCTATGACATCACTAATAATATCAGTGCAACATTTGCTGTAAAATTATTGATGAGAAAACAGTGCATGGCGGGGCGCGTGTTAATGTACCTGAAGGCACAAGTCTAATTCTATTTCCTAACTATAACATCCATGTAGCCTTTGTTGTTCTCAGTGAATTTCGTAGGTTTTTTAACGTTAAGTAATTTTGAATTTCCTTATGTTAATCCAACCCCGCCACGCATGGCCCTGCGACCAACCCATCGCAGGCACCCAACCCGCACACATCCTTCAGCTGTGCTCGGTGGAGGGGTTGACCACAGGCCATGTGGCCAACCCCACCACATGCAGGCAACCCAGGAAGAAGGCATGCAGCCACCTGCCTGTGGCTGATTACAACTTCAGAGACCTCATTCCCTGTTGCCCATCCTGAGGTACTGGGTTTTTCAGAACCGGTACCGAACCGGTAACCCAGTGGTGTCAGGGTGCACACCCAAAGACCTCGAGTACTTTCCTGATTCAGACCACAGAAACTCAGAGTCTTCTAGGTGAAGTCAAGGATCGAATTTATTGGCTGCAACCAAGTAACAGGCGTCCTAGAAGTACAACAACACGGGATGTATATTCTCAGGAGACTGCTCAATCTTACAAAGTCAGGCTTCTCTTTTTATACGAAATATTGTGCTTTAGGCAAACATTCTTCAAATTTTAGTATACCATTCAAATGTTTCCACTACAAAGGAAAAGCAGAGTCATGGTGACAAGCCCACATTCCAGTTCGTCCAGCCCATAACAAATTACCCAGCAAGGCCCAGCATTTCCATCAGATACCGGTGGACCCCCAATAAAAACGGGCACCTCCTCATCATAAAGCAAGTGAGAGAGAAAAGAGCAGGGACAGGTGTGAGCAAGATTAGGCAGGGTGTGTGTGCGATGAAAAGGGTTTATGGCATGTTGTGCTTTGATGCTATCTCGTTCGGCCACTGGGAGAGGAACTGACCAAACAGGTTTGGCCTGGGGCAATGGTTCCAGCTTGCCCAGGTCACAGAAAAGTCAATTAAGGTGTACGTGTCCTTTGATATCGAATTTGGCTGTAGTTATAAGCCTATGTGAGGGCAACTCACAAAATGGCTGCTGTACACAAAATGGAAGCCAAGGGTTCAGGACGAAAATGACGATTTCGAGGTGAAATAGTCACTCGAATATGACGAAAATGCTTGTACATAGTGTACTAGCCATTCTCGGTCTTTTGATAGAAAAATCGTCATGCTATGATGAAGTTTAATTCTCCAGTCCAGAATTTTCAGAACTACAAACCCTCCTTTTGCCCTTACATAGGCAATTTAACCTAATCTCATGCTAATCTGAGTCCAGGTCTATATTCTTAAAGTCATTGAGATGTTGCTGTAACATCATTCTAGTACTTAGTTCGTCTCTTGATACAGGTTTCCTTACACATGATGTAGCACAGAGGCCACATATTGCAGGAGCACACTGCACGCACAGACAGAACAGGAAAAGAATGGCTAAGACCATCCCAATGACCATCAGAATTTTCCATCCCCAGCCGGATATCAGTTCCCAGAACCATCCCATCAAAGACCAATCTCCTTTATCCACATGAATAGATTCGGAAATCTTATGCAGTTTGGAGATGGCCTGGTACACTGTTGGAGCGTCATCTGGAATGAAAACACAGCAACTCGATTGGATCAATTTACATACCCCACCTCGGTCTGCAAGTATGACATCTAATTAAGGGTGGGCGTAGTTCGCGAAGTAGTGCTACGCGAAGCTACGCGAAGTGCACTTCGCACTACGCGAACTTCACGTAGCACTACGCGAGCTGCGTAGTAGCATGTTCGCACTGTGCAAGATGCGTTTTCAATGATTGCACAGTGCGACAAGCATCCGGCACTGTGCAAGCATTGAAAACGGCATCTTGCACAGTGCGAGCTGTAGTTTTCTGCTGCTCAAGGAGATTATTACTCGAGCGGCAGCTTTCTCAACGCGAACAGGTAGTTTCTCATTGAGAGCGGTCGCGAGCATGCACAACCACTCACAATGAGAAACCTGACCTCCTCGCGTTGAGAATCTCGAGGGGATGTCACTTTGCTTGCTCGCGGTCGGGAACATGACGTTCAGGACCGCGTACAAGCAAAAAATGAGCGCTGCACTACGCTACGCTGCACTACGCATGTTCGCACTGTGCTACGTGCCGCTCGCGTAGTTGCAAAAACTTCGCAAACTCCGCGAGCGGAGCGTAGTGCTTCGCCCAGGGTTACATCTAATGCGACCCTGTTCTGAAGGGTCATAAGACGATCCGACTGGAGCTCAGCAGTCAAGTTACTAAGGGCACCAGCAGTTTCAATTACGGTGGACTCAACTACCCTTGTCAATTGCCTTATGTTCCTGCTGTCAACCATGGGTCCCCAGAACGGCAGAAAACCCTTTACAAAGTCCCCAAATTCTTGTCCTGTAGTGTCTTCTTTACTCAAGACACCTCTAACTATCCTTGTCTTGTGGTAATCTGCCGCTGCTGTGTAGGTGGGAGGCAACAGGAACGAAACAAAACATGAGCCCGAAAAGTCAGGGGGCAACCATGTATAGGCTCTATCATGGCAGATGAAATAGGTACCCTTAGCTGCTAAAAACGCAGGGGAAGTCTGAGACCCAAAAACATACGTTTCAGTACATATACTTTTCCCTAACTGAGCTCTGGGATTCTTGCCAGTACCTTGCAGACACAGGTGAACCTGATGGGGTACAATCCAAATAGGGGACGATCTCTTAGCTTGCTGTTTCTCACTCAGAGTAGCTCCATATCCGGTCACGTTCCATCCTATATAGGCAAGTGTCTCATCTTCGGGGGTAGTTTCATAAGAAATCTCTTCCTTAATCATGTCGACTATACCCTTAACCAGAGCACTATTCTTAGGATTGTCTTTTTCAGAAGATAGGGGGTGGACTTCACGTGCATATATGAACATCGTTCTGGATGCCCACACAGAACCATTATGGCTGAAAGGCAGGACCAGATAAGGGATACCTTTATCCGTCGTGTGAGGCATAAGACCACACACCCAACAGTTAGTTGTGTTCATTACTAGTTGGTGTTGGTGCAAAAGCTGAACAAAGGAGTTATTAATAAACTCTAATCTCCTATCGGATTCGTGTTCAGGAAGGGGCTGAAAAGAATGAGAGGAAACAGTAGAAAGAGGAGGTATGGGCGATGTAGTGGGTGCAAATGTTACTCGAAAAGAGAATAAAACATATCCTATTAAAAACATTATCATACTGAATAACATGAAAATGCACAATATCAAAAAGCTTTTCTTTGTCATCATTTTACATATTCTGGCTTTAAAGTTCATGGTTTTGGCAGGTCTCTCCATCTCGAAAAACTCCATCCTCTCTAAAGTGCTGCCCGCGATGGGAGGTTGTTTCTGCTAAGGGATGCTTCTGTCAGTCTAGGGCAACTCCCTTGGACCAACCAGAACTGCCGACCTAACGTCGTCAGCTGCACCCCAAAGACTTTGGGCAATCGCGGCCCTAGCAGCGGAACCCGGATGGCGGTCCGAAAAACAAAAATAAGCAAGTTTCTCAGATGGGAGAGCTGCACTTTCAAAAATAGCAGGGGAAAAAAGAATTTTATTTGTCCATAGGTCTCGGCCTCAAATTATAGCGCTTCTTTCCAGGTACTGTCTGGTCCTGAAACAGGAGTTCAGGCTCTGTAGTGTCCAATCGAACTGACGGTGATACAGCTGGTTGCAAAATATTGTCACTCTCTTGTTCAGTAAGTGTTCCTTTTACACGTGCATCACTGAAGGGCAAAAAACGTGGCACGGTTTCGGTCTCTGAGTCAGCGACACCCTTCTGGACCCACTGGTCATACGGCAGAGGTAAAGGTACCCTTTTACAATGGACCCCGTGGATCCAGTGCTTCTTCCCTTCCACTCGAACAGCTGATCTTGTGGAAATAAGGACGAGGTGCGGTCCGGTCCACCTGGGCTGGTCGTTCTTGGTTCGCTGGAAGTTCTTCACGATGGGATGACCTGGAGTTTCAGAGACCGGAGGCAGGGTGTCATGGACCTGTTGATGTAAAACACGCAATTTAGCCGTCAATTCGTACATATAATCAAGCAAAACAGGGTGTTTGATTTCACTGAACTTTGTGGGCCTTGGCACTCCCCATATGTTGGCCGCCAAAGACAATTTCATAGGAACTAAGTTTCACTCGCGAATGCACAGTCATTCTGGTGGATAGGAGTGATAAGGGTAGAGCATCAGGCCATTTAAGACCAGTGCTCGCTTGAATTTTGGCTAGTTTTAACTTAAGCGTGCCATTGTAACATTCTACTAGTCCAGCTGATTGGGGGTGATTTGCAGCGTGGAACTTTTGCTGAATGCCTAGCCCTTCACATACTTTCTTCATCACACGACCCACAAATTCACTCCCATTGTCACTCCAGACCATTCTAGGCATTCCGAATCTGGGGAAGAATTCTTTTACAAGGGCTTTCGCTGTGGACAAGGCAGTATTGTCCTTTAGGGGATATGCTTCTACCCATCTTGAGAAGGCACAAACAACAACGAGTACGTATTTTAAGTTGTTGCACCTCTCCATGTGGATGAAATCTAGCTGCAAAACCTCGAACGGATACGTAGGAGGCGCAAAATGACCAGCTGGAGTTGGGGTTCCCCTACCAGGATTGTGTTTCAGACACACCATGCAATTCTTGACCACATTCTCTGCACACTTAGGAATTCCTGCATGTTGTCATACTGGAGCCAACAACTTGCAAATCCCTTTCACGCTGATGTGAGTTATTCCATGAGCCATTGTAACCACTGCAAGCACGTACGCATCGGGTAGCAACCATCTCTGATGCTCTGACAATTCAATCCAACAACCATTTGCATCCATTCTACCCGTACTTTCTCTCCACATGTTCAACTCTTTCTCTGTAGCCTCAGCTTGAATAGACTTCACACTCTCTATCGTGTCTTCACACATTCCAACATCACCAACCCATCTTGCAGGGCCTGCAACATACATTCGGCTCATCACATTCCTTGCAGTTTCTTTCGCGATTTCGTCAGCAAATGCATTTCCACGACCAACATCATCAGTCACCTTCTTGTGAGCACTACATTTCACAATCGCAACTTGCAGAGGCAAGGTCAGTGATTCAAGAAGCTCATTCACCAACTGACCATGCTGAATCTTAGCTCCATGCGAAGTCAGGAACCCACGTTCTTTCCACAATCGTCCAAAACTGTGAGCCACTCCAAATGCATACTGACTGTCGGTATAGATAGTCACTTTCATTCCTTTTGACAACACACATGCTCTTGTAAGTGCAATCAATTCTGCTGCTTGAGCTGAATTATGTGGAATACGTGCAGCTTCAACAATTGTATGCAAAGTCGTGACAGCACATGCTGCAGTCGTGTCACCATTCGGGAGCTTGAAGCATGAACCATCCACCCATAATGTACCATCACATTCAGCAAGAGGAGTATCCTGGAGGTCTATTCTACCTTTCGTTTCTTCTTCTGTTCTAAGAAAACAATCATGCTGTTCTGAAGCATCTAATTCCTCTACAATCGGCAACAACGTAGCTGGGTTGAGAGTGTTGCATCTTTTTATGTGCACATGACTTGCTAACAAGGTTAATTCGTAACCTGACAATCGAGCACTAGTTAAGTGCTGTGTCTTGGTTCTGTTTAACAACGTGTCCACTGCATGTGGAACCATCACAACTAGCGTGTTATTCATCACCAAACCAGCAGACTGTCGAATAGAAACAGCTGCTGCCGCTGTGGCTCTTAAACAACTTGGCAACGCTTTAGCTACCGGATCCAAAGTTGATGAAAAATACGCACATGGACGCTGCTTGTCTGCAAACAACTGTGTCAACACTGATAATGCGCAACCTTCTTTCTCATGGACATACAATGTAAAGGGCTTACTGTAGTTGGGGGTACCCAACACAGGAGCTGAACACAATGCTGTGCGCAATTCAGAAAAACTTTTCTGACACTCTTCAGACCAAGGAACGGGATTGGGTGTATCTTTACACGTTAATGCCACCAAAGGTTTGGCCAGTAAAGAAAAATTTGGAATCCACTGTCTACAGTACGATGTAATACCCAAGAAAGCACGCACTTCTCTCTGTGTTCTTGGCACACTCAATTTTGCTATTGCCTGCATTCTTTCTGGGGTCAGTTTCCTTCCCTCCTTCGATAAGAGATGACCTAAGTAGGTCACTTCTTGTCGACAATATTGCAATTTTGAGAGAGACACTTTGTGATGCAAATCACACAAATGACGCAACAAAGACAACGTGGCTTCTTTACAGATTTCCTCAGTATCTGCAGCAACAAGCAAATCATCAACATACTGAATGAGCGTAGCGCCATCAGGTAAAACAATTGTATCAAGCTGTGTTTTTAGAGCTTGACTATATATTGATGGACTTTCACAGTAGCCCTGGGGAGCGCGTTTAAAGCGGAAGCTTCTTCCTCCTAAACTGAAGCCAAAAATATCCCTACTCTCCTCAGCAATTGGGATGCTGAAGAAAGCATTCTTCAAGTCAATCACCGAAAACCAGGTTGCAGAGGCTGGAATCATAGTCAATAGGGCAGTAATGTCAGGAACAACTGGAAATTGTGGCACAACTCTTTTATTTACCTCTCTAAGATCAATCACAAATCTGTACACAGGTGGCTGAGAGGGATCAGTTCGTTTCAAAACAGGCAGAACAGGGCTATTGCAAACGTTGCCTCTTGTCTCTTCAATTACATCTTTGTCAATCAGATCGTAAATGATCACTAACAACGCTTTTTCACCTTCACTAGAGATTTTATATTGGGGAATGCGTGGCATTTTAACATTGGCTTTCAATGTTACAACATATGGTGGTATTTCCAAGAGACCCACATCATTAGGACCAGTAGCCCAAAGAATATCAGGAAGTAATGACAATTCTGTCGGAAGTTTATCCCTTGACAAATACATTGCAGAAACCACTTTCTTACCCAGTGTAAGTTGTACTCCCGAAGGAGAACAGTACAAAGTTGCATACAATCTTTTTAACAGATCTAATCCCAACAAGTTTTCACCACAACCTGTTGTCAGAATAAGGGGTGCTTCTAATTCACAAGGACCAACAGAAAGAGACAAAGGGTCAGAAATCGGATTCCTAACCGGGGCGCCAGAAAAACCTACTGATACATTCGTTTCGCCAGACAAAGGTGCGCCAGGGAGTTTGGAGTGCATAATAGAACTCTTTGTAGCACCAGTATCCAACAGAAAAGGCTCTGACACACCTGATGTAATCACCTCAACGTATGGTCCACTCTGATCTACTGGAACTGAAACAACTCCCTCTCTTTGTCTATGGCTGTCCTAGCAATCATTACCTTCCATATGCTCATCTTCTGCATAGTAATCATCAGCATAGTACTGAGCTGTCCTACCAGATGCGTTATTCTGTTGATCGAACCTGTTCATTGAGTTCTGAGGCGGAAGGGAACGAGCGTTCTGGGGGAAATTTCCACGTCCTCTACCTCTAGGTGCTTGTTGAACACTTCGCCCTCTTACACCAGAAGCACCATTTGTACGCTGTATTAAAATAGGACAACTATACTTGAAATGACCCTCTTCCTTACAATATGAACACTGATTGGGACCTACAGGGACACGTGGTTGAGTATACTCGACTCTTTGCGAGTTCCTCTGATACTGTTGAGGCTGCTGATAATTATTCTGATAGTTACTCTGACCACCATTATTCTGGCCACCACCACCACGTGGCGGATACGCTTGCTGTAACAGAACCTTTGTTTTTAACTCTTTAGTTTTCTTTTCTGCTCTATCTTTCTCGTCTTTGTCTCGATTTTCGTAGTACTGCGCAGTAGCCAATATCTGTGCTGAAGAGGAAACTGCCCAAGAACTCTCTGAATTTTTCAATTTTTTACACAACTCTGGAAGCAGATTGTGCACAAATTTATCGACGAACAATCGCTGACCACCTTCTGTGCTCATATCTTGACCACTGTGGTCAACAAACGTTTCCTCAAACCTGGTGAAGAAATCTGACACAGTTTCATCTTTCTTCTGCTAGCACGCAGACAATTTGTCCCAATTCACACGCATCGCAGGCATTATAGTGTTCATGTAATCAATTATCCTGCCAGGGAGATCTGCTACTAAAGGTTCAAGTTTAGCACCACCAATATGTAGGGCATCTGCAGCAGCAATATTAGCCCATGAGTCACCTAATTCCTGATCGTGATCTGTATGACGAATCTTTCCCCATAAAGGCTGTGGAACAACATTCCCAAACAACATATCGATATCGGCTAAATTCATAATGCATGAACCTGCAGTCTGCGACAATTCTTTGTAATACCCTGCAGGATCTTACGGGGATCAGGCAATGTCTGTTTAAGGGCTAAAACTTTGGCTCGCTTCCATGGAACATGTACCCACACACGCTAAAAATTAGGCTGAATAGGTGGGTTAGCTGTTAGGTCCCCTTCCCTCCATTGTGGGGGAACTTCTCTCATTGGGTATTGTCTTCCTTTCTTCCTGACAGAAGAATCAGACTCAAACAACGACTTGGAAACACCTTCAGTCCTAAGCGACAACAACGTCGCAACTGCTTTCTTAACATCTGAACCCACACTCGCGCCTTTTGAAAACTCGAACCGTACATGGATCAACTCAGGAGGATTAGAGTCCAAATCATTTTCCTCTAAATCTTCGCATAGAAAAACACAAATTTTCTCAAAAACGTATCTCTGCTTCGATGCTTCCCACTGGTTGAAGACATCCATAACACATTCTAAATCATATTTTTCCGGGTCAGCAACCCATTTATGTGCCAAACAATCCAACGTTTCCTTCTCCCTAGAATCAGGCAGTTGACTACGCAACTGCTTGCGCTCTGTGTCAGGAGTTACACTCGTTGCACCAAAGAAAGGGATACAGAATACTAGTAACAGTACTAGCCACTCTCTGACGAACAGAAGGAGAAGTCGATGAAAAGACAAGAGGGAAGGCAGAGTGAGACGAGGTAGATGCAGAGGCAGTGTCAGGAGAAGTACCAGGAGTGGTAGTCGATATAGTAGTCAAAGTTGTAGGGAGTATAGGAGGAGCAGATGTAAAAGCCGGTGGCCCTTGAGGAGGCTGCACCGGAGGAGCAGGAGCCAGCTGAAGAGTAGCTGGTGGGTGCTGTGGAGGAGCAGGAGGTAATGCAATCACAGGCTGTGCAACTAAAGGTTGCGGAGGTGCCGTAGCATTTTGCGCATAGGGGGGTGGCGAACTTAACAAATACGCCATTAACGGATCTTTTTCAAGCTCTTTTGCTGCATCTTGCTGAAGAGGCGGCAGAACTGGATAGCATTTATCTATTACCATTTTACGTTGCCTGTGCAACTGCTCACTCATCTGTTCTTCTTCATTGTCTTTAAACTGCATAGCAGCTTGCATTATCGAAATACCCCTTTCTCTCTTATTTTTCTTCGCTAATTTAATTTCTTTCTGTTTGGCCTCCTTACGCCATAGGCGGAAAGAGTCAAACATCGCCGACCGGGCTTTCTTCTTAAAAAGTTTAACTTCAAGATTATCTAAGATTTCCGTGTCAAAGCTACCGTATTGGGGCCATTTTAAAACACCGTCTTTTCTGGTGTATTTGATCCACACTTCATTGTATGTGATGGGGCCTACTCCATGTTTCACATACAGTTCATAAGTTGGAGTTCCAACCGGAGGAACCGGACACGAGTCCTCCAATCGGGAGTCCCTATTATTACAACCAAGACAAAACAAATTTCCAAATCTGCTAAGACCAGGCATCTTCGCTCTCTAGTCTAGCTCCAAACTTCAAAGGATTATCGATTACGATATTTCTCGTAAATACACGAGTCCTTCGGTTTTGGCACTTGCAAGTTCCAAACAAAGTGATCCCAAAGGATACCCAAAACTAAGAACCAACTAAGGACTATCGATGACGTCACCAGAAGACTCCTCTTATCGTTTCGCTCAACCAATCTTCAAGGGTCCAAATCAGGGCGATAGCCAGGGCAGCAGTCCTTCGTAGCCGTCGGGAAGCGGGGAACCTCGCAGCAAAGACTTTCGGACCACGTCGACATGCAGGGGTCGTTGAAGTGGTTGGCCTTCCTCCAGAATTTTCACACGAAGCTCCTCACGAACCTCTGGCTGGACCGGTACCGCTGGTATCGCCCTACGTTGGGCGCCAACTGAGGTACTGGGTTTTTCAGAACCGGTACCGAACCGGTAACCCAGTGGTGTCCGGGTGCACACCCAAAGACCTCGAGTACTTTCCTGATTCAGACCACAGAAACTCAGAGTCTTCTAGGTGAAGTCAAGGATCGATTTTATTGGCTGCAACCAAGTAACAGGCGTCCTAGAAGTACAACAACACGGGATGTATATTCTCAGGAGACTGCTCAATCTTACAAAGTCCGGCTTCTCTTTTTATACGAAATATTGTGCTTTAGGCAAACATTCTTCAAATTTTAGTATACCTTTCAAATGTTTCCACTACAAAGGAAAAGCAGAGTCATGGTGACAAGCCCACATTCCAGTTCTTCCAGCCCATAACAAATTACCCGGCAAAGGCCCAGCATTTCCATCAGATACCGGTGGACCCCCAATAAAAACGGGCACCTCCTCATCATAAAGCAAGTGAGAGAGAAAGGAGCAGGGACAGGTGTGAGCAAGATTAGGCAGGGTGTGTGTGCGATGAAAAGGGTTTATGGCATGTTGTGCCTTGATGCTATCTCGTTCGGCCACTGGGAGAGGGGAACTGACCAAACAGGTTTGGCCTGGGGCAATGGTTTCAGCTTGCCCAGGTCACAGAAAAGTCAATTAAGGTGTACGTGTCCTTTGATATCGAATTTGGCTGTAGTTATAAGCCAATGTGAGGGCAACTCACAAAATGGCTGCCGTACACAAAATGGAAGCCAAGGGTTCAGGACGAAAATGACGATTTCGAGGTGAAATCGTCACTCGAATATGACGAAAATGCTTGTACATAGTGTACTAGCCATTCTCGGTCTTTTGATATAAAAACCGTCATGCTATGATGAAGTTTAATTCTCGAGTCCAGAATTTTCAGAACTACAATCCATATAGTAAATGGGGAAGGGGGCACACAGTCCCTTTCCCGGGCCAATTTCAGCCCCAAGAACCCCATCCCCTGGGGCCCAGTCATATACTAAATGGGAGGGGGGCACACAGCTACTCTCTGTGGGCCAATTTTGTCCCGAGGGCCCCATCTTCATGGGCACAGCAGCAATTCGGCCCCGAGGACCCCATCCCCGGAGGTTCTCCCTTTTTAAATTGGAAGGGGGCACAAAGCCCTTCATCCCTGGGCCAATATCGGCACTGGGGACCCTACTCCTTGGCGCTTGGCCAATATAATAGGGAGGGGGGGTGGAGTTGGGCTGTGTAAGCAGTCTTCCCGAGCTGATTTCGGCCCCAGGGACCCCATCCTCCTGGGCCCCACCAATGTACCAGGAGGGGTGCGTAGGATCCCTACCCAGGCCAATTTCAGCCCCGATTACCCCTTACCCTGGGGCCCGGCCAGTCAGTGGTGGGTGGCCTGGCCCCACCCAGGACACCCAGTGTCTCGTTGTTGTGATGTGGGGGGAACCCTAATGTCCCCGCTGTCCCAGTCAGGTCCCCACCTTCAGCCTGGGCCTGCATTGTTCAAACACAAAAGGGATCAGCAATAAATGCTGCTCCCTAAATGCTGAGGATTTTTTTTCATCTGTTTCCCTGCCTGCTTCACAGTGGGCAGGTAAACAGATGAAAAATCCATTCCCAGTAGCAGCAGCATTTTTAAAGCCCCCACCCATTGAGATGATACTTCGGGTTTGCTCTTTCTTGGTAGGAGCTTTAAAATTGCTCTTGCCAAGCGAGAGCAAACATTCTATGTCTCTGGGTGGGCACCTCAGGACATAGCAGGCGCCTGCCCCTGAGGGAGGGGGTCCCCAGGGCAAATATTGGCTCTGGGAGGGGGGCCATCTGGCCCTGTCCCATTGGATTGCACGGACGGACCCTAGGGGATGGCGTCCTCAGGGCCGAAATTGGCCTGTGAGGGATGCTGCGTGGCCCCCCATACCAGGTTTGAAAATCATCCGGGTCTAGGGGCATAGGGTCCCCGGAGCTGAAATTGGCCGGGGGAGGTGGGCTACATGCCTGACCCTCCAGGAAGCCAATTAAAAAACAAGTGCAAGAGACACCACTTGTTTTTCTTTTTAATTTTTGCCGCAGATCCAATAAGATTTTGCAGCCAATTCTAATTTTTTCAAACTTTTTGGTCCCTGGCAGGGGGACCCCAACACCAGGTCTAGGCGATCAGGGTATTCCTACCCTGGCCCCTTCTGTTTTGTTTTACATTTTTTTCTTGGGAGTCCTTTGACAATTGCCTAGAAACGGGGTCTTGGCTGCCCGTAGAAGGTTCGGAGCTGTGGCGATTGGAAGGTCACCTGCAGAAGGTTGAGCACAGGGTCTGATCACACATGGCAAAGGCCTAGTAAGGTAGGGGAATAAATATCACGTAAAAAAAACCTAGAAATTCACTGAACAAAACAATGGTTAAAGTGACATTATAGTTAGGTATTTATTACATTTTGCTTTATATTATAACAACTAGGGACGTTCACTGGAAAAAAACAGGCTAAAGTGACTCATAGTTAGGTGAAAGTGTCAGTTAAAACGTTATATTTTAAACAAAAAATACCCACTGAAATTCGCCATATATTAGTAACTATAACTCGCTCCCTCACCATGCACTTTTGACGTGCACTTTGCCCAAGAAGCAGTTCGATCATCTTCAAGACCACAAAAATGATACTTCATCAGTAAAATATGGGAGCACATGCACTTTAATGCGCTATTTTGCACAAAGTACGCTCAGCACTTTATGTCGCTAGTTTGCACTATTATATCTTGTAGGGTTTGCGATAAATGATAACCTCTGCTCTGATGCTGACGAACTGCAATCTATAACTACTACGATATTTTGCACTAAAATGCTTACTGCTTCAATGGGCTGTATGTACAAAAACACTTTACCCCTGTGTTGACAAAATTTAATCTGTGATCGCTCGGAGGTTGGAGAAAACACACATGGAAAGTTCCCTGACTCGAACATCTATACATGCACTACAGTAACATCATATCTCTTTTAATTAACATAAATTGGGGAAAAGGTATATCATTGTAAACTATTATCTATGGATGAAATGTACTCTTTGCACAGATTAATATATCTGCGATGAATTTCATGCAAGGTTAGATAATGGTGGGTGAGTTTTGCAACAGGCATAATGCTGAAGGCAGCAGCCCGGTTGTTTTAAACTTGCATAGTATATTGGATGGGGTAGTCCCTTTAAAAGGACGTTCCATACAAATGAACTCTTTGACCCTGTTGAAAGCTATGACCGAAATGCGTTGATCTATTTTATCCTGTACTGCTTGAACTGTACTCAATAAAGGATCGCTAAACTGGAGGAGCTGTGAAACTTTGGTCCCTTTTTGCGCCCATTTCTGAAGACCTGTAAAGTGTGAGGCAAAGGAGCAGGTATCGTAATATATCACATATATATGTATGTTTGTATATATATATATATATATATATATATATACATATATCCAATTCAAACGGCCGCTCACAGCGCAAGCAACCAAAGGACACCCGTGAGAGGATGTGAAAAAATCGGTTTACTTCATTTTTGATCAAACAGGCATTATGCATTTCGACATCACAGTCTTCATCAGATGCCTTGTAAACGGACATGGGTTTCTCCCATTATTTAAAACTCTCTGGCTCCTCCTTGATTAGAGTACAGCTGTCCCTAATTACGAACACATATTTCATTTGTAGTCTGCTATTAAAGTCTTTTGACTACAATTCCCAGAATTCTCTGGATGGATACTCACTGTCGCTGGGGCCTTTGAACAGCTGATTTTGTGCCTTGTAGAGGTGGGCAAGGTGATCCCTGTAGTCCGATGCTGTGTTTTTAACATTTCTCACACCCCCCCACGAACGTTTCACCTCATCCGAAACTTCTTCCATTTCTGGTCACGGAAGACTTCGAGCAGTGCCTGTCTTCCTCCGTTCATTCCGGGTTGCCATTCATGCACATGACCTTCTTACTGGGTAGGTTTTCTGAGGTGGTCCGAGTTATCTCCAATACCTTGGGTAACTTTCACTTTTACCAGAACTCCCTCGGACACTTGGAAACGGGTCCTTTTCACACACTCCTGGTATGCGTGCTGAAATATCCAATTCAAACGGCCGCTCACAGCGCAAGCAACCAAAGGACACATGTGAGAGGATGTGAAAAAATCGGTTTACTTCATTTTTGATCAAACAGGCATTATGCATTTCGACATCACAGTCTTCATCAGATGCCTTGTAAACGGACATGGGTTTCTCCCCTTATTTAAAACTCTCTGGCTCCTCCTTGATTAGAGTACAGCTGTCCCCAATTACGAACACATATTTAATTTGTAGTCTGCTATTAAAGTCTTTTGACTACAATTCCCAGAAGTCTCTGGATGGATACTCACTGTCGCTGGGGCCTTTGAACAGCTGATTTCGTGCCTTGTAGAGGTGGGCAAGGTGTTCCCTGTAGTCCGATGCTGTGTTATTAACATTTCTCACACACCCCCACGAACGTTTCATCTCATCCGAAACTTCTTCCATTTCTGGTCACGGAAGACTTCGAGCAGTGCCTGTCTTCCTCCGTTCATTCCGGGTTGCCATTCGTGCACATGACCTTCTTACTGGGTAGGTTTTCTGAGGTGGTCCGAGTTATCTCCAATACCTTGGTTAACTTTAACTTTTACCATATATATATATATATGCCTGTCTGTTTCAATCAGCAGCCCGCCCTCAATCCGGAACCACGGCAGAAAAAGAAACGGAAGACCCAGGATGCAGGTGAGTTTATTATTTAGGCACACCTCGTCAGCATAACGTTTCGGCCTGCCCAGAGGCCTTGGTCACATGACGCAATGAGGGAAGTGAGCAAAATTTAAAGTGCAAGTGCATGAGAAACAGTACATTTCATTGGCTGACATTACAAAAGGGGGTGTGTCTTGTATCAATAGACATAGAAAACACAAACCATAGAGCAGTAGTGGGGTAATCCCTAAACATTTTCAAAAAATTGCTGTATAAATACATATGCCATTTCGAAAATTGATAGTGCAAGGTGGCAAATCTATACTTCATGAAAAAATTATGTAGATAAAAGCTAATAAATAATTTTATCATTTAAAAAACTATTATATTAAATCTCATCAAATTCAGCACACCTAAACACGGGATGTTATGTGTCAAAATACATAATTACCTTCAACATAAACAATTTATGTACTACAAACTATGGAAATGTGAGTATGTACATTATGTTTCCTATACCGTAGCCTGATTTTAGTGCTAACCATGATGAGTTGTTACACTGATGTTAACAACTACCCAAGCACCCAACCCTTTATCTACAAAGTTGGGCTCAACTCCAAAAGTATTTTCTTAACAAGGAACCCAGACAGCCAAATATTCGTACCGTGTGAAGAAAAAAGCCATTAAAAATTGTGTACACATTGAAATTATATGTGCACAAAACATACCAATTACAGTCAAAACCAATATGTGATGTGTGATTCATATAGTGTGAACACAATTCCATAAATTTAGAGGAACCAGCTATGTGCTAATATTGCATGTGCCACCGGTCAACCTTGCTGTTAATACATAAATAGTTGAATCGGTGGAAAAATACAAAGATTATCATGGTTTATATCAGTGAAAAATTATATACATTAAGCTTGTTTCATGGACGATTAGAAACACTAGACAAAACATCATCTAGATCACTAGAGACAAGTATAAAAATCCTCCGTGGAATTAAGGCCATGAGGAGTTTTACTGTCCATCTCTAGAATGTATCTTGTTTCTAGAGATCTCAAGACACCTTCCCTGTTGCCACCCCTCCTCAATGGACCAACCGTATCTATGGCATAATACCTGAGGAGTCCACTGTTGTTATTGTGGTACTCCTTGAAATGCCTGGCAACTGGGTACGTGGCATCATTCGTATTGATGGCCCTTATGTGCTGGAGTATCCTCTTGTGGGCCTGCAACTTGGTGCTACCAATATATTGCAGGCCACATGGGCACTCCAGCACATAAACCACGTACTCACTCTTACACGTAAGTTGTTTATTGATTTTGCGGGACACCGTGGAAAATGCTGTCAGGAACTCTGTTTTGTTGATCCCCTGCAAGCAGGCTTTACAGCTAGAACATTTTCTAAAGCCTTTACTCGCAGCCATCCAGTTTTTAGGGGGGATAACCTCAGGACTTGATTTTACCAAAGCATCCTGCATGGGGTATGCTTTCCTGAAAGTGATCGCTGGTTTTTTGGGCATGTGCTCCCCAATCACTGGATCTAATCTGATCATGTTCCAATGTTTGTTCACTATCTTCCTAAGTGCCCCGTGTTGTCTGTTGTAGGTCCAAATGAGTCTTGTTGGTTGGTGTACCTTACTTTCAGGGGATATCTGAGCTTTTTTATGAATCAAAGCGTCCTTGCGGGACAGGGCATTAGCTTTATGGATAGCTGTGTCTATTAGACTCTCTGTGTACCCCCTGGCTAGAAAACGTTGTTTGCTAGCCGACTGTGCTCTTGTACATTGATCATCTGTGCTACAAAAGCGCCTAATTCTGAGCATCTCCCCATAGGGGATGCTTCTGATTAGGTGCGGGGGGTGATGGCTATCAGCATGCAGCACTGTATTACCCGCAGTGGGCTTTCTGTATAGTTTTGTTTCCAACCTGCCCTGACTGACCTCGATCGTAATGTCCAAAACGTTTGCCCTAACCTGACTGAGATGGGACGTAAATGCCAAGTTAAAGACATTGCAATTCAGTGTTTCAACAAAGTTGCTTGCCTCCTCAAATGTTCCACGCCAAATCAACAGGACATCATCGATGTACCTATACCATCTTACAATGTGGCGGGTGCAGATGTCATGATGATCACCATAGAGGACCTGTCTCTCCCAGTAGCCCATGTGCAGACAGGCATAACTGGGAGAGAAACAGGCCGCCATGGCTACTCCCCTGACCTGCTGATAATACTGATTGAGGCACATAAAATAGTTATGGTTTAAGCAAAAACTGGTCATGGTTAGCAATATTTTGTTGTGTTCAGCAAGTTCAATAGGAAGTTGGCCCAGATAAAATTGTATAGCCCTCATTCCATCTGCATGCACAATACTGGTGTATAGAGATGTTACGTCAAGTGTAAGTAGCCAGTAGTCTTTTTCCCACTTAACATCATCAATTTTTCTCAGGAAGTCACTGGAATCTTGTATGTAAGATGGGAGTGCTGCAACATATTCCTGTAGAAATGAGTCAATATAAGTCGTGGCATTCTCTAACAAACCACCACACGCCGAAATGATTGGTCTTCCAGGCGGTTTAGCGGCATTTTTATGCACTTTAGGAATTAGGTGCAGGACAGGAGTGATCGGATGGTCATTTTTCAGAAATTTTAGTTCATCCATGCTGATGAGACCACTCGACCGCCAACCCATCAACATAGAATAAAAATCCGACTGTGCTTTTCTCATCACTCCAACATCACAGTGCTTGTAACAGTTTGGATCGTTTAGTTGCAAGAGCGCCTCCTCCATATATAGATGTCTAGGCCAGAGCACGACGTTTCCGCCTTTGTCAGATTGTCTGACTATCATATTGCAGTCCTTTTGAATTTTTCTGACCAGTTCATAATATTGGTTGTCTGGATAACAAAGTCTTAGCATGCAATGTCTTAACTTCCTTGACTGTGGCATCATGAAAAATGTCAATATTGTCAAAGGGTGTTGTGGGTGTGAATGTGGAACGTGGTTTAGAATTGGTGAGTCTACCTACAGGAGCAAGAACTTCCTCCTGTGAATTTTGTGAAGATGATGTTTCTAATCTCAGCGTCTCCATATCCTGCATCAAAGGGATGTCATTCACCACCAGCCCCATAGATGTTGACGCACCAGCAGACCTGCCCACCATATTGCGTGATTTGTTGTTAGCAAAGTGCTTTTGCAACTTCAGCTTGCGCGTAAATTTAAAAAGATCTATCCTTATGTCTGCGTGGTTAAAGTCACTGGGGGGGCTGAAGGATAACCCCATTGACAAAATTATTTTCTCAGAGTCAGTTAGGACAGTAGAGGTAAGGTTAATCACAGACAAACCATTATCAAATGTATTAGATGCATTGCTTACTTCTTTTTGCTGGAGTTCCATTGCTTGTAATTCTTTTTCTTCGGTTTTGCGCTTTGTGTTGCAAGATCTGCGCTCTCGTCGCTCGGTGCTTGTGCTCTTGATTGAGGTGGAATTCTGGGGCGCAGTGTATCGCGTCTGTCCTGGCGTATGCAATCCAATTCTTGAGCCAGGGTGTACCGGGTAAACCCCAACCGCGGTGTGCCTCTAGAAGCATCAGATTCGAACCCACTGTCCATATTCGAACTCAGATCTGTGTTAGTCGAGTTTTCAGGTGACTTAGAACGTGATGGTACGTTAGGCAATGAGGTACTTGCCACTGATAGCGAGTTTGTTGCTTTGTTGGCTTTAATAGCATCATACTTACGGGCAAATGTAAAAATACGGCCCTCGTTGTAATCAGTTTTATCTCGCTGAAATTTAAATGTTTTTCGTTTCCTAATCACGTCTTCTTCTTTCTGAACCCTCTGCATCATTGCTTCTCTATGTTTCTTGCTCTCTGAGGCAACATCCGCATTGGCCATGCACAAACTTTCTATCTCAGCATTGATCTCATCAATTTGCGCTTGGATTTTTACCCGGTCACTCTCCGCGTATCGCACCAGCATTGTTACCAAACAGCGAGACGAGTCTAAACTCCATTCAGCCCAGTCCCTGAGCATTTCTGGGTCCAGGTGCTCGTAGCTGGGGGCTAGCATGACTCTTAACCCCCGAGGAATCAGATTAACTTCGAGATATCTGCTCAGGGAGCGGTGCTCCCACCACTTTGCCTGTTCACGCTTAAGGAGTTTCTCCAAAGTTTTGAATTTGTCACGAATACCGGAACTTCCAGTAGCACCCGGTTCCTCGGAAATGTTCACAAGCGACCAGTCGTCAAAAGCTTCGAGAGCTGCCACCTCTCCCCCTTTCCATGCGTCGGCCGACATGGTGTTTGCCAAATTAGAATGCAAAGTTGCGTTTTCTCACTTGGTGCGGGGGATAAGCTTCGATAGCTATCAAACGACCGTACGTTGCAAAACTTCCCCACCGGAACAATCCTTGCGTCGCCGTTCAGCAGCGGGTACCCAGCACGGTACGAGACAGCCGTCCCAACCTGCCGGACCCGATTTCCGATGCGGCAACAATCTTCAGTATCCAGGGGCTAGAGCAGTCTCTCCCCAACGGAAGAAATAAACAGCTTCCGGATGACCGGCAGCCACGGCTTCCTGCTCCTCTGCCGCTTACGGGGAAGGGGTCTTTCAACACCGGAGAAGCACTCAACCGGTTGTGTGAATGCCTGTCTGTTTCAATCAGCAGCCCGCCCTCAATCCGGAACCACGGCAGAAAAAGAAACGGAAGACCCAGGATGCAGGTGAGTTTTTTATTTAGGCACACCTCGTCAGCATAACGTTTCGGCCTGCCCAGAGGCCTTGGTCACATGACGCAATGAGGGAAGTGAGCAAAATTTAAAGTGCAAGTGCATGAGAAACAGTACATTTCATTGACTGACATTACAAAAGGGGGTGTGTCTTGTATCAATAGACATAGAAAACACAAACCATAGTGCAGTAGTGGGGTAATCCCTAAACATTTTCAAAAAATTGCTGTATAAATACATATGCCATTTCAAAAATTGATAGTGCAAGGTGGCAAATCTATACTTCATGAAAAAATATGTAGATAAAAGCTAATAAATAATTTTATCATTTAAAAAACTATTATATTAAATCTCATCAAATTCAGCACACCTAAACACGGGATGTTATGTGTCAAAATACATAATTACCTTCAACATAAACAATTTATGTACTACAAACTATGGAAATGTGAGTATGTACATTATGTTTCCTATACCGTAGCCTGATTTTAGTGCTAACCATGATGAGTTGTTACACTGATGTTAACAACTACCCAAGCACCCAACCCTTTATCTACAAAGTTGGGCTCAACTCCAAAAGTATTTTCTTAACAAGGAACCCGGACAGCCAAATATTCGTACCGTGTGAAGAAAAAAGCCATAAAAAATTGTTTACATATTGAAATTATATGTGCAAAAAACATACCAATTACAGTCAAAATCAATATGTGATGTGTGATTCATATAGTGTGAACACAATTCAAAAAAACTAGAGGAACCAGCTATGTGCTAATATTGCATGTGCCACCGGTCAACCTTGCTGTTAATACATAAATAGTTGAATCAGTGGAAAAACTACAAAGATTGTCATGGTTTGTATCAGTGAAAAATTATATACATTAAGCTTGTTTCATGGACAATTAGAAACACTAGACAAAACATCATCTAGATCACTAGAGACAAGTATAAAAATCCTCCGTGGAGTTAAGGCCATGAGGAGTTTTACTGTCCATCTCTAGAATGTATCTTGTTTCTAGAGATCTCAAGATACCTTCCCTGTTGCCACCCCTCCTCAATGGACCAACCGTATCTATGGCATAATACCTGAGGAGTCCACTGTTGTTATTGTGGTACTCCTTGAAATGCCTGGTAACTGGGTACGTGGCATCATTCGTATTGATGGCCCTTATGTGCTGGAGTATCCTCTTGTGGACCTGCAACTTGGTGCTACCAATATATTGCAGGCCACATGGGCACTCCAGCACATAAACCACGTACTCACTCTTACACGTAAGTTGTTTATTGACTTTGCGGGGCACCGTGGAAAATGCTGTCAGGAACTCTGTTTTGTTGATCCCGTGCAAGCAGGCTTTACAGCTAGAACATTTTCTAAAGCCTTTACTCGCAGTCATCCAGTTTTTTAGGGGGGATCACCTCAGGACTTGATTTTACCAAAGCATCCTGCATGGAGTATGCTTTCCTGAAAGTGATCGCTGGTTTTTTGGGCATGTGCTCCCCAATCGCTGGATCTAATCTGATCATGTTCCAATGTTTGTTCACTATCTTTCTAAGTGCCCCGTGTTGTCTGTTGTAGGTCCAAATGAGTCTTGTTGGTTGGTGTACCTTACTTTCAGGGGATATCTGAGCTTTTTTATGAATCAAAGCGTCCTTGCGGGACAGGGCATTAGCTTTATGGATAGCTGTGTCTATTAGACTCTCTGTGTACCCCCTGGCTAGAAAACGTTGTTTGCTAGCCGACTGTGCTCTTGTACATTGATCATCTGTGCTACAAATGCGCCTAATTCTGAGCATCTCCCCATAGGGGATGCTTCTGATTAGGTGCGGGGGGTGATGGCTATCAGCATGCAGCACTGTATTACCCGCAGTGGGCTTTCTGTATAGTTTTGTTTCCAAGCTGCCCTGACTGACCTCGATCGTAATGTCCAAAAAGTTTGCCCTAACCTGACTGAGATGGGACGTAAATGCCAAGTTAAAGACATTGCAATTCAGTGTTTCAACAAAGTTGCTTGCCTCCTCAAATGTTCCACGCCAAATCAACAGGACATCATCGTTGTACCTATACCATCTTACGATGTGGCGGGTGCAGATGTCATGATGATCACCATAGAGGACCTGTCTCTCCCAGTAGCCCATGTGCAGACAGGCATAACTGGGAGAGAAACAGGCCCCCATGGCTACTCCCCTGACCTGCTGATAATACTGATTGAGGAACATAAAATAGTTATGGTTTAAGCAAAAACTGGTCATGGTTAGCAACATTTTGTTGTGTTCAGCAAGTTCAATAGGACGTTGGCCCAGATAAAATTGTATAGCCCTCATTCCATCTGCATGCACAATACTGGTGTATAGAGATGTTATGTCAAGTGTAAGTAGCCAGTAGTCTTTTTCCCACTTAACATCATCAATTTTTCTCAGGTAGTCACTGGAATCTTGTATGTAAGATGGGAGTGCTGCAACATATTCCTGTAGAAATGAGTCAATATAAGTCGTGGCATTCTCTAACAAACCACCACACGCCAAAATGATTGGTCTTCCAGGCGGTTTGGCGGCATTTTTATGCACTTTAGGAATTAGGTACAGGACAGGAGTGATCGGATGGTCATTTTTCAGAAATTTTTGTTCATCCATGCTGATGAGCCCACTCGACCGCCAACCCATCAACATAGAATAAAAATCCGACTGTGCTTTTCTCATCACTCCAACATCACAGTGCTTGTAACAGTTTGGATCGTTTAGTTGCAAGAGCGCCTCCTCCATATATAGATGTCTAGGCCAGAGTACGACGTTTCCGCCTTTGTCAGATTGTCTGACTATCATATTGCCGTCCTTTTGAATTTTTCTGACCAGTTCATAATATTGGTTGTTGCACCTTTGGTTATGTTGTCTGGATAACAAAGTCTTAGCATGCAATGTCTTAACTTCCTTGACTGTGGCATCATGAAAAATGTCAATATTGTCAAAGGGCGTTGTGGGTGTGAATGTGGAACGTGGTTTAAAATTGGTGAGTCTACCTACAGGAGCAAGAACTTCCTCCTGTGAATTTTGTGAAGATGATGTTTCTAATCTCAGCGTCTCCATATCCTGCATCAAAGGGATGTCATTCACCACCAGCCCCATAGTTGTTGACGCACCAGCAGACCTGCTCACCATATTGCGTGATTTGTTGTTAGCAAAGTGCTTTTGCAACTTCAGCTTGCGCGTAAATTTAAAAAGATCTATCCTTATGTCTGCGTAGTTAAAGTCACTGGGGGGGCTGAAGGATAACCCCATTGACAAAATTCTTTTCTCAGAGTCAGTTAGGACAGTAGAGGTAAGGTTAATCACAGACAAACCATTATCAAATGTATTAGATGCATTGCTTACTTCTTTTTGCTGGAGTTCCATCGCTTGGAATTCTTTTTCTTCGGTTTTGCGCTTTGTGTTGCAAGATCTGCGCTCTCATCGCTTGGTGCTTGTGCTCTTGATTGAGGTGGAATTCTGGGGCGCAGTGTATCGCGTCTGTCCTGGCGTGTGCAATCCAATTCTTGAGCCAGGGTGTACCGGGTAAACCCCAACCGCGGTGTGCCTCTAGAAGCATCAGATTCGGACCCACTGTCCATATTCGAACTCAGGCCTGTGTTAGTCGAGTTTTCAGGTGACTTAGAACGTGATGGTACGTTAGGCAATGAGGTACTTGCCACTGATAGCGAGTTTGTTGCTTTGTTGGATTTAATAGCATCGTACTTACGGGCAAATGTAAAAATACGGCCCTCGTTGTAATCAGTTTTATCTCGCTGAAATTTAAATGTTTTTCGTTTCCTAATCACGTCTTCCTTTTTCTGAACCCTCTGCATCATTGCTTCTCTATGTTTCTTGCTCTCTGAGGCAACATCCGCATTGTCCATGCACAAACTTTCTATCTCAGCATTGATCTCATCAATTTGCGCTTGGATTTTTACCCGGTCGTCAAAAGCTTCGAGAGCTGCCACCTCTCCCCCTTTCCGTGCGTCGGCCGACATGGTGTTTGCCAAATTAGAATGCAAAGTTGCGTTTTCTCACTTGGTGCGGGGGATAAGCTTCGATAGCTATCAACCACCGTACGTTGCAAAACTTCCCCACCGGAACAATCCTTGCGTCGCCGTTCAGCAGCGGGTACCCAGCACGGTACGAGACAGCCGTCCCAACCTGCCGGACCCGATTTCCGATGCGGCAACAATCTTCAGTATCCAGGGGCTAGAGCAGTCTCTCCCCAACGGAAGAAATAAACAGCTTCCGGATGACCGGCAGCCACGGCTTCCTGCTGCTCTGCCGCTTACGGGGAAGGGGTCTTCCAACACCGGAGAAGCACTCAATCCGGAACCACGGCAGCAAAAGAAACGGAAGACCCAGGATGCAGGTGAGTTTTTTATTTAGGCACACCTCGTCAGCATAACGTTTCGGCCTGCCCAGAGGCCTTGGTCACACGACGCAATGAGGGAAGTGAGCAAAATTTAAAGTGCAAGTGCATGAGAAACAGTACATTTCATTGGCTGACATTACAAAAGGGGGTGTGTCTTGTATCAATAGACATAGAAAACACAAACCATAGTGCAGTAGTGGGGTAATCCTTAAACATTTTCAAAAAATTGCTGTATATATATATATATATATATATATATATATATATTGCACATCCACTTTTATGAAAAAAGGCAGCTGCACACCAGTCTCAAGTACATTTCACAGATTTATTTCCACGTAGCAAACACCAACGCGTTTCAACTCTTACGAGTCTTCCTCACGGTTAGTGAGTCCTTTGTCAATTTCCTCTATTTATACATATTAGCTCGTCGTGCCTGTTATGGGCCATTCTGGGATTTGTATTCTCTCACTGATATGCAATAATATCAAACAAATAATTTTTCACATAATTATTTACATTTGGAAAGTTCAGTTGGCAATGACTGTAATGCTGCTGGTTTTAGATAGTATGTCATTACATGTTTAATGTTTGTCCATTATTATGAGTCTATTCTATGTGAGTTTTTATGATGCTCTAATGTTAAGGTGTTGATTTATATGCTATGGCTCTAGTGACGTTCACTTTGTTATATTTCTGTGTCCAGCCCTGTTTCCGCATTTGAGGCCAGGTGCCTCTTTATCAGCAGTTTGAGACTTTCCTCTTGTGTCTATCTGTCACCTGTTATGGTGTAACTACTAATGGCTAAGTGCCCATCTGTTTGCTAGGTTGCAGGAGACTGATTCCACTGTCTAAGAGGATTACCAAAGCCTTATTGAAGATTCTCGCCTTGGTGATGTATGTTTTTAGAACCAGAGCATTTGCTGTTGATTCTGCTTTCTGTGTATTACATGTTCCACTTAATTTAACTGATTGTAAGGATCTGTTTTGTGTTTGCTACTGGTGCTCTAACTTGTGAAGTTGAGCAAGTGCTGTATCTCTTATACCTCTTTATTTTCCTATATGTATTTATTGGCCTTTGTTTCTATTTGGGAGCCCAGGAGCAACGCCGTTTCCGAAGAAGACGAGGACAACATCGCCACTGGTGAAGCGGAGGTCTGGTCGGAGGACTGGTGGGGATGTATGACATTACAACGCAGGCTATTACAACGCCTGCCTTTACAACGCGGTTTTTACATCGCAATCCATTACAATGCATAGCGCTTTGGGGTGCTGGATAGTGAATAGTTTAATTTACTATTCCAACTCCAGTCCCCGTGGACACTAGGGAAGGTGTTGGATAGTAAATTAAACTTGTTCCCTATCCTAGAGCGCCCCCCAGCGCAATGCGTTGTAATGGTTTGCGTTGTAATGACCGCGTTGTAATGGTAGTGCGTTGTAAAAGTTTCGTTGTAAAGGTTGTTCACCACTGGTGGACGCCCCCGGAGGATGCCTGTGTGCCGCCGTAACTCTGGAGAGTTACGGCATACGCGGTACGTGAACCGGGTCAGGGGGTGGGGAGTTAACCATAGCAGGTGGACGGGTACGGGGATTTAATTTAGTTTTAAAACATATTGCTTTTGGGAGGGGAGTGGGCGCACTGTGACCTTTTTTGCAGCCCTGACTATCTGACCCTCAGTAACTATTCTTTTGTAATGAAAGCGGGCGTAAACTAAAAAGTGTTAGTCCTGACATTCTGTTTCTTTCGTGCCATAGTACCAATTAGTAGTCACTCTTATGGTGGCATCCTAGACCTTTGAATCTCTCATTGCCTTAGTAGGAGCTTGTGTCCTGAAGTAAGGAACAAGCTAAAGACAGTTCTATCGTTTTGTGTTCTCGCATTTAATAGTGATAGTCCCCCCCCCCGCTGACTTCCTGAACTACCTCTCCCTTAAGTGCACTCGGTGTCCTTACCACCCTGGTGACGGTACCCTTTTGCCAACCAGCAAACCGTGACAAATACACTTACCGCCTCTGTCTCTTCTTTTTACACGCTACCCGGGGAACGTCAACACCATCCACTGGGAGAAGAGAAAAACCGGCAGAGGAAGATCAGCAATAGCCTAACCTCAACACCCACAAAGCCCACCTGTGTTTATCTTGTTATTTGTGCACCAAGATTTAAATAAATACGCCAAAATAGATCAGCGCATAAGACCTCCTAGCTTCTTTTTCCGCCCGTCCCTCTCACAATGTAAGTTGAATTAAACCTGTGAAATGCATTTTTAGACCGAGACATTTATGATTCATTGCTTTTATTTGTGCTATAAGCATTTTCATGTATTTTATGTGAAGAATGGTGCACACATCTTCTGTAACTGTGAACATGTTAACTTAGCACACTAGGCCTCAAGATAAGACTTGTGCAGTTGCTGTTCATATTTTAATTTGAAAGTCACTCTTACCCTTCAACCATGAAACGTACACTGCTAAGTTGTTTCTATAGCAGGAGTGGATAAGCCTCACTATATAGAATAAAGCATGAGAAAGACTAGTCGACCAAGTGAATCGCGGTAACATGCACTGAGAGGAGTTCTCATGGGAAAGGAATGGCCCAAGGACGAGAAGAGATAATGTGTTATCCGGCTGAGAAGGGTTGCTGGAGTATCCAATTGTACAACAACTGTGGATGTTTCTCAAGGAGGAGCCGCATGAGTGGACAACAGAAAGTATTATGTGCTGCATTTTAGTTAGTGAGAGAGTCCATCTTGAGTTTCCTGAGGGAGCAGACTTATGCTACTGCTTGCGTAGTTTTAAGCTACTCGACCCATCGTCAAAGTGTTTCTACTGAAGACTCGAGTGGCTGACACCTTACTTTTCCTTATTTGAATATGTCCTTAGGATAAGTTACTTACCTATAATACTAGTTCTCTTCCAGGGGCATCCTCATCAAAGTCATAAGCACTGAATATTCCTACCCATGGGCGGGGACTATAAAAAATTTTATATGAATATATATATATATATATATATATATAGCGCTCGCTCTCTCTCTCTCTATATATATATATTTATATATACATATATTATTTTTTCACAAATCAATGCAGCCTCATATAAAAAACAAAAGCTAATCAATGTACTCAAAATCTGCTTTTGCAACTATAGACTATAAAAAATAGGAAACAGGGGTACAAGAATCACTTGAACTCTCTTTAATGAGCAGAAGAAACTCAATCTGCAAAACAGCAGTCATTGTTAGCCCATAGTCTGCATTGAAAAACCCAATAGCATAGACAAGGAAAGCAATTGCTAGCACAAAAAACTGGCACAGTGCCTTTAAGGCAGCCATGACCCCCAGCTTCCCATCATGCCTCAGCGGTGACAGTTAGGTCAGTCGTTCTTTGCGGAGACCCGAGGGTCAGGGCATAAAGATATGACTTAAAGAGGTCTCTTTTGCCTGGGTAGGCGGGTGGGTTGCTTATGACTTTGATGAAGATACCCCTGGAAGAGAACTAGGATTACAGGTAACTTATCCTTCTCTTCCAGGGGATCATCATCAATAGTTATAAGCACTGAATCGAATAGCAAGCCCATCCTCCTCCTGCAGACAAACGAGAAGCAAACAAAAACTATCGAAACTGATTTCATCATTAATCTAATTTCTCAAAGAGGTCTGGCCTACTTTAGTGTCTGCTCTAGTATTCGAGTCGAGACAATAGTGTCTCATGAACGTATGTATCGATTTCCAAGTGGCTGCCTGGAAGATCTCAGCAATCGGTACATTGTGCAGAAAAGCCACTGTAGCTGCCTTCCCTTTAGTGGAATGAACCTTGGGAGTTGAAAAAAGAGACTTATTTGACAAATGATAAGACAGCTTAATACATGACACTATCCATACGGAGATGGACTGTTTAGAGGCTGGGAAACCTGTTCTGATGGAACCATAGTTTAAAAGCAGTTGATCAGATTTCCTAATAGCTTTAGACTTGTTGAAGTAGAATTTTAAAACCCTTTTCAGGTCTAGAGAATGAAGACCTCTCGGATGCCATAGAGGGATTAGGAAAAAAGGTAGGCAGTGAGATGGATTGGTTAACATGAAAGTCTGACACCACCTTCGGAAGGAAGGAGGGGTGGGTCCTCAGAACTACTCTGTTGTGGTGAAAACCCATGTAAGGTTCATTAGAACAGAGTACTTGAATCTCGCTCACCCTGCAAGCGGAAGTGATTGCTACCAAAAAAGAGGCCTTCCGTGTAAGGCGTTGAAGGGATGCTTTGTGGATAGGCTCAAAGGGGGCACCCATGAACTTGGAAAGGACCAGATTTAGCTCCCAGGGAGGAGAAGGTGGCCGGATTGGAGGGTAAACCTTCTTTAACCCTTGCAGGAAATCCTTGACCACCTGAAAGAAGGTTGAGAAGGTGACTTTCTGCATGCCATGATGGCAGAAAGGTGTACCTTTATGGAAGTAAATTTTAAAACAGGCTTGGCTAAGTGGAGGAGATGAGGTAAAATTACCTCCTCTTGTCCCTTGGTAGGATGGAAACCATTCTGTGCACACCACAAATAGAAATGTTTCCATTTAAACGAATAAGAGTGCTTTGTAGAAGGCCTTCTAGACTATTTCAAAATGTGCATGCAGTCCCGAGAAAGACCTAAGTGCCATATTGGAGGACCTCAGGAGCCATGCTGCCAAGTTCAGCGAGGGAAGGTTGGGGTGAAGAATCCTCCCATTCATTTAGGGCAGCAGGTTTGGTCTGCATGGCAATCTCCAGTGTAGGCACTCCAAGAGATGCAGAAGGTCCAGGTACCACCACTGTCATGGCCAGTCTGGTGCGATCAGAATCATTCTCACTCTGGAGTGGGAGAACTTGGATATGACCTTCGGGATGAGAGGAAGAGGGGGAAAAGCGTACACAAAGCCCCCTGACCAGTTGATTAAAAGGGGATTCCCTTTCGACCCTGGCCGGTAAAACCTTGGCACAAAGCTGTGGACTTTTTTTTTTATCGTACGCGAAGAGATCGATGCTTGGACGATCTCATTCTCGGGAAATTCCTTCCACAACCTCGTCATGTAGAACCCAGTCTTGATGATCATCAAAGTGATGACTGAGGGAATCTGCTTGATAGTTCTGCTCCCCAGGTAGGTGTACTGCTGTAATCAACAGTTTCCTTGCTAAGAGCCAATGCCAGAGTGTTTGAGCCTCCAAGGTCAGAGAACGAGTTTGAGTCCCTCCTTGTTTGTATAGATAGTACCTGGTGGTCGTTTTGTCCGTCTGGACTAGTATGGAGCTGATCTGAATAGTGAGAAGAAAAGCCTTGATGGCTAGAGAGCTAGATGTAGCTCTAGCATGTCTGTTCTTTGGCCGACCACCGACCTTGAGTTTGGAGGGACCCCAAGGGCGCTCCCCAACCCTGGAGGGAAGCATCTGTGATTAGAGCTGTTAAGGCTTCTCCTCGCTACGCGCTGCGCTGTGGCAACTAGGCGCACTGTAATTTTAATATATCCCGTTTTGTCTTTTTGTTGAATTTTAATTTAAAAGCACTTTGCCCCTGTTTTTAGCCCTTCCACTTACCTGCACCATAATTGTGCCATCCACAGCGGCTTCAGCGGGTCTGTCCTTGGAGTTTTCGCGCTCTTCACGAGTATAGGCGCCATCTTGGGGGTAGGAAGAATCGCCAGTCCAGGGAGCGCTCTAGCGGTCAGGCTGACCGGGTGGAGGCATTGCGAACTACTCCCTATAAAAGGGTTAGGTGAAGGTAGGGTGGCCTGTTAAGGCTTCTCCTCGCTACGCGCTGCGCTGTGGCAACTAGGCGCACTGTAATTTTAATATATCCTGTTTTGTCTTTTTGTTGAATTTTAATTTAAAAGCACTTTGCCCCTGTTTTTAGCCCTTCCACTTACCTGCACCATAATTGTGCCATCCACCGCGGCTTCAGCGGGTCTGTCCTTGGGGTTTTCGCGCTCTTCACGAGTGTAGGCGCCATCTTGGGGGTAGGAAGAATCGCCAGTCCAGGGAGCGCTCTAGCGGTCAGGCTGACCGGGTGGAGGCATTGCGAACTACACCCTATAAAAGGGTTAGGTGAAGGTAGGGTGGCCTGTTAAGGCTTCTCCTCGCTACGCGCTGCGCTGTGGCAACTAGGCGCACTGTAATTTTAATATATCCCGTTTTGTCTTTTTGTTGAATTTTAATTTAAAAGCACTTTGCCCCTGTTTTTAGCCCTTCCACTTACCTGCACCATAATTGTGCCATCCACAGCGGCTTCAGCGGGTCTGTCCTTGGAGTTTTCGCGCTCTTCACGAGTATAGGCGCCATCTTGGGGGTAGGAAGAATCGCCAGTCCAGGGAGCGCTCTAGCGGTCAGGCTGACCGGGTGGAGGCATTGCGAACTACACCCTATAAAAGGGTTAGGTGAAGGTAGGGTGGCCTGTTAAGGCTTCTCCTCGCTACGCGCTGCGCTGTGGCAACTAGGCGCACTGTAATTTTAATATATCCCGTTTTGTCTTTTTGTTGAATTTTAATTTAAAAGCACTTTGCCCCTGTTTTTAGCCCTTCCACTTACCTGCACCATAATTGTGCCATCCACCGCGGCTTCAGCGGGTCTGTCCTTGGAGTTTTCGCGCTCTTCACGAGTATAGGCGCCATCTTGGGGGTAGGAAGAATCGCCAGTCCAGGGAGCGCTCTAGCGGTCAGGCTGACCGGGTGGAGGCATTGCGAACTACACCCTATAAAAGGGTTAGGTGAAGGTAGGGTGGCCTGTTAAGGCTTCTCCTCGCTACGCGCTGCGCTGTGGCAACTAGGCGCACTGTAATTTTAATATATCCCGTTTTGTCTTTTTGTTGAATTTCAATTTAAAAGCACTTTGCCCCTGTTTTTAGCCCTTCCACTTACCTGCACCATAATTGTGCCATCCACCGCGGCTTCAGCGGGTCTGTCCTTGGAGTTTTCGCGCTCTTCACGAGTATAGGCGCCATCTTGGGGGTAGGAAGAATCGCCAGTCCAAGGAGCGCTCTAGCGGTCAGGCTGACCAGGTAGAGGCCTATTTAGACGCGCCATGCAAGCGCGCAGCGTGTGCGGGTGGCGTGTGTGCCGTCGTAACGCCGGAGTCACGCCAGAGTCCAGCCCGTCTGCGCCCGTCCGCGCTGAGGACGAGCTGGACGGCTGGGAGACTGGACCTACCGACGGGGAGGGTACTGACTACTGCTACACTTGGCAGGAAATGCAGACTCTTAGGACTCCTTTTCGACCCTGTCATCATAGGTACGCCCCAGAGGCATTTACGACTCTTTGGGATTGCCACTGCTTTCGGCATATCCATTCGGGCCGGCTTCACCGGCGGCTCACATACCGCTAGCAAAGAAGACTGACTCAGGAATCCTGATGAGAAACGATCAGGGGTTCCTCATAAATGCGAGTTCCTTGATTAAAAATAACCTTGCATTTAAGGATTTCGTCCTGCTTAGACAACCCGCATGGGTTTTTATTACAGAAACGTGGGCCAAGGACTCCTCGGGACCGGATCTGGTTGAGGCAGTACCGGATGGTTACCTGCTGGCGAGAGTGGACAGAGTGGGACGTGTCGGGGGTGGATTAGGCATCCTCTATAGAGACTGTTTTTCCTGCCACACCATCCCTCTCAATATACCGCTAGGTTCCTCTCAGGCCCTCCAGTTCTCTATCAGCGGACCCTATGTAGTTCTGTTCACTGGCCTTCTCATTTATAGGCCACCGGGCACCAGGACAGCTTTCAGCCAACACATGCTCAACCTGTTAGAGCCATATTTTGGCTGCGAGCATTTTACAGTCCTTGGAGATATGAATTTCCATCTGGAAAATTTGGAGTCAAAGGATACTATAGCCCTATTAGACACTTTTTCAGGTTGTGGGATGAAACAACTAGTGAATGACCCCACCCATCAAGCAGGTCATGTGCTTGACGGGGTCTTCTCTAACGACCCCCGGCTTACCACTGGGACTCCCATCCCTCTTTCATGGTCGGATCATCTTGCGATCCCTTTAGAACTAATCTCCTCGACTGTTAAGATTAAGGGAAATCAATCAAGCAAAACGGAACTGAGACGCAATATCAAAAACATCTCCAATGAAATGCTTGCCCTTAGACTGCCCAGTATGCTGACTGCTACAGAGGAGGATGTAGGGAAAGCAGTAGACAGATTTGATACTGCTATTAGAATTGCCATTGACGATCTGGCCCCTGCCTCACTCTGTTATTCTGCGAGGAAAAGCCCTTCGGCACCGTGGTTTTCTGAATCACTGAGACTCCTCAGACAGGGAGTTCGAAGACAGGAACGCCTATGGAGGACTAGCTGGGATCCGCAAGAAAGGGATAATCATAAAACCCTCCTTAAAGAGTATAAAACTGAGGTTATAAGGACTAAACAAGAGTACTTCACCTCATTGACCTCTTCGCTCTCTTCGCCCAAAGAGCTGTTTAAGATCGCTGACACGCTCACCTCTCTGAAAATACCAGACCCCGTGGTCAGTTCACAGCGGCTCTGTGATGATGTGGCACAATTCTTTCAATCAAAAATTGTGGACATTTATTCGGCCTTAGAATCTCAGAGGTCGGCACTATCTCTCTCTCAGAGCGTCCAGGTCCCTCCACTTACATCCTTGGAAGAGATACCGATAGGGTGTCTTTCCAGCTTTCCCCCCCTCGCCATGATGGATCTTGAAGCTCTCCTTTTGAAGACCAGATCAGGGTCTCCTTTGGACCCTTGCCCTTTAAAACTTCTTAAACAATGTAAGGAGACTCTTCTGCCCTGGCTACTTGAGATTATGAATAGGGCAATGAGAGAGGGGATCTTCCCGCTACAATGGAAAAAAGCGGTGGTTAAACCACTGTTAAAAAAGCCTACCTTGGACCCGGGTGTTCTTAAAAATTTCCGCCCTATTTCACTGCTCCCAGCCCCAGCAAAGATGTTGGAAACCCATCTGAACCAGCATCTGGCGGTTTTTCTGGAATCTTCTGGCCTTTTAGATCACTCGCAGCATGGATTTCGGAGAGAGCACAGCACGGAGTCAGCCCTTACCACGGTGCTTGATAACATCCGTACCAGGGTGGATAAGGGCATGACCACTCTCCTCATCCTATTAGATCTTACGGCTGCGTTTGATACCCTGTCTCCCTCAGTGTTAACATCACGGCTGAGGGAGATAGGGGTTGAGGGGTCGGCACTTAGTCTGCTTTCCTCCTTTCTTGGCCAGAGGGAACAGAGAATCAAGCTAGGGGAGTTCCTATCTCCATCCCTTCCTGTGCGCTGTGGGGTCCCACAAGGGTCAGCATTAAGCCCGACTCTTTTCAACATCTATGTGACCCCACTCGCCAGGCTTATTAGATCCTACGGGATGGAGGCAGTCTCCTATGCCGACGACATGCAGATTATGATGTCTCTCGCCCATCCGGTCACCTCGGCTGCCTCCAATTTTAGACACTGTATGGAGGCAGTGGCTCAATGGATGATCTGCAATTCATTGAAGCTTAATGGCGAGAAGACCAAAATTCTGGTGTTCGGAGGCAAGGAGGACATTTGGTCAGCGGAATGGTGGCCTCCATCCCTGGGAGTGTGCCCCACACCCACCGCCCTGGCTAGGAACCTAGGAGTCATGATCGATCCTCATTTGGGGCTGGGCCAGCAAGTAAATAGGACCATCTCCACCTGCTGGGGCATAATAAACATCCTGAAGAAAATAAAACATTACCTGTCCCCACCAGCAAGAAAGCAAATAGTAGTTGCACTGATAGGCTCAAGACTCGACTACTGTAATGCCCTATACCTGGGCATTAACAAGAGTCATATCACGCGACTTCAAATGGTGCAGAATGCGGCCGCAAAATTTGTTTTAGATCTGCCCAGGCGGGCCTCTGCTACGGCTGCTAGGAAAGCACTGCACTGGCTCCCAATCGATGCCAGGATCTCGTTCAAGTGCCTTTGCTTGATCTATGGGGCCTTGGCCACGAACAAGTCAGGAGGTATAAGGGATCTGTTAAAATCCTATACCCCCTCCAGATCCCTGCGCTCGGCTAACAAAGCCCTGCTATCTATCCCCCGTGTCCGTAGAGCTAGGTGGGGTGGCAGAGCCTTCTCAACCTTAGCTCCAAGGCTGTGGAACTCTCTGCCCGTTGACATTAAAACCCTCCCTTCAAAACAGGCCTTTAGAAAGGCACTCAAGACATGGCTTTTTGCCAGTGCATATCCTTAGCTTGGTTCTGCCTTTTTTGATTTTATTTTGTTAGGCGCCTTGATGCCTAAGGGCTTAGTTGCGCGTTATAAATTTCATTTCAGAGATTGTGTCGGGGGAGACCGATGGAATGGAACTCCCACCAAGAGGATTTTCTGTCGCATCCACCATGGGATAGAGGATTTGGCCGCCAGTGACAGATGAATCTTGTCATCCAATCGAGCAGTCCGTTGATCACATTTGTTCTCCAGATTCTGCAGCAAAGGACGCATCCTCAGCCTGGCGTTGGGGACGAGAGAGATGCAGGATACCATCGACCCTAGGAGAGAGGCAACCTGTCGGACTGAAGGAAAAGGAGTACAAAGAATCTATTTGCACTTCAGAGTGATAGATGACAGTCTCTCCTCCGAAGGATACACATTTCCTACTGCGGAGTCTATTGTCGCACCCAGATAACTTATGCGAGTAGGGGGTTGAATTGACTTCTTGAAATTGACATGAAGGCCCAGCCATTGACAAAGGGCTAGACATTGCTGGTAGTGGGTCCTCACACATTGGGGGGATGGACCCTTTAGAAGCCAGTCGTCAAGGTAAGGGTAAACAAACAGTCCCAGGCGCCGTAGAGCAGCTGCCTGCCATGCATTTGGTAAACACTCAAGTAGCTGACTACAACCCGAAAGGAAGAACCCTGAACTGGTAAAGCTTGGATCTTACCATGAAGCGCAGGAACTTCTGGTGATGTTGGTTGACTGAGACATGGTAGTAGGCATCTTGCAGATCTATCAAAACATCCAGTCCCCTTGTTGGAAATGAGTATATATTTCATGGAGAGTCAACATGCAAAACTTTTCCTTCCGGATGGATTTTTTGAGAATGCGCAGATTTAAGATAGGTCTGAATTCTGTCTTCTGACCTTTCTTTTTCATCAGAAAATACCTTGAGTATACTCCTTGTCGTCCTTGAGAGGCTGGAACTTCTTCTACTGTTGATTTTCGTAGGAGAGTGGATACTTCTTGCAGTAGCACTTGCAGCTGGTGGCACGCAGCTTTCACTGGCATGATAGCCGGGGGTAGATGACAAAAAAGTAGAGAGTACCCATTCTGCAACGTACTCAACACCTGAGGTACCGGGTTTTTAGGAACCCGGTGGTGCCAGGGGATAACACCCAAAGACCTCTGAGTTCTCCCTTGTTCTGGACCACAGAAACACTGAGTCTTCTATCGCAGTCAAAGATCAAGTTTTATTGGCAGCTACCAAGTAACACGTGTCCCAGAAGTACACCTCACGGACAGTAGGTTCTCGGGAGACTGTTCGTTTTTACAGAACCAGCCTTTTCCTTATATACAAAATATATAGCTCCAAGCAAGAATTCTTGAGTTTATGATATGGCTATACACATATTTCTACAATAATACAAAGAGCGAAGTCATGTAAGCAAGCCCATTTTTTAGATGTCCAGTTCGTTGATAGATTACCCAGTTAGGCCTGGAACTCCCATCAGATATCGATGAAACCTCAATAAATAAGGGCACCTCCTAGTCATAAAGCTGGCCATAAACAAGGGACGTGGACAGGTGCATGTTTGCAGAAAGCATGGTCTGTATGTAGTGAATGGTTTGTGGAATGTTATGCCCTGATGTTATCGTATTCGGCCACTGGGCGAGGAGCCGCCCAAACAGGTCTGGCCGAAGGCAGTGGAGTCAGTTGGGACAGGTCAGGGGGAAGTCAGGGAAGGTGGACGTGTCCTTTTGGATCAAGCTCGACCTTTAATTGACTTATCATGAGGGCAAGACGTAAGATGGATGCCGTTTACAAAATGGAGTCTAAGGGGTCGGAACGGAAACTGCGATTTAGGGGTGTTGGCAATCTTCGATTATGATGCAAATGCACAGGAATGATGTCCTAGTCATTATCGGTTCGTCGATACCAAATTCGTCATGGTATGTGGATGTTTTGTGACACGGAAAAGGACCTCGATATCGGGATAACAACAGGGTCCAGATTTTCAGAACCACAGACCCTCCTTTTGCCCTTATGTAAGGCAATAACTCATGTTAATCTGAGTCCAAATCGGTATGGAGAAATTCGCGGAGATGTTGCTGTAGCATCATTCCGTGACTCAGTTCGTCCTTTGACACAGGCTTCCGTACACACGAAGTAGCACAGAGGCCACATAGTGCAGGAGCGCACTGTATACACAGGCAAAACATGAACAGGAGTGCTAAGATCATCCCAATGAAGATCAATGTTTTCCATCCCCAGGCGGTGATCAGCTCCCAGAACCACCCCAGCAAAGACCAATCCCCTTTCTCTACGTGAAGGGAACCAGATATTTCATGTAGCTTAGAGATGGCCTGCTATACCATCGGCGCATTATCAGGGATGAAAATGCAACAACTAGATTGGATGACTCTACACACACCACCACGATCGGCGAGTATGATATCTAGGGCAATTCGGTTCTGAAGGGTCATAAGTCGATCCGACTGAAGCTCGGTTGTCAAATTGCCAAGGGCTCCGGACGTAGTAATCACGGCGGATTCAACTATCCTCGATAACTGGCGAATATTTCTGCTGTTCACCATAGGCCCCCAAAACGGCAGAAAACCCTTTGCGAAGTCAGCGAATTCCTGACCCGCGGTGTCGTCTTTACTCACGACACCTCTAGCTGTCCTTGTCCGATGGTAATCTGCTCTGGCCGTGTAGGTGGGAGGTAGCAGAAATGAGATGAAACATGTACCTGAGAAGTCAGGGGGCAACCATGTGTAGGCTTGGTCGTGGCAGACGAAATACGTGCCTTTGGCTGCTAAGAGTATAGGGGAAGTTCGGGAAGCGAATACATATGTTTCTGTGCAAATGCTTTTTCCTAACTGTGCTGTGGGGTCCCTACCAATACCCTGTAAACATAAGTGACCTCGGTGGGGCACTATCCAAACTGGGCGGGATTTCTTTGCTGCCTGGCTCTTGACCAGGTAAACCCCATGTTTAGTCACGTTCCAACGGGTGTAGGGACTGAGTTCATCTTTGGGTATTGTCAGGTATGTGTCGATATCCCTACTCATATTTCTTATCCCTGCAATTAGTGCCTTGTTACTGGAATTGCTCTCAGTGGAACGGGTCGGGTATGGTTCTAGGGCGAATAGGAACATGGTCTGGAAAGCCCACAGAGAACCATAGTAACTGAATGGCAAAATGAAGTATGGGATCCCCTTATCGGTTGTGTGTGGCATGAGTCCGCATATCCAACAGTTTGATGTGTTCATTATGGACTGGTGTTGGTGTAGAAGCTGAATGAAAGAGTTATTTACAAATTTGAGTCTTCGGGCAGACTCGTGTTCAGGTAGAGGGTGAAAGTAGTGTGGAGAAATAGTGGGAGGAGGTGGTGGCTGGGTGTCATTCGAGAAGGTAACTTTAAATACGAATAGAGTATAACCAGTAAAAAACACAACTATGCTACATAACATTAAAACACATATTATCAGGAATCTTCTTTTGGATAGTATCGTGCATAACTCTTTTTCAAAGTTCGTGAGTCTGATAGGTCTCTCTACCCTAGGAAACTCCATCCTCTAGTTGCTGCCCGCGGTGGTTGATTGATTCTCCCAGGGGGTGCACTCTGTTCAGTCCGGGGTAACTCCCGTGGACCAACCAGAACCGTGGACCTAAAACTTCCCCAGTTGCACTCCCCAGACTTCAACCGCGACCCTAGCAGCAGAACCGGATGGCGGTTCGAAAATCAAAAATGAGCTAGTTCCCTGGGACGAGAGAGCTGAAAAATCCAAAAATAGTTCTTAGGGGAAAAGGGAAATCACATTAGATCAAGCTTTTATTAGTCTCTTTGTCTAGACCGTAGGTTGTACCGTCGTTTCCCAGGTACGGTGTGGTCTTCAAACAATGTCTCAGGTTCGGTAGTGTCCAATTGCATAGACGGTGACACAAGTCCTTGTAAAATATGATCACTCTCCTTCTCGGTACCAGTTTCTTTCAAACGTGCATCGCTGAAAGGGATGAAGCGAGGTACGGATTCGGTCTCGGAGTCGGCAAGTCCTTTATTGACCCATCGGTCGTATGGAAGGGGTAGAGGGACCCGTTTACAGTGGGTCCCATGTACCCAGTTCTTCTTGCCTTCCACCCGAACAGCTGATCTCGTTGAAAGCAGCACCAGGTACGGTCCGGTCCACCTCGGCTGTCCGTTGTTGGTGCGCTGGAAATTCCGCACCAAAACCCACGAGCCGGGTTCGATGAGGTGACCTGGATCGTCAGAGGCTGGCGGAGAGGAACTGTGAACCTGTTGGTGTAAAACACGCAATTTAGTTGTCAATTCGCACAAATAGTCAAGCAGTACGGGGTGTTCTATTTCACTGAGTTTCTTTGGTCTTGGCACGCCCCAGACGTTGGCTGGGCGGCCAAACACTATCTCATGGGGGCTAAGTCCTAATCTGGAATGGACAGTCATTCTGGTTGACAAGAGTGCTAGAGGCAAGGCGTCGGGCCATTTAAGACCTGTACTGGCTTGGATCTTGGCTAGTTTGAGTTATAGAGTGCCATTGTAGCACTCTACTAATCCAGCTGATTGGGGGTGATTTGCAGAGTGGAATTTTTGGTGGATGCCTAGACACTCACACACTCTCTTCATCACGCATCCTACGAATTCACTTCCGTTATCACTCCAGACAATTCTAGGCATACCGAACCTCGGGAAGAACTCTTTGACAAGGGATTTGGCAGTTGATAAGGCGGTGTTGTCCTTAAGGGGGTACGCTTCCACCCACCTTGAAAAGGCGCAAACAACAACGAGCACATACTTTAGATTGTTGCACCTCTCCATGTGGATGAAATCGAGCTGCAAAACCTCGAATGGATACGTTGGAGGCGCAAAGTGACCAGCTGGAGTTGGGGTCCCCCTACCGGGATTGTACTTCAAACACACCATACAGTTTTTGACCACATTCTCTGCATATTTTGGGATATTGCTATTCTGCCATACTGGGGCCAATAGTTTACATATTCCTTTCGAACTGATGTGCGCAATTCCGTGAGCCATCGTTACTACTGCCAGTACATATGCATTAGGTAATAGCCATCGCTGGTGTTCTGATAGTTTGACCCAACAACCATTCGCATCTAATCTACCTGTGCTTTCTCTCCATTCATTCACCTCGTTCTCAGTGGCCTCGGCTTGTATCGATTTCACGCTTTCAATGGTGTCCTCACACATTCCCACATCAGCAATCCATCTAGCGGGACCCATAACATACATCCGACTCATTGTGTTCCTTGCAGTTTCTTTCGCAACCTCGTCTGCAAATGCATTCCCGCGGCCAACATCATCCTGAATCTTTTTGTGTGCACTGCATTTTATGATGGCGACTTGTAGTGGCAAGATAAGTGACTCAAGGAGCTCATTAACTAGCTGACCATGTTGTATCTTTGCACCATGGGACGTAAGGAACCCACGTTCACGCCACAATCTCCCAAAACTGTGAGCCACACCAAAGGCATATTGGCTGTCAGTGTACACATTCACTCGCTTTCCTTTCGCCAACACACATGCTCTGGTAAGCGCTATAAGTTCTGCGGCTTGTGCAGAATCGTGGGAAATACGCGCAGTCTCTATAATGGTGTGTAATGTCGTTACGGCATATGCTGTAGTCGTATCACCATTCGGCAACTTGAAACATGAACCATCAACCCATAAAGTGTCATTGCATTCGGGAAGGGGAGTGTCCTGTAAGTCTACTCTCCCTTTTGTCTCTTCTTCTGTCCTAAAGCAGCAGTCATGGTTATCAATCTTGTCTGTGTCTGTTTCTGTTGGGATGGGAAGTAGTGTAGCGGGGTTGAGTGTACCACACCTCTTTATGTGGATGTGACTTGCTAGCAGTGTAAGTTCGTAACTGGATAGTCGAGCGCTAGTAAGATGTTGTGTCTTTGTCCTATTTAGCAAAATGTCTACTGCATGCGGAACCATAACGATCAGAGTGTTATTCATGACTAATCCAGCAGACTGTCGAATGCAGACAGCTGCTGCGGCGGTTGCTCTCAGACAACTTGGTAGGGCTTTAGCCACAGGATCTAGAGTTGCCGAAAAATACGCGCATGGGCGCTGTTTGTCCCCAAAGTATTGTGTTAAGACTGATAATGCACAACCTTCTTTTTCGTGGACATATAATGTAAAAGGCTTACTGTAGTTGGGGTTTCCCAACACAGGTGCCGAACATAATGCATCACGCAACTCGTGGAAACTCGTCTGACAATCTTCAGACCAAGGCATAGGATTAGGCGTGTCTTTGCGGAGTAGTGCCAGCAAAGGTTTGGCTAGTAGTGAGAAATTCGGTATCCACTGTCTACAGTACGATGTAATGCCCAAGAAGGCTCGAACCTCTCTCTGTGTCCTTGGGGCACTTAGTTCTGCAATTGCCTGTATTCTTTCTGGTGTCAGTCTCCTTCCCTCCTTCGACAAGATGTGACCTAGGTAGGTCACTTCTTGTCGACAAAATTGCAGTTTTGAAAGGGAGACTTTGTGCTTCATGTCACATAAGTGACGCAATAGTGAAAACGTAGCTTCCTTGCAAATCTTCTCAGTGTCTGCGGCGATCAGTAGATCGTCTACGTACTGGATCAAAGTTGACCCATCTGGCAGCACAATTGTGTCTAGTTGTGTTTTCAGAGCCTGACTGAATATTGATGGGCTTTCGCAGTAGCCTTGAGGAGCGCATTTGAAGCGGATACTTCGTCCTCCTAAATTGAAGCCGAAAATATCTCTACTCTCTTCAGCAATTGGGATGCTGAAGAAAGCGTTTTTCAGGTCAATCACCGAGAACCAAGCTGCTGAAACTGGAACCATTGTCAATAAAGCAGTAATGTCGGGGACAACTGGAAACTGCGGTATAACTACCTTATTCACTTCTCTGAGGTCGATCACGAACCTGTATACAGGTGGTCGTGAAGGATCAGTACGTTTTAAGACCGGTAAAACTGGACTGTTACAAACGTTACCTGTTGTTTCTTCGATAACATCTTTATCGATCAGATCATAAACGATCGTTAACAACGCCTTTTCGCATTCGTTAGATATTTTGTATTGGGGAATACGTGGCAATCTAACGTTGGCTTTCAAAGTTATGACGTACGGTGCTATCTCCAAACGACCTACATCATTGGAACCATTAGCCCACAGTATATCAGGAAGTGATGACAATTCAGTTGGAATATCTTCTTTTGACAAATACATTGGAGAAATTACTTTTTTCCCTAAAGTAAGTTGTACTCCCGAGGGAGAACAGTACAAAGTCGCATACAACCTCTTTAGCAAATCCAATCCTAACAAATTTTCACCGCAACCTGTTGTAAGAATGAGGGGTGCTTCTAATTCACAGGGGCCAACAGAAAGGGATATAGGACTAGAGATCGGGTTTCTAACAGGGGCGCCAGAGAAGCCTACTGAGACATTCATTTCGCCAGACAAAGGTGCGCCAGGAAGTTTCGAGTGCATAATAGAACTTTTTGTAGCACCAGTATCCAGCAGAAATGGCTCTGACACTCCTGAGGTAATTACCTCGACATAAGGTCCATCCTGATCTACTGGAACTGAAACAACTCCCTCTCTTTGTCCATGGCTGTCCTAGCAATCGTTACCCTCATTGTCGTGTTCGGTGTAATAGTCGTCAGCATAGTACTGAGCTGACCTGGATGATGCATTATTCTGTTGGTCAAAGCTATTCATGGAATTCTGAGGCGGAAAAGAAGCTGTGTTTTGGGCAAAATTTCCACGGCCCCTACCTCTAGGGGCATGTTGAACACCTCTTCCCCTTACACCTGAAACACCGTTTAAGCGTCGCGCAAGAGCCGGACAATTACTTTTGAAGTGACCCTCTTCCTTGCAATACGCACATTGATTCGGGCCATACGGAACACGCTGATGGGAAAACTCGTTTCCTTGCGCGTTTCTCGAATACTGCGGTTGTTGCTGATAATTGGGCTGACTAGCCATACGAGGCGGATAGGCCTGCTGGAGAAGAACTTTAGTTTTTAAATCTTTCGTCTTTTTGTCTGCCTTATCTAGCTCGTCTTTGCGCCTGTTTTCGTAGTACTGAGCTGTTGCTAAAATCTGCGCTGACGTAGAGACAGCCCAAGCACTCTCTGAATCTTTTAGTTTAGTACACAGTTCAGGAAGCAAATTATGTACAAATTTGTCTACGAACAATCTTTGGCCACCCTCGGTAGCCATATCCTGACCACTATGATCAGTGAAAGTTTCCTCGAATCTCGTGAAAAAGTCAGATACATTCTCGTCTTTCTTCTGCTTGCATGCAGATAGCTTGTCCCAGTTTACGCGTACTTCAGGCATAATTGTCTTCATGTACGCAATAATTCTACCGGGAAGTTCAGCTATTAACGGCTCAGGCTTGAAACCACCGACTTGTCTAGCATCTGTAGTCGCAATGTTCGCCCACGAGTCACCTAATTCTTGGTCATGATCCGTATGACGAATTTTACTCCATAAAGGATGTGGAACAACGTTCCCAAACAACATGTCTATATCCGCTAAATTCATTATACATGAGCTTGCAGTTTGGGACAACTCCTTATAATACCCAGTCGGGTTTTTACGGGGATCGGGTAGTGTCTGCTTGAGTGCTAAAACTTCGGATCTTTTCCAGGGGACATGTACCCATACACGCTGGAAATGAGGCAGAACCGGTGGAACTGCAGTTGCGTCACCTTCCCTCCAAACCGGAGGAACCTCTCTCATGGGGTACTGTCTCGCTCTTTTCCTACTAGATGTACCACTTTCAGAGGATGACCCAGAATTACCACCCGTACTTCGATGTGATAATAATATCTCAACTGCTTTTTCAACGTCGGGACCCACAATCATACCCTCCCCAAACTTAAATCGTACACTACACAACTCTTGCGGGTTGCTCTTCTGACCATTATCTTCCAAATCCTCACACAGGAAAACACACATCTGCTCAAAGACGTATCTTTGCGTTGGTTCATCCCATTGACCGAAAACATTCATGACAGACTCTACATCATATCTTGCGGTGTCAATAGCCCAATTCCGTGCTAGCTTATTCAATGATTCCCTTTCCTGATAATCGGGCATTTGGCTTCGTAATTGTCTTCGTTCCGTATTAGGGGTCGTTTTAGGCGACCGAAAAAGTGGTGAAGGAAAGTTAGTAACAATGCTGGCCATTTTATGCCAGACGGAAGGTGAAAGTGGAGGAATAACTGGTGGTAGAACAGAGTCACGCAGAGCAGAAACAGAAACATTCGTAGAACGAGGATCAGAGAGACTAGAAGGTGCGCTAGGCGAAATTTTAGAAGGAACAGTAGGAGAAGTAGATGTGATCGGTAAGCCTTGAGGAGGCTGCACCAGAGAAACAGGAGCCAGCTGAAGAGCAGCTGGTGAGTGCTGTAAAGGAGCCTGTATAACAGCTACCAGAGGTGCAACTAAAGGTTGCGGAGGTGCTGTGGCATTTTGTGCATAGGGTGGTGGCGAATTTAATAAGTGGGACATTAATGGATCTTTCTCGGATCCTTTCTCTTGACCCTGTCCCTTATTTGGTAACATCGGGTAACATTTATCTACTGCTAGTTTCTTGCTCCTAAGCATTTGTTCGCTTTCCTGCTCTTCCTCGTTATCTCTGTATGCAACGGCAGCTTGCACCATCGACATACCTCTTTTAATCCTTTTTGCTAATTTTATTTCTTTCTGTTTGGCTTCTTTGCGCCATAAGCGGAAAGAGTCAAGAATCGCCGGCCGGGCTTTTTTCTTGAACAATTTGACCTCTAAGTTATCTAATATTTCTGAGTCGAAACTACCATATTGGGGCCATTTTAAAACACCATCCTTGCGGGTGTATTTTATCCATACTTCGTTATATGCGATAGGACCTACGCCGTGTTTTACATAGAGCTCATACGTTGGAGTTCCAATCGGAGGAACCGGACAAGAATCCTCTAATCGGGAGTCCTTACTACAACCAAGACAAAACAAGTTTCCAAGTCTGCTAAAACCAGGCATCTTCGCTCACTAGTCTAGCTTCAAACTTCAAAGGATTATCTATTACGATATTTCTCGTGAATACACAAGTCCTTCGGCTTTGGGGCTTGCAAGTACCAAATCAAAGCGTATCTCAAGGATACCAAAAACTAAGGACAAACTAAGGACTGGGAGACGCTCCACTTATACTTAACTGAAGTATTTGAAGATCTGTGACGTCGCTAGAAGACTCGTCTATCGTTTCGCTCTACCAAGGATCACTGGGTCCAAAACAAGGCGATAGTCAGGGCAGCAGTCCTTCGTAGCCGTTGGGACGCGGGGAACCTCGCAGCAAAGACCTTCGGAACCACGTCGACATACAGGGGTCGCTGAAGTGGCTGGCCGTCCTCCGGAATTTTCACACGAAGCTCCACACGAACATCTGGCTTGGACCGTCGCCGCTTGATACCGCCCCGAGTTGGGCGCCAACTGAGGTACCGGGTTTTTAGGAACCCGGTGGTGCCAGGGGATAACACCCGAAGACCTCTGAGTTCTCCCTTGTTCCGGACCACAGAAACACTGAGTCTTCTATCGCAGTCAAAGATCAAGTTTTATTGGCAGCTACCAAGTAACACGTGTCCCAGAAGTACACCTCACGGACAGTAGGTTCTCGGGAGACTGTTCGTTTTTACAGAACCAGCCTTTTCCTTATATACAAAATATATAGCTCCAAGCAAGAATTCTTGAGTTTATGATATGGCTATACACATATTTCTACAATAATACAAAGAGCGAAGTCATGTAAGCAAGCCCATTTTTTAGATGTCCAGTTCGTTGATAGATTACCCAGTTAGGCCTGGAACTCCCATCAGATATCGATGAAAACTCAATAAATAAGGGCACCTCCTAGTCATAAAGCTGGCCATAAACAAGGGACGTGGACAGGTGCATGTTTGCAGAAAGCATGGTCTGTATGTAGTGAATGGTTTGTGGAACGTTATGCCCTGATGTTATCGTATTCGGCCACTGGGCGAGGAGCCGCCCAAACAGGTCTGGCCGAAGGCAGTGGAGTCAGTTGGGACAGGTCAGGGGGAAGTCAGGGAAGGTGGACGTGTCCTTTTGGATCAAGCTCGACCTTTAATTGACTTATCATGAGGGCAAGACGTAAGATGGATGCCGTTTACAAAATGGAGTCTAAGGGGTCGGAACGGAAACTGCGATTTAGGGGTGTTGGCAATCTTCGATTATGATGCAAATGCACAGGAATGATGTCCTAGTCATTATCGGTTCGTCGATAACAAATTCGTCATGGTATGTGGATGTTTTGTGACACGGAAAAGGACCTTGATATCGGGATAACAACAGGGTCCAGATTTTCAGAACCACACACCCATTGATCTTTTGTGATGTTGTGCCACTCTTGCAGGTGGTTGGCTATACTTCCCCCCACTGGAGTGGGAAACAGTAATGGGGGAAGTGAGTGCTCATTGTTTTGATGGGGTTTTTGCCAAAGTGGGGGATTGGCGTGGGTCCCCTCTCCCACAGGAAGTGGGAAGTCCCTGATAGTGGGTTCTGGATTGATATTGCTGCCGTTGGTGCCTCTGCCACTGAGGGGTTTGAACCCTCTGATGGAATGGCCTGCGGTCATATCGGAACTCCTTTTTCTTTTCCAAGGCCTAAAGCCTTCAGGGTATCTAGCTCCGTCTTCATTTTAGCCATTTCCTCTTCAGTGTGTGTGCCAAATAAGGAAGTTCCAGAGGAAGGGAAATTCGGTATTTGTTGCTGTGCTTCGGGCTTTAGTGCAGTGAGCCTAAGCCAGGATGAACGTCTGGCAAAATCCCATGCGCATAAGAATGAGCAGACAGGGTTGCTCCATCAGCTGCAGTTATAATAATCTGGTTAGCTACCAAACCTCCTTCAAGTAATACCTCCTCAAAATCCCTACGATCCTCCTTGGGAAGTTTGTATTTAAATGTCTCTAAAGAGTCCCACAGGGCTCTATCATAGTGCCCCAAGAGAGTTGAGGCACTAGAAACCTTTAACATGTAAGCCGAAGTACCACAAACTTTTCTCCTCCAAGAGTCCTGTACTCTGCTTTCTTTATTCAGAGGTACTGTTGAAGAGGAGGCCACTGTGTGTGTCTTTTTAGCTGCCGCGATGATTACAGAATCCGGAGGTTGATCTGCTCTAAGGATTATTTGATCCTTCTACTGGAGGCCTATACTTTAAGATCTTTGTTGGTGCAGTCTTAAGTGTTGCCAGTGCGATGAACATGTCCATAACTGGCTGACTTAACCTAGAGAATCTGCCTCCCAACATTAGTGCCTTTAGTCCAGAATCCAGAATAGAAGCATGGAGAACAGACGGAGTTCAAGTGGCGTGCGCTCAAACAGTGGCGAAGGAGGCACCGTATGTTGTGACTGCTTTAGTGGAAAATGTGTGTTGTAAAAGTTATGTCTTCTTCAGCTGAACTCAACCTTTCCCCTTTTTCCAGACACTAAAGTTATTTACAATCGAAGTAGTAGTCAGGTGCAAAAATGACCCCTTATATATTCGGCTTAAATGTTAATTACCTATAGTGTTTAACAGACATTATTGCATTATGAGTATAAATGGCACTGCTGTAGTTTTTAACTAGAGACTTTAGGGCTATGAAAATTAAGATAACAAGTATAGATTGGGTGCTCTCTCTCCTCGAGATTGTGCACCATGAAAGTGTTTGCAGCAACTATTGTTCCTGTGAGTTTCAGTCAGTGAATGATGTTGATAACACCATACGTCAACATACCCTTTAACAGCGCCCAACATTGTTGAAAGCAAGCACAAGGTTTCACCATTGATAAACACACACACAGTAAAGGGTTAACTATCTGTAGAAGTTTTCAATTAATAACAATAAGCAGAGATGAGTAAAACAACCGCAAAGGTGCACCACAAGAAACAAGAAATAGGTGCAAATGATATTAGCACAAAAAAGAATTTTTTTCAAAGAGATGTTGATATTCTTCTAGTAATCTTTATTTTCAATTTTCAGAACAACGTACAGCCAATACAATACAATAAGCAGAGATATACTTCTTATAAGATATTTTATACCTTATTAGAAATGTAAAATGGGTGGATTTTGCTTAATAAGTACGCCAATAACAGGTGTGTTACTAACACAGTTTCCTCCGCCACTACAATAAAATATGTTCTGTGTAAGAGAACTCCTCTGTGTGAGTCCACTGGGGGCCAAACTTTAAAAAGCTATGCAACAATGAATTTTGCGACAGGACCCGTGAGAAATTAATGCCCACAAGAGGGTGGATGAATGCTTGATTGACGCAGGTTTAGCAGCTGGTCACTCTCCGCATGTGTCCTCAGAGTATCTGGCTCCCATCTGAGCAAAAATTCACAAATTCAGTTCTCAAGGGTGGGTGGGTGGATGTGTTTGTGTCACGTTGTGGGAGCCGACTCAGTCCTCACAGCGTGGGTTAGCCTTGTCAGAACCTGATAAACACTATATTTGTGATGCTCGGTCGCATTAGTGTGTTTAGGTACTTTTGCGCAACTATATCAAAAAACTAAAAGAAGTTAGATTTGCCTCGGTCCGCTTTATAACCTTCCCTACTGTCAAAGTGAGCGTGGAGTTAGAAAAGTAATTACACGCTTCATAACGGTTAATGGCTAGTCCTCATAATAATAGGTATGTTATGGGGAGGGATGTGCGTATGGGGGTCACGGTGCAACTAGGGGCCAAAAAGATGAAAAGGCCAAATTCAAAACCATTGCCAACACTCCAGTAACATGCTTCGAAAATGTGAATTTAGGGTTTACACTGAAATACATATAACTGAGACTAAAGCAAAGTTAATGTATTAAATAACAATCAATATGTTAGTAAATGCAGCAAGCAGTATGATGGTATCAAATCGGCCATTCTGGGTATAAACATAACGAGAAGCGGAAAGTCGAGATTATGGGTACGGCTTAAAAATCACAATCGAATATTTTTATTCCAACCTAAAACTTTCAATGCAGCAGTTACATTGAAATGTCAAGCCAAAGGCTAATTAATTTCATATGCTGGTTAAAAGTATGTGAGTCAATACACATGAATCCAAACAGCATTGTTTCAGATATAGGTGTGGGAAGACAAAACAATTTGATAGATAACCTGTTACCTCCCCTCCTCTGCCAGTTTTTACTGGAATATTAATCGTGATCTGAAAGAATATGCACTTCTTATATTATAACACAAATCATTCAAGCACTCCAGGTGCAGTAACAACGTTTTACAAGCACTGAGCGTTTTCAAGCAGCTGTTTGCATGCTACATTTCACTTCTATGTACTGTCCTCCAGGTGACCTGAAATGAGTCTCCTTCAAAGATGAATTAAACATGGAAATGGCTGTTCTTTGTTTTTATAATCCAACAGCGCCATCTGGCGGCTATGGTTGGTATTAGCGTCTCCTCCTACAAATGTTTCTACAATGCTTAGTACAGTTCTTACAACGAGAAAACATGGTAAGTTATGAAAAAAGACGACAAGCACTGGCAACACCAAAGGGTCTTTCCTATGAGGACTATTGGCCTTGCCAATGCTTTTTAGCCATGCGATATAGCATTTATTTATTTATTTATGTGCTTTTATAGCGCCTGAATAAATCCCCGAAGGGGTATCTCCGTGCTTGTTCTGGATATGGAGATTTGTCCCATGCCTGGTCATTTACAGAGGTAGTGAGTCATAAGCTGATTAGTTAATAGTAAAAAGGTGGGTCTTGAGGGTTTTACGAAAGGATAAATGGTTGGTGATGAGTTTGAGTTTAAGGGGAAGGGAGTTCCAGAGAGCAGGTCCTGTGTGTGCCAAAGCACGACCTCCCTGACGAGATTTTTTTATTTTAGGGACCTGTAGTAAATGGAGATTGCTCGATCGAAGTGATCGGCCTGGAACATAGGGTTGAAAAGCTTTAGTCAGATATTTGGGGCCCTTTCCTGTCAGGCATCTATGAATGGTACACAGAATTTTGAACTTCGTGCGTTGCCGCACTGGCAACCAGTGGAGTTTGGCTAGTAGAGGACGGGAGGGAGTTCTAGATGGAACATTGAGGACTAACCTCGCCGCCGTATTTTGGACCACTTGTAATTTGTTTAATTGGCCTTCATTAGCTGACAATAGAAGGCCATTACAGTAGTCCAATCTACTGATCACTAGTGCCTGGACTAGGGTTTTCCTGTGACTATCAGGTATATAGGGGAACACCCTTTTCAATAGTCCGATGGCCCTAAAGCATGTGCCAGCAACTTGGTTGACATGATGTTTAAAAGTCAAGGCTTGATCGAATAACACCCCCAAGTTTTTGACAGTCTGCTTAGGGACAGGAACTGGTCCTAGTTCTGTGGGCCACCACTCCCCAGACCATAATGTTGCCGCCTCCCCAAACAATAAAACTTCCGTTTTGCCCACGTTGCATTGTAGGCAATTCTCGGCCATCCATCTCAACACGGCCCTCATGCCTTCTGCAAAAGAATTTTGCAGGGCAGGTGTAAAAGTTTTAAAGGGGAACAGCAGCTGGGTGTCGTCAGCGTAGGATATCGGGGTAAACCCATATGGCCTCACTAAGTCGGCCAGGGGGGCCACATACACATTAAATAATGTGGGGCTAAGGCATGAGCCCTGTGGCACACCCCTGGTGAGCTCCCTGGAGGTGGATTTATGGGAGCCCAGCCTGACTTCTTGAGAGCGACAGGAGAGGAAGCTTTCCACCCAAGACAGGGCTGCACCTCCCAGCCCTACATCTCTCAAACGGTCGAGAAGCACTTTGTGCGACACCGTATCGAAAGCAGCAGACAGATCCAACAGCACCAGAATCGTAGACCCCCCACTATCCAGTGTCAACCTGATGTTATTGGTCACTTCTAGTAGGGCCGATTCGGTGCTGTGGTTTGGCCTGAACCCAGATTGAGAAGGGTCCAGGCCTTCTGCTGCTTCAAGGTGATTCGCAGTATGCCTATAAAATAAAAAAAGCATTTGCAATGCAATAGGTCTCGAATTTGCAAGACTTACAGCTATTGACGTTGTAAATGATAATGTCTTTTACCCATGTCTTTTTTTTTTTTTAGCGTTTTAGAGGTATGTGGTGTGGAGTGGAATTATGTGGGTTGGATTGAAATTGTTAGTTGTGGAATTGTGCGGGGTGCCTTTGTGTGGTGTGCAGTGTATCTGTGTGTAGAAGAATTATGTGGCATGGTGAATAGATAGGGGTGAGAGGTGCAGAGAATAGATAGACAGAAAGACAGAGGGATAGGTTGTTTGTGCACTAAGTGGTGAAGAATTCCAGACAGAGGAGCAGAAAGAGCATGTGAGAAAGATAAGAAGGGGAGAGCAGACTACAGATGTATAAAGAGGGAGCACCTATGTATGTAGCCGACACCCCAAGAATCCAATCCAATCAGAAATTTGTATAGTGCACTACTCACCCAGAGGGTCTCAAGGCGCTTAGGGGAGAGGAGTTCACTACTGATCGAACAACCAGGTCTTGAGTTGCTTCCTGAAGAAGAGGTGGTTCTGGGTACGACGAGGTAGGAGGGGAGGGATTTCCAGGTCTTAGTCGCCAGGTAGGAGAAGGATCTACCTCCCATGGTGGATCTTCGAATGCGTGGAATCACGGCGAGGGCTTGGTTGGACGAACCCAGTTGGCGGGTGGGGGTGTAGAAGGTCAGGCGGTTGTTAAGGTATCTGGGTCCTAGGTTGTGGAGGGCCTTGTGTGCGTGAGTGAGGAGACGGAACGTGATCCTCTTGCTGACGGGGAGCCAGTGCAGGTCACTCAGGTGTCCGGATATGTGGTTGTGTCGAGGTATGTCCAGGATGAGTCGTGCGGAGGCGTTCTGAATGCGTTGAAGTCTTTCCTGCAGTTTGGCTGTGGTTCCGGTGTAGAGGGTGTTTCCGTAGTCCAGGCGGCTGGTGACAAGTGCTTGGGTGACCGTCTTCCTTGTTTCGATGGGGATCCATCTGAAGATCTTTCGGAGCATGCGTAGGATGTTAAAACATGATGATGAGACGGCGTTGACTTGTCTGGTCATCGAGAGGGAGGAGTCTAGGATGAAGCCCAGGTTTCGTGCATGGTCCGTTGGTTTGGGTGCGCTGCCTAGGGCCGGGGGCCACCAGGAGTCGTCCCAGGCAGAGGGGGATGATCCCAGGATGAGGACTTCCATCTTCTCTGAGTTCAGTTTTAGGCGGCTGTTCTTCATCCACTCGGCTACTTCTTTCATCCCTTCGTATAGGTTGGTTTTGGCGGTGGTTGGGTCTTTGGTGAGGGAGAGGATCAGCTGGGTGTCGTCGGCGTAGGAGATGATGTTGAGGTTGTGTTGGCGTGCGATGGATGCGAGGGGGCTCATGTAGACGTTGAAGAGGGTGGGGCTGAGCGAGGAACCTTGTGGTACGCCGCAGATGACTTCGGTGGCCTCTGATCTGAACGGGGGGAGGCGGACTCTCTGGGTTCTTCCGGCGAGGAACGAGATGATCCAGTCCAGTGCCTTATCTTGTATCCCGATGTTGCTGAGGCGTTGAATTAATGTTTGGTGACAGACCGTGTCGAATGCTACGGTGAGGTCCAGGAGGATGAGGGCCACTGTTTTCCCATTGTCGAGTAGGGTTCGGATGTCGTCTGTGGCTGCGATGTGGGCGGTCTCGGTGCTGTGGTTGGCTCGGAAACCGGACTGTGAGGAGTCGAGGGAACCGTTGGACTCGAGGAAGGCGGCGAGCTGACTGTTGACGGTCTTCTCTATGACTTTGGCGGGGAAAGGGAGGAGCGAGATGGGGCGGTAGTTCTTAAGTTCGGTGGGGTCTGCTGAAGGTTTCTTCAGGAGGGCGCTGAGCTCGGCATGCTTCCAGCTTTCCGGGAAGGTGGCGGTGTTGAAGGAGCAGTTGATGATGTCCCGGAGTTGAGGGGCGATTACGGAGTCGGCCTTGTTGAAGATGTGCTGGGGGCATGGGTCGGTTGGCGATCCGGAGTGGATGGTGTTCATCGTGCGGATGGTGTCTTCGGTGCTGATCGGGATCCAGGCGCGGAGGGTGGGGGGGTCGATTCTGTGGGTGGGGGAGGGGTCTGGTCGCCGAAGCTGTTGTGTATGTCTGCGATCTTGCTGTGGAAAAACGAGGCGAGAGAGTCGCAGAGGTCTTGTGAGGGAATGATGTCGTTTTTGCCGGCGCTGGGGTTGGTGAGCTCTTTGACGATGCTGAAGAGTTCCTTGCTGTTGTGGGCATTATTGTCTAGACGCTCCCTGAATGCTGACTTCTTGGTGGTGCGGATCAGCTGGTGGTGTTTGCGGGTGGCGTGTTTGAGGGCGGTCATGTTGTCTGTGGTTGGGTTTCTTCGCCAGGCTTTCTCGAGGGCGCGGCAGTTCTTCTTGGAGTTCTTGAGGTCGTCGTTGAACCAGGAGGCTTTTTTGCTTCCTGGTTTATTGGGACGGTTTTTCAGGGGTGTTAGGTCGTCAGCGCAGTTGGTGATCCACTGTGCGAGGTTGTTGGCTGCTTGATTGGGGTCCGTTGATCTGGCAGGAGGGTTCTGGTTTAGTGATGTGATGAGCTGGGTGGTGGTAATTTTGTTCCAGCTTCTGCGAGGGACCTGTTGTGGGTGGTGGTAGGTCGTGGTCTTTCTGAAGCTGAAGTGGACGCAGCTGTGGTCTGTCCAGTGGAGTCCCGTGGAGTGGTTGAAGGAGATGTGCTTGCTGGAGGAGAAGATTGGGTCGAGCGTGTGTCCGGCGTAGTGGGTGGGGGTGTTCACCAGTTGTTGGAGTCCAAGATTGGCGAGGTTGTCCAGCAGGGTGGTGGTGTTCCTGTCGTTGTTATTCTCCAGGTGGAAGTTGAGGTCCCCTAGGAGAATATAGTCATCAGAGGGGAGGGCGTGTGGGCTGACAAAGTCAGCGATGTCTTCGCTGAATTGTGTGCGGGGTCCTGGGGGTCTGTAAATGAGGGTGCCTCTGAGTGTGGTCTTGGGGTCGGTGTGTATCTGGAAGTGTAGGTGTTCGGCGGCTGTGAAGGTGTCGTCGGAGCTGGTCGTGATGCGGATGGTGTTCTTGTGGACGATGGCGATGCCTTCTCCTGTTTGATTGATGCGGTCCCTTCGGATGATCTTGTAACCGTCAGGGATGGCTATGGCGATGTCGGGTGCTGATGAGGCGTTCATCCAGGTTTCAGTGAGAAAGGCGACGTCCGGAGTTGTGGAGTCGAGTAGGTTCTATAGTTCAATGGCGTGTCTGTGGACCGAGCGGGTGTTGAGCAGGATGCACTTCAGGTGGTTGATGTTGGAGCTCCGCTTGGCGTGAGCGGATGCAGTGTAGGTCTTGATGCAGCAGAACTTGCAGGATTGGCAGGTGAAGGGTCCATGGGTGCGTCCTAGGTTGGCTCGGTAGCAGTCGGGGAGTCGGCCGGTGTTGAGTGCGGTGAGGGTGGCGGCGTCGTACATTTGGCGGGTGGGATGGCCTCTGCGAGGTCCAGGGGGTCTGGCGCTGGGCGCGGTCCAGGCGCGTACGGGCGCAGACGGGCTTACCATTGGCACGCCCGCTGCGCGTGACCGCTGCGCGTATGCAACTCTGCCATAAGTGGAGAGTTGAGGGGGTGGAGCGAGGGAGGAGCAGCTGGGAGGCGGGAGCGGGGTGGCGAGTGGGGTGGGGATCGGTCCGGAGATGCTGGAGGGAGAGGGGGTGGGGCCGCGGGGGAGCAGCGGCAGGGAGCGGGGAGGAGAGACGGGCTAAGGGCACAACAATGCAATAATAATGGCACAGGCGAGATCGGGGGCACAACCAAGGAGGTCGCTGGCACAAATACCAAAACAATGCAATAATAATGGCACAGAATGCAGGAGATGCAGTGCGAATACGATATCAGGCACACCAAGGCAATATGGATACGATACCAGGCACAATGGCACAGAATGCAGGAGATACAGTGAGAATACGATATCAGGCACACCAAGGCACACCAAGGAGGGCCGCGCGGCGGGTGGAGCGACCGGTTCTGACCAGGTCAGGACGGTCACAGCTCCTCGCCTCGCGGGTATTGCCTTATGTTGTCAGTGGGAGGGAGGAGCAGCTGGGATGCGGGAGCGGGGTGGCGAGTGGGGAGGGGATCGGTCCGGAGATGCTGGAGGGAGCGGGGGTGGGGCCGCGGGGGAGTAGCGGCAGGGAGCGGGGAGGAGAGACGGGCTAGGGGCACAACAATGCAATAATAATGGCACAGGCGAGATCGGGGGCACAACCAAGGAGGTCGCTGGCACAAATACCAAAACAATGCAATAATAATGGCACAGAATGCAGGAGATACAGTGCGAATACGATATCAGGCACACCAAGGCAATATGGATACGATACCAGGCACAATGGCACAGAATGCAGGAGATACTGTGCGAATACGATATCAGGCACACCAAGGCACACCAAGGAGAGCCGCGCGGCGGGTGGAGCGACCGGTTCTGACCAGGTCAGGACGGAAGAAGAAGAAGAGAGCATGGGATTGAGGGACAAAAACATTTTAAAGGCACAGGGAAGATATTGTGCTCGAAGACCTTAAGTGAACCACATTAGATAGGTGGGAGGAGTGCGTGAGAGAGTGGTGAGAGATGGCATGTAAGCGTGAGCGAGAGAGGGATGAGTGGGCAGAGAACCCAGGGGCGGGAGGCGAAAGGTGGACTAGTGCACAGCCCAAGGAGGAACAGGAAGGCAGCATGTGTGAGCAGGCAGTATAGAAAGGAGATAAGAAGTGAGGGAGGAGTGAGAGGGGCCGTGGGATTATGGGATGAGAGGGGATATTGAGAGAGGGAGAGATGAGAAGGGCATTGGGTGTGCTGTGGGCATTGGGTGTGCTGTGGGGAGATGATAGGGTTGGTGGAAGTGCTATGGAGAGATGGGTTGTATTGGAATTGTTTGTAGTGGAATTGTGTGGTGTGGAGTTATGTAGTGGAAATATGTCACATGTGTGCTGTAGAATTATGTGGATAGTAATTAAATAGTATTAAGTGTAATGGAATGGTGTATCATTAGATTGCGAGTTATGGAATTAATTATGTGGGATGGTATTGTGTGTTGTGTATTGGCAAGTTGTGGAGTTGAATTATGTGGTGTGCTGTCAAATGTGGTTGCACGAAAAAACTGCGTTGTGAATCGGAGGTATGCGGTGTGTATATTGCCTAAAATATATTTTGTAACGTGGGCTTTACTCTAAATTATGCATCTTACATGTCTGCAGTCTGTGCTGCTGTCTACATATATGAATTTGTGCTGGAGGATGTACAGCGAGTACAAATCCTATGCTAGGCACTACTGGCTCACTTTTGTGCCATTTTGCGAGGCTGAACACCATGCACAACATCAATAGAGAGGACAAGGAAGGGTTCAAATAGGATCACTCCACTTCCAAACATGTATATAAGAATCATGAAATGTGTTTCCAAAGAGTGGCATAGATGTTCACCTCATCCGCTTTACAAACGTAGGTGTGTGCAGTGCTCACCCCCTGTCCCATTGGCACACAATGTGTGTAGCGGCAGGCTAGTGACAAATTAGACGCACACCCGGTGTAATGCAGGGAAGGGCCAAGGGACACATGCTGATACACACCTAGGGCTTTTGAGTATATCAGCCATGTGCATCCACCTACAGTGGGTGTTTGATTTGCGCACGGTCACGCTACTGAATACACTGGGTGTGCGAATATGACAGTGCATACAGTCACAACACTGGCACAATTCTGTTTGTGCTTGTGAGTTAACACCTCTCCAGCCTTCGGTGCATACATACTGTGTGTATAACACACAGTGTGTGTACCTGCCGTTGCTTGATTTGCACCCATTCAGGATACCTGCATGCACTGGATGTGCAAACGTGAGAATGCATACAGTTCCGACAGTGACACAAACTAGATCTATGTTTGTGAGCGTTAACAGTTAACACCTCTCTAGCCCTGTGCACACTGTGTGTCTATAAGACATGCACACACTGCGGAACTGACGCTCAACGTAAAACATATGAATGGCTAAGTCGCCTGCCATACTCCACCCCATTTCTGCTCCCACACCGATGCATTTTTCCACTTTCAGCGCTGACTAGTGGGAAGAATTGATGCTACTGAAACACTCCAAATAGCAATGTCCGCAACAACAGTTTTAGAACTACATAAATATAATGAGGGACATCCGTGCTTGCAAAGATGTTAACGCCACCTTTGGAAGAGAATGAGTTTTCACCTGAAACTCATGCAACTCAAGATTATTTGGAAGATGAATCATAGGGCAACAAAAACATGATTGGTAACTAATAAAATGAGTGATACACATGTTAGAGTAACAAACGTTTTGGAATTTTGAAGAGACTTCATCTAAATGTACGCCAGGTTTGTGGCATGGATTACAAAGAAATATTTTCAGGACTAGGCCCCTGTGCGGGCTCTTAGAGACAAGCCAGACTCTGGGTCTTTGGCTCCGCTCGCCCTGTTCATATATTGGCTCGCCCACTTCTAAAACAAACTACTATAAACTACAAGTGTGCACACTTGTTTCAGCTTAGAGACGGTGATCTTACTTGAGAGCAGCTTTATTATGTTCTATTGCTCTCTTGTTTATACCCATATTTCAGCGTTTCTACCACTAGGCAGAAAGAACAGACGGACATCGCACCGCAGAGTCTTTCATATCCACAACGGGATGGCACAGAGCGGGGTACGCACAGGGGCAAGAAGCAGCGAGCAGCACGTGCTCCTGTGTGAAGCTCAGGGTGAGGAGCCAGACACATCCGCCGCACTTGAGCCTCGCCATCCTAGCCTCTATAGCAACACTTCTTCCTGCTTCGACTACCACCTGAAACATTTGGAAAAAATAGGAGGACTGAAATTCAATGCTCGAGAAGAAATGCGTTACTTACCTGTAACTGCAGTTATCCAGTATTAGTGTCTTTCATAGATTCACATGCCTGAATCATTCCCCGTCGTCGAGACGGGAGCCTCCGGTATATAAAAAAGTAATGTCCTAGAGACATACATAGAAAAGAATAGGCCCAAAGGTCTCACCTTAGTAGCCTATCCACGTCCTTTTGCAGGAAGGACCAAACAGAGCAGGCCCCAAGGGTCCCACTTTGGTGGCCTATCTGGGTCCTTTTGTAAAAAGGACCAAATAAAGTACAACAGCCAATCAGCTACTACCTCCTTCTAGAACCTTCCTGCCAGGAGCCCAAGTCTCTCAGATTTTCGTACGCACCAAGCTAGTTAGGCGTAAACTCAGGAGAGAGATAGGTGAGCCCTGCCAGGGGAGGCGGGAGGGTGCATGTGAATCTATGAAAGACACTAATACTGGATAACTGCAGTTACAGGTAAGTAACGCATTTCTTATCCAGTATTTGGGTGTCTTTCATAGCTTCACATGCCTGAATCAGAGTAGCGAGCAATACATTATGCACATTCTGTATGAACATCAGGTATGAGCATGTAGATAAACTTATCACATGACTATAAAGTACAAAATGCAATGACATATAAATACAGAAAGAGAATGTGCATACCCGTAAAGGATGGAGGGATGTAGTAGGGCTCACCTTACTGGAATAGATGGCGAAGCACTGCTCGGCCCACTGCTGCATCCTTCATCAGCTCAGTATCCAGGCAGTAATGCCTGGTGAAGGTGTGCGGAGACTTCCATGTCGCCGCTCTGCATATGTCCAATATCGGCACTCCAGCGAACAGCGCCGCAGATGTGGACATGGCTCTAGTCGAATGAGCTTTGACTCGTGAGTCTAAAGGCCGTCCGGCCTTGTCGTGACAAAAGGTGATCGCAGAAGAGATCCATCTGGAGATGCTCTGCTTTGTCAGGGGCATGCCCAGCCTTGGTCTACTAAAGGCAATAAAGAGCTGGGATGACTTCCGAAAGTGTTGTGTCTTATCGATGTAGAATTTAAGACACCTCTTTAGATCTAGAGAATGTAGAGTTCTTTCGGCTGCCGTGGTAGGATTCGGAAAGAACGATCGAAGCACCACTGGTTCGTTAAGATGGAAGTCCGAGGGGACTTTGGGAATGAAGCGAGGGTTAGTCCTCAGAATGACTCTGTCCTCTCTGAATTGAAGAAAAGGATCCTGGATGGATAGAGCCTGCAATTCACTGACCCTTCTGGCAGAGGTTAGTGCCAAGAGGAGGGCCGTTTTCCAAGAGAGGAACTTGATCTCTGCCTTATGGATGGGTTCGAAGGGATGCTTCATTAGTTGATGAAGAACCACATTGAGGTGCCACGATGGAGGAATAGGTCGCGGTCGTAGAAAGGACCTGTATAGACCTTTTAGGAATTGTTTGATGAGTCTGTCCGCCCACAAAGATGGGCCCGTAGACGTCCTTGTGAACCTTGAAATCGCCGCTAGATGCACTTTGATGGATGTATGCGCAAGGCCTGATTGCGCAAGATGTAACAAGTATGGCAGCAGTTGCTGTGGAGTGGCGTGGAAGGGGTGCAAGCCATGATCCACACACCAGGAACAGAATCGCTTCCATTTTAGTGAGTAGGTTTTGTTAGTGCTGACAGCTCTAGCTTTCGCAAGGACATCTCTGCAATCCTGCGGGATGTTCAGGTGGCTGAATTCGCGGTATTCAGGAGCCAGGCTGACAACTTCAGAGAGCTCAGGTTTGGGTGGAGAACCTGCCCTTGAGACATCGTGATCAGGGCCGGAAACTGCTGCAGGCGAAGAGGGGGCCGGGCAGAGAGGCGATGAAGCTCCGTGAACCAGTGCTGCCTCGGCCAGGACGGAGCAATGAGGATCAGAGTGCAGGGTTCCGATTTCATCTTCCTGAGAACCCTGGGTATCAGTGGGAATGGCGGAGAGGCGTACGCAAAGACGTTGCGCCATGCGATGGAAAATGCATTCCCGAGGGTTCCTGAGTGGTGATGCCTGCTTGCGAAGCTTGGGCATTTGGCGTTCTCTCTGGTGGCAAAGAGGTCTATGCTTGGGGTGCCCCACTCTTCGAAGATACGGTCCAGCACCTCCATGTCCAGTTCCCATTCGTGGGAAGGAGACGTCTCCCTGCTCAGTGCGTCCGCCAAGACGTTGTCCTTGCCTGGGACGTACTCCGCTTTCAACGCTATTCCATGCTCCAGAAGCCAGTTCCAGATTCTTTGCGATTCTCGAGATAACGAGATCGAACGCGTCCCCCCCTGTTTGTTCAGGTAGTGCATCGTCGTGGTGTTGTCCGTCCTGATGAGCACTGGGGAGTGACGAATGCGTGGGAGAAACGCCTGTAGAGCTAGGAAGACCGCTCGTAACTCCAACAGATTGATATGGAGCTTGGTTTCCTGTGTCGTCCATTTGCCGTTGATCTGGAGTTCCTGGAGGACTGCTCCCCAGCCTTCCAGGGACGCATCCGTAGTCACTACATGTGGCTCTGCAGGGAGCAGGAATGGCAGACCCTTTGACAGATGGTGGAGTGACGTCCACCATTGCAAATGGTTGATAATGGGTCGAGTGACTCGTATGCGGTCCTCGAAAGAACCTGTGGCTTGGGTCCATTGCTTTGTCAGTGCCTCCTGAAGTGGACGCATTTTCAGGCGGCAGTGTGGAATGAGCAGTATGCATGAAGACATCATGCCAAGGAGGGACTTGAACGTGCGGACCGGAAGAGTCTTCCGCGAAGCCACTGCTTTGGCCAAAGAGATGAGTTTGAGTTTTCTCTCCTGAGAGGGGAAAGCCTTGACACGCTCCGTGTCCAGAGTCACTTTTTTCCTTTTTGGTGGATTAGGAAGAAGTGAGAGTAGAAACCCTGATTCTCGTGGGCCCTTGGAACTCTCTCTATCGCTCCCTTCTGCAGCATGGAAGCTATTTCCTAAAGAAGTAATCGTAGGTGCCTGTGTGAACGTCGGCACGGTGGTGTCGTTGGGGGGATAGAGATGAATTCTAAGGAATGTCCAAATCGAATGAGTTGGAGTACCCACCGATCTGTTGTTATAGTTTGCCAATTTTAATGTAAGTATTTCAGTTTCCCTCCAAGTCTGAAAGAATGTAGTGGTGGAGGGGCTAGCCAGGGAGACAAGTCATTGTCTGTTGCCAGCAGGTCGTTTCTGGCCCTTCCCTCGGTAATTGGATTTGCCGTAGGAAGACTGCCGTCCCTGTTGAGGTTGTCGCTGTTGAAACTGTGGCTTGGACTGGGAATATGAGTACGAAGACCGATTCTGATAGGAACCTCTGTATGCAGGTTGGCCTCTTCCCCTGTTGCCACGAAAGGACTGGGTCCGGAATTGTAGAGTACCCAGAGCTTTGGCGGTATCCGTGTCCTTTTTGATGGTGGTAAGGGCCGCGTCAATCTGGTCACCAAACAGATGCTGGCCATCGTAGGGCATATCTAATATCCTGGTTTGCACCTCCTGGAGGAAAGTGGTGGCCTTGAGCCAACCCTGTCGCCTCAGGACTGCAGCCCCTGCCAGTTGCCGGAAACCAGTCATGGCGGCATCAATGGCACAATCGATTAGTTCGGAGGCAGAGGTCTGTCCTTCCAAAAGAAGTGAATGTGCCTCCTCTCGGACATCCTCTGGCAGATTTGAAAGATATGGTGCAATGTCCGCCCAGAGTTGGCGATTATAACGGCCCAGTAGGGCTATTGAATTAGCCACTTTTACCGTCATGGCCGACGTGGTAGTAAAGCGTTTGCCAACGGCGTCCAGTTTTCTGCCCTCCTTATCAGGTGGCGTCGAAAGAGGCGAGGCTGGATTTCGTGAGTTCTTCTGCGCCGCTTGAGTCACCACGGAATCTGGTTTGGGGTGACCTGTCAGGCATGCTGGTGCCGATGAGGTGGCCTTGTATTTCTTATCAAGCCTGGGCACCACCACCTGTATAGAAGCAGGTGCTTGCATGATTTGTTTGCCCTGCTTCCAGATATAGTCAATAATCGGGATTGACCTTGAAGTCTTCCTAGTGGGCTCCTTGAAGTCATAAAGGAAGCATTCAGTTTCCTGGGTTTCCATGGACATATGGAACCTCTTGGCAGCGCGCTCAATGATGTTGTGGAATCCACCGATGTCAGCGGGTGGAGACTCCGAGGACTGCGGGTCCGGAGAGGCTGGAGAATGTGCCACATAGTCCTGGTCTGCATCCGGGTCTGACTGGTCCTCATCTACTTCCCCTTCTTCCTGTTCCCTCTCCTCCTCGTCAGATGAGGGAGCGTCCTGAATTGGCACCTGTGTCTTTTCAATGACCAGGGGAGCTGGCCTATGGCGAGATGATGGATTTTGCGCCTGTGGAGCTGGAAGTGCGGGCGCAGAGGGTTTCTCCGGGAACCGTTCCTTATAATCCTTTATGAGGATTTATTGTAGGTCCGAGACGATGGATGCGGGGAGACACACCATCGGAGTAACCTGTGTCCGGGATGGAGGTTGGACCGTCTGTTGTATGAGGTCTTCCTCCTCTTCGGGCTCCTCGTCAGTGGTTTGGCATTTCAGAACTAGGTCCGATGGACTAGTAGCCTGCGTAAAGGAGTCCTCGTCCGACTCCTGACCTTGTAGCAGACAGGCCGGAGGTAGTTGTTGTATCCTACCGGGCGATGTCTGATGCGGCGTAATAGGCCGTTTAGTAATTTTCACCATGACATGGCTCACTTGCGGTGGAAAGGCATCCATGGCGTGGGATAGGAGTGCAGACTCCTTCCAGGGTCCTGTAGACGTCGTTGTCGTGGTAGGTATTTTCGTCGATGGTAATGTACTCATCGTCGACGGTGGCTGCGACGACGGTGTCTTCATCGACGTCATTTTCGTCGACTGTAAAGTTCCCACCGTCGACGGTATACTCGTCGTCGACGGCTTTCACACCGTCGACGGGATGTTCCTCGTCGACGAGGAGACTTCGTCGACGGTGTTATTTTCGTCTACGGTGTCGTCGTCGTCGGTGTCTTCGACGATGGTCTCGTCGTCGACGACGATATCTTCGTCGTCGATGGAGTGACTGGGATGGTCGACGGCGTAGGTCTGCTCGCCGACGATGAAGGTGTCGTCCTCGTCGTCGAGGAGGAAGCCGACGATGCCGTCGTCGTCGACACTGTCGTCGTCGACGTCGAGACAGTTTTCTGTGCAGAATGCACTGTCGACGCTGTCGTCGTCGTCAGGACTAGCGGCTGCTTCCTGGGGACAGGCAGGTCCTTGCCAGACACAGATGGCTTGCCCTCTGAGGACTTTTTAGAAGTCTTCATAGGAGGGGTGTCATGGGGGCTAGGGGAAGAAACCCTTGGCCTCTTCAAGGAAAATTGTGACACTCCAGACACACTCTCACCTTCGGACACCAAGTCATCAGTCTTGTCCGTGAGCCTGTTGAGCCACAACAGGAGTCGACCTTCTCGGTCCTTGAGGGTCTTGTTGGAGAAAGTCCGACATATTTTGCAGTCCTTTGCCTGGTGGTGGGGGTAGAGGCAATATAAACATGTCTCATGTTTATCCTCAATATGAAGTCTTTTCTTGCTGCAGGAGGAACAAGCCCTGAAAAGACCCTTCTTCTGACTATCCGACATAACTATTGAAGACAATAAAAGTTGTTTTTTGAAGAAAAAATGAAATTCCTGAGGAGAACTCAGGTGGAGACTCCCTAGCACAACGTGCGGTAGAAAATCTGAGAGACTTGGGCTCCTGGCAGGAAGGTTCTAGAAGGAGGTAGTAGCTGATTGGCTGTTGTACTTTATTTGGTCCTTTTTACAAAAGGACCCAGATAGGCCACCAAAGTGGGACCCTTGGGGCCTGCTCTGTTTGGTCCTTCCTGCAAAAGGACGTGGATAGGCTACTAAGGTGAGACCTTTGGGCCTATTCTTTTCTATGTATGTCTCTAGGACATTACTTTTTTATATACCGGAGGCTCCCGTCTCGACGACGGGGAATGATTCAGGCATGTGAATCTATGAAAGACACCCAAATACTGGATAACTAAGGTGATTTACAGTTTGTGCTTTTTGACTAAGAGACTAAGGGGTGCCGCTCGCAGAGGGATGTATGACATCACAAAGCATGCTTTCACAACGCATGCCTTTACAACGCGGTTTTCACAACGCATGCCTTTACAACGCATAGTGCTTTGGGGCGCTGGATAGTGAATTGTTTAATTTACTATTCCAACTCCAGTCCCCGTGGATAGTAGGGAAGGTGTTGGATAGTAAATTAAACCTATTCCCTATCCTAGAGCACCCCCCAGCGCAATGCGTTGTAATGGTTTGCGTTGTAAAAGTTGCATCGTAATGGCACTGCGTAGTAAAAGTTGCGTTGTAAAGGTTGTCTCCCCTCGCAGAGTGAACATTGGTGCTGTTGTTTTCTGGCTTCACAGGGGACCACAACGACCAGGAGCCCTGCAATCCTTCCCACCGGTGCCTGAACCTGCCCACAGCTCTACTTGACGGCTCGCGGCCCCCGCTCTGCAGGGGCCGCTCGCCACGTGAACATTGGTGCTGTTGTTTTCTGGCTTCACAGGGGACAACAACGACCAGGAGCCTGCAATCCTTCCCACCTGTGCCTGAACCCGCCCACAGCGCTACTTGACGGCTCGCGCTTCGCGGTATGCGGGCGGGCACGCGCCGGGCAAAGCCCGGGCCAAGGGCGGGCCCATTTGAGCCCGTTCGAGACAGGGAGAGGCTGGGCCACCCCTCTAAGGTCTTGGACAGAATCAGGTGAGCTGCCTATCAGTAAGTGGACCTAAAGACCAGTATTTGAGCCAATAGCAAACATATTTCTTTTTAGTCGTAATTGAACTTACCTAATATGGCAGCACGGGAGGGAAGGGGGAGGAAAGGAGCGGGAATGGGGTATGTTGCTGGAACCTTCGACCAGTTTATAACTAGAGCCACATCTGTGCTCGCACATGAGATTGCTATCACGGAGCAGCGTCTCTCGATTGAGCCCATGTTCTCTAAACGATCATCGCTGGGGGGTATTATGAAGGCGCGCTCACCGGAAAGACATTGCCAATCTGTACCTGATACGGGCTCCCAGTCTGACAATGTAAGCTCACAGCAAACCCCGGCACTATCCACTGGAGCTCGAGAGCACCTGGAACCCTCTACACTACCATGTAACAATTTGCCTGACTCATCGAAGAATATGGTTATGTGCGTGGCAGAAGTCCATAAGGAGCCCTCTGATTCCACGAATCACATGCAGGGGGGGCATCCAAGAGAAAAAGAGGAGGCACACAAGGAGGCCCTCAGCATAAGGGAAAGAAGCCCAAAATTACTAACTCAAGTAAACAGAGAGAGCCATTACAAACAGACCTGCCAATCATCGAAGTCCCACATGAAATAGTGCCCGCAGCAAATCCTACAACTATGGACGAAATTATAATGGGCTTACCGATGACTGAGGAATCATATTGGCAGAAAATAGGGGCCCTTATATCATCTTCGCTGGAGCCACTAATGAAAAGACTTACATCAATCGAAAATCGACTTGAGAATACGAAAAATCTGATAATGTCCACTTTGGGAGGCATTGAAAATAAAGCAGCAAGTTGTGGTTCTGTAAAGGAATCAAGGAGGGACGGAGGAAGGGATCCTGCTGTATGTCCCAATGCTATAGTGTCATCAATTGTGAGACCGGTTGTGCACCCTACGGATCCAGATAATCTAAGGGGTGGGACAATGAGTGGCAGAAATGTACCCCCCCACAGAGATATATGGAGCAAGTAGTAGTAATGATAGGGGCCGGGACAAGAATGTAGCTAAGAACTTGGGTTCTTGCCTAGACCTACCCCCAGATTGTACACCTTATGTGGCTGTTCTGACCGGTGTTCCGGAAATTGGAAGATGGCAAAGCTGAATCCTACGACCAGTTAAAAAACAAGGCAATACACTGGCTAAATAATAATAGACCACTGCCCCAAGATGTAAAATGTAGAATTCCTATGTAAGGAGAGTAAATTGGGTAGGAGGCAGGACAAACAATTTAGCAGGAGACTGTATCGTCATTAATTTTAATGACCCTAAGGTGGTGGACCATGTCTGCAGGGGTACCTGGACACACTCATGATCTCTTATTCAGGTCCGCGATTTAAGCTATTTTTATAGGCCCCCAGACTACACATCCAATCCTGATCACTTGGACTGCCACAAGGATAGGACTGGCCAGCCAGGAAGGCCAAGAGTAGGGACAGCTGGGGCAAGGAATGTGCCGCTGTCTGTAGTATCAGGGGGAGGAAACATATTCGGTCAACAGGTAACATTAATGAGGGATGGGGAGGGCCGTTACTCCCACTGTATAATAGATATGCACCACTCCACTGGGGAAGACACCTTAGTGAAGTTGATTGACTACAGGGAGAGAAAACAGGTCTAGAAAAAGTCTCAAGTGTGGCTCCTCCAAATTTAAAATCACGGGGGGAGGAGCATGCAAGGGGAGTAATATCGAACACGTATCGGTCAGCCCCAGGTAAAATAAGGACCCCCAGAATTGAAGCAGCCCAAGGCATTGATAGGCCGACTTCAGGCTCTGGCCCTCATGTAAACACACCAGTGAGCACCATTGAACTAGTATCCTGGAATGTAGCAAGTCTGTCAGCCGAGTTTCAGAATCGGGAATAGTTAGAATACATCAACAAATTTAAAATAATCTGTGTTCAGGAAACCTGGGAGGTAGACCATTCTAACTTTCACCTAGCTGGGTACAAAGCATTTGGGATCCCGGCAAGCAAATCCATGGCCGGAAGAGCAAGGGGAGGCCTCCTAATATTTGTAGATTTGTGCATGGAAGGGGGCTGGGTTGATCTGAAATGGAACTCAGAAAATATGATTGGCCTTGGTCTTAGAATGAGGGGTCTTAACATAACCCTGGTGAACTTTTATAACTCGGGAGGTTCCAGAGCGAGGGAGCTAGATGAAAGACTAAGCGGCCTGACGGAGCAGAAGCAGGGGACAGCGGTACCTATGTTTTTAATCGTGGGTGATTTCAATTGCCATTTGTGCCCCAACCTTTTACCTATCAAAGAAGATTGGACCTCCTGCAGTTCAGAGGAGGGCCCACACTTCGAGCACACAGTGGAGGGCAGGGAGTTGACTAGGGTGATGAAAACCCATATGCTTGAACATACAATGGATTTATTGGTGGTTGAACCAAACAAGCTGGTCATTCCTACATTCAAAGGAAGGGGCTGCAGTTCCTTTATTGATTTTATTCTAGTGTCCCAATTGCTCAAGATGAGGTTACGGGGATTCTCAATAGAATTGAGTGGTTTCAGTGACCACAACCCCCTAGTACTGCCTCTAGTAGACCCAACCACAAGCAGAGTCACGAAAAGGGGGATCGGGTCAAATGTAGAAAAGGCCACCGATCAGCGCAGGCGCCTGAAATGGACTTGAATTAATGGCGAAAGTTTTTATAGGTCCATAGTAATAGAGGGCAAACACCTTTTGGAGGACTGCTTAGACTTATCAGTGGAAGGGCCACACCTAGTGGAGCTATTTGAGGGATTAGGTCGTCTAATTTACAGCCTTTTAAAGACGACAGGACAAGGTAAGCCCAAAAGTGACCCCAGATGGTTTGATAAGGCATGTTCCTTTGCACAGAGGAATTTTAGAGGCGCTTTAAGACTTAACCCAAGGGACAAACACAGGGTTATGCAGTGTAGGTTACACTACAAGCAGGCAGTAAAGCACAGGCAGTGTGCTCTCCAAACCCAAACTTGGGAGGACCTGAGAGAATCTACGGAAAAGAAAGACATGACCACCTCTTGGAAAATAATCAATAATCCCTGTTTTCAAGATGCAAACAGTCAGCAGATAGGTTCTAATGTCCTTCCGGAACAGTGGGTGGAGCACTTTAGAGGGCTGTATAATGGTGAGGGGAGGGAGGTGTGGAACGTTAAACTCGAATTCACCCTAGAAGAGATTACTGTTGGGATCCTGGGTCTTACCAGAAACAAAGCACCGGGCTAAGATGGGATCCCTCCGGACCTCTTCCTAAGCAAGGTAGATCTATGGGTGCCAATCCTAACAAGAATAAAAAATGCTGGTATAGCCACGGGGCTCCCTCGATCATGGTAATCGGCCACAATAGTGCCCATTTTTAAAAAGGGGAATAGAGACAGTCCCCAGTGCTACCGCCCAATCTCCCTGATAGATGTTACCGCCAAAGTCCTGGGACGTGTCGTTCTAAATTGCCTGATGGATTGGGCTGAGGACCAACATATTATTCCTGATGTCCAGTATGGATTTAGGGCTAAAAGATCAACAACAGATCAATGTTTAAATGTATATCTACTGGTGGCTAAATACACTATCACTAGCAATGAAGCGGTCTATTTAGCCTTTATGGAGCTTACAGCAGTATTCGACTGTGCTAATAGGGAGAAGCTGTGGGTTCTAATGAGTAATTTAGGGGCAGACCAAGAACTTATAAAAATTATGAAAGCCCTACACTGGAACACCTCGGCTAAAGTTAGGTATAACCTAGAGGGCGGATGCACTGAGTCCTTTACTTGCACTAGTGGTGTGCGACAGGGGTGCATACTGGCCCCATTCCTGTTTACCCTGTATATAATCAGTCTAGAACAAGCCTTACTAAGTCTAAATGTGGATTCACCCAGAGTAGGCAGTAGAGCAATCCCTTTCCTGCTCTACGCAGGTCCTGCTGGCATGCACTCCACTGGGACTACAGAGATTGATAGACGGTTTCGTGGATTTTATGAATAATTTAGATTTGTCTGCCAACTTGACCAAGTCGTATGTAATGGAAACAGGGAGCAAGCTTAGGAAAAGCTATAACTATAGAATAGGTGAACATAAATTAGAGAAGGTGCAGTCCTACTCGTATCTGGGCATTTTATTTGATGGGCACTTACATTTTAAAGCTTTAATTGAAGATCGCTGCAATAAGCTTGTGTCTAGCACAGGGGCAATTATGAATTTTGGCCGCAGACTCGGACGCTGGTCCCCAGATCACATGATGAAACTATATAATTCAATCTGCTATTGCAAAGCGGCGTATGGGGCGGAACTCTGGGGGTTTGTTGATTCTGAGAAACTGCAGGTAGAGGAGAACAAATTTATGAGAAGGCTCCTCAAAGTCCCACAGTGCGTTCCTTCTTACATTGTTCATGAAGAATTGGGTGCGGTTTTTTACATAGAGGACAAGGTTCAGGTCAGACCCCTGCTCGCATGGCTAAAGATCTGGAACAATCCTGAAGCAAAACTAACTAGACAAATAATTATGGATTGTCTAGGTAGGGACAGGGGAATGAACATTCCATGGCTGAAGTATCTAAAGGCCGCCTTCGAAACGATTGGCTGCAAAGATCTCTTCTCAAACCCGACCGGAATTACAGGTCGGGATAGGGTCAGTGTGAAGAAGAGGTTTTTTACGCATAAAGCCTCCTCCAGAGAAGAGAGGGATTGGGGCACAAAGTCGGTCAAAGCCTACGGCTTAGTGAAGTCCAGTGAAGGAATGGAACCATACCTTGCCCTCATACATAACGCCCAAGACAGATTTTTAATCACACGTTTTAGGCTCAACCTTTTACACTATTTATTAGCCGACCCGGCAGGTTTTACTAGTGTAGCTGAGCCAAAGGGTCCCTGCGGCTGCGATCAATGATCTCCGCAGGAAACCCTTCATTTTGTATTATTATGCCCTTTTTATTCATTGCCCAGGATTTGCCGAAAGGAGCGCCCAAGGAAAACAAGAGTAAAATGTGGGGGAGGGATCAGGGCTCAATGGATTGTAAATAGAATAGTTTGTGAACCCTTTTTTAAAAAGAAAAGAAAAAGTATATACATATCACTGTTATTTTAAACTGTACTTTTATGGTGTTTTGTAATGCCTAATAAAGTTTCTTTGATGATGACTAAGATTCACATGGGCATGGGGTTTTTCTCAATTCCCTGATGTTGTTCCAATTCAAGGAATTGCAATGCAACCATGCGACTGGTATATCTCATCTTCGATACTCAAAAAAGTCTTACCAGTTTGCCATGCATAGCTGCCAAGTGGTTCTATATCTATGTGTGCCCCCGGTCAGTTCTGCCTTTTAAGCTAACTTCACGTTGCATTGTTCTACCCCAGATGTGTGCCGTAAATTCATACTTGAAGAGGCAATCAACTACACTAAACATATCGACTCCGTTTTTGAATAGAAGCAAAACTTTACTGAATCTGACCCCAGATGTCCCGAGCAGGAAATAAAAAATGTAATCCCCAAAGGAAGATATTAACACTTGCAGCATAAGGAAATTGTAGTTGGCCGGTGCTCCTACACGAAACACGGAAGTGATGTATCAGGAGCATCAACCAATGAGAAGCCAGCAAAGAAGACTTATGCAGGAGTCAGCCTATAATAAGCAGCATATATAAACAAAAATGGTTCTGTCGGGTAAGAAATGTTAATCATAGATGCTCAAAACGAGTAGCATGAAATTACAACACAACCTCTACACAAAAAATAATAATAGCTGAAAAACAATGTTACTCCCTGTCGTAACTTATTATACAGATTATCCGACCGAAAAGGTTCAAAAGGAGTAACTTTGTTTTTCAGCTATTATTATTTTTTGTGTAGAGGTTGTGTTGTAATTTCATGCTACTTGTTTTGAGCATCTATGATTAACATTTCTTACCCGACAGAACCATTTTTGTTTATATATATACTTACCCAGGTTCTGAGGGACACAGGGTTACCCCGTTTCGAATATTTGTAATAAGCAGCAGGCGGAATTACACGCAGTATACTGACTACACTGTCTTGTAGACAGCGCATGCGCACTGGTTCTTGACCTAAAAATAGTGTAATGATGCGGGCGTCACGTCATTTTAGTTGGTGCACCCATTTTTTGTTTGTTTTTCTTTACTTATCTTAGATAGATCTGGATTTTTAAACAAACAGCAGAGCAAAAGCGGTTTAAAAAAAAGTTTAAACAGATGAGCAGATTGCGGAAGCGGGAGGGGATAGGGTGAAACAACACAGTAGGTGAAGGGAGATGCAACATGGCAGGCAGGAGGAGAAGTAACACATGGGAGAACATGTGGACAAAGGTAGACACACAGCAAAAGCGAGCAACATGGAGCACAGGAGGGAGAATCACAAAAACAAGTTACTTACCTTCGGTAACACCTTTTCTGGTAGAGGATTTAACCACAGATTGCTCGCCTTGTGAATTTCCCCATTCGCCAAACTGGACCTGTAAACTTTTGTAGCAATTCATTTGCGCATTGACAGATGGCATGATGCGGTTCCGCATCTAGTTTGTCCGGCCCTAGACATAACATCAAGGCCACTATATGTGCACCACCTCTGCATGCTGATGTCAGTTTATTTCTAATCTCCATCCATGCCGACAGGCATGGGCCACTGAAATAAGTTTAGGGACTTTAAGTTGGAATCTTATTAATGGACTATATGAGTCCATGCCACAGAACGGGGAGGAGGGTGGGATGGTGAGGAATCTGCAGTCAGATACAGTCTCTACCAGAAAGGGTGTTTACAAAGGTAAGTAACTAGTTCTTCTGATAGAGACTTTTAACCACATATTTCTCACCTTGTGAGTAGATACCTAAGCAGTACCTCAAGTGGGGGGGTTGGAATGGCTCAGTCCAGGAAATTCTGCGGTACAGATCAAGCAAAGTACCCAGCCTGACTATCCAGGCAGTGATGCTTTGTAAACGTGGAGGAATGCCCTTTTAGCAGCATGGCAAATGTCGAACATGGGCGTGACAGACTGACGACTTGGAGAGGTTATAATGTAGGAGGGAAAAGGGCGGGTGCATGGAGGTTTACACCTGGAGATGGGGAGATTGGTGCAATGCATAAGAGGAATATAGAGGGTGAGTGACTGAAAAGAAGTACCAAATGTGTATGCTTTTATTTATATACGAGAGTATTGTGAACATGCTGCATTATATTTATCTGTGAAAAGTAGTGCTAATTATTTATTGTACTCTGATTGTTTACAGTGACCCCTGATGAAGGGCATGGAATAGCCCGAAATGCATTGTTTTTTTTTATCTGACAATAAATCTTTGCTTGTGACGGACTTCTGGCATTTATCGTATTCTTTTTAAGTAGCCCGGATCGGCACGATTTGAATACTAGAAACTTGAAAATTGGCCTTATACCGCACCGTGGATCATGGATGTAAAAAAGTATGAATATATTGAAACACGTATTCAAAGCATGGTTAAAAGTGGAAAATATAAAATAACTGATGAAAGAATGGAGAAAACATGCACGCAAACGATGCGGCATGATGCTGTGCGACTGGCTTTGGGGCTATGTAGTCCCATTTCTTTGCAAAGTTTCTTAACTTCTGGCAGTGGGGCATGCCTATAAACCTATTCTGCACGCAAAACCACGAAGGATGGACAAAATTCAAAACAAAAAATGAATGGACTAAGGAATAAGGTGTGCATTCCCTCATCTCACTTGATACATATCTTAACTACAGCCCTACCGAGGGATTGCACCCGCAACAAAAATTAAAGAATTTGATAAGTAGATTATAAACATGAACCGGATCCTACGGTTGGACAAAATATCGAAGTTCGCCGCAAGTCATATGAAGACGGCACATCGTGAAATATATGGACTTGATAATGTTGATATGTTTTTTGGAATTAATATAAAATCACTATGGAAGATTACGTGATATTGAGGGCGTGCATTTTGGGAAAAGTAGTTCATCTTTAGGTTGTACAAAGGCGGGGTTCCTAGAGCGTGTTGAGCCAATCGGGAAGGAGAGTAAGGGGTGATAGGTACTTAAGAGAGTGGGTGGGGACTGACGGATTTTATCGTTGGAGGCACAAGGTGGGGATGGAACGTTACGGGATACAAGCAAAGAGGTAAGCTGAGCGGGAAAAAGAAATAGACGCTTGTATTTAAATATCCAACGTGTAAGATAAGGGTGAAACCTTGTGTTCTTTAAGAGCGGGAATGGTAACATGACACGCACATTGAAGCTAGTTAAAACGCTACCAATTAGTTTCGCGTAGGGGTAATATGCGTGGGACTGGGGACACGAACAGGATTCGAACATGGGCGTGACAGACTGACGACTTGGAGAGGTTATAATGTAGGAGGGAAAAGGGCGGGTGCATGGAGGTTTACACCTGGAGATGGGGAGATTGGTGCAATGCATAAGAGGAATATAGAGGGTGAGTAACTGAAAAGAAGTACCAAATGTGTATGCTTTTATTTATATACGAGAGTATTGTGAACATGCTGCATTATATTTATCTGTGAAAAGTAGTGCTAATTATTTATTGTACTCTGATTGTTTACAGTGACCCCTGATGAAGGGCATGGAATAGCCCGAAATGCATTGGTTTTTTTTATCTGACAATAAATCTTTGCTTGTGACGGACTTCTGGCATTTATCGTATTCTTTTTAAGTAGCCCGGATCGGCACGATTTGAATACTAGAAACTTGAAAATTGGCCTTATACCGCACCGTGGATCATGGATGTAAAAAAGTATGAATATATTGAAACACGTATTCAAAGCATGGTTAAAAGTGGAAAATATAAAATAACTGATGAAAGAATGGAGAAAACATGCACGCAAACGATGCGGCATGATGCTGTGCGACTGGCTTTGGGGCTATGTAGTCCCATTTCTTTGCAAAATGTCTATGATTGGCACACCACATGCCAGAGCAGTTGTAGCAGTCTTAGTTAGCTCTGGAGGAATGAGTGCGCAAGCCTTCTGTGGGCTGATTTTTTACTAGTCCATAGCAGACCTTGATGCATAGTACAATATATCTTGAGATGGTCCACTTTCGCACCGCTTTACCTTTCTTAGCTCCAGAGAAACAGATGAAAAGTTGGTCGTCCTGTCAGTAATCTCTGGTTCAGTCTACTCAGAAGATAAGTGCCCATTTAGGCGATGAAGCTGTTCGTCCTCCAGGAGAGGTGAGGCAGTGCATAGAAAGCGACAAGGTAATGGATTGTCCTAAGTTAAAAAATCGTGACTACCTTGGGCAGGTATGCCACTTTTGGTTGGAGGACTAATTGGTCCGGGGAGAAAGATGTATATGGGGGAACCACAGAAAATGCCTAGAGTTTGCTTACTCATCTGGCCAATGTTAAGGCAATGACAATGCTGTCTTGATGGTAAGAAGACAAAGAGAGCAACTGCACGGATTTGAAGGATTGCACATCAAGTAGGTGAGTAGCAAATTAAGGTCTTACTGCAGTGAGACAAATGAAACTGGAAGGAACATATGGACTAGCCCCTTCAAAAAACGCTTCAAAGCTGGTGACTTGATGAGGATTGTCGGGTCAGGTAAAGTCAAGAAGACCGAAAAGGTTGAGAGGTAACTGTTAACTGTTGCCACAACACACCCTTGCTGGGCCAGTGACAAAAAGAACAGGAGAACATCTGATAACTTTGCTTTCAGGAGCTGTATGTTTTGGGAAGACAGCAGGCAACAAACTTCTCACATTGTTCTGCATAAACCAATTTGGTTCATGGACACCTGGTTACCAAGATGACAGCAACCACTTTAGGAGGAACATCGAAACCCATCAAATGTCACTGCTCAATCTCCATGCATGGAGGTGTAGGTTTTGTGGGCTTGGTTGAAGAACCTGACCAGCTGCTGCGACAGGAGGCTCTCCTGAAGAGTCAGCTTGATAGGAGGACAAATGCTCAAGGTCAGAAGTTCCGGGTACCATTCTCTCCTCACCTAGTCCAGAGCCACTGAGATGACTTGGGGTCAGTTTCTCCTAATCTTTTTCAGTACGCTGGGCAATAGCAGTAGGGGCAGCAAGGCATAGTGGAGTCCCGAGCCTCAGTGTAGGTGTAAGGAGTCTCCTAGAAAGGACTACCTTGGGAACTCCAACGCACAAAAGCTTTGACTCTGCATGTTCTCTACAATGGAGAATAGATCGTGTAGGAAAGTAGGGTCTGCTTTCCTACGGTCACCCCATTTTTTGCTTTTTGCTTCACTGGTTTTCGACTTAATGTGGCTGTGGGCCGCTAATCAGACCCACAGCCCTGCTGTTCTCTCTCTAAATTCACAACATGTACTTTAGGTACATCACCAATTGGGATTGGGTCACCTTATGAGCCCCTGTACAGAGTACTATAGGTACCCAGGGCATAGGTGCATCCAAGGCCTACCAGGGGCTGCAGCATATATTTTGCCACCCCTGGCTGGCCATCCAAACTGACACAACTGGCTGATCACTCAGCTGGGGCAAGGTCGTGTAATCACCCCTTGCTTAGATATAGTATTCCTATGTCTAAACCTATATCTGGACACATATGCACCTATAAGTCACTCCTAAGGCAGACCTTAACAATCCTGAAGGCAGAGTGCTTGGTTTTATGTGAGATGGTGCTCTAGCATGAGCTGAGCCTGGCTGCAGCTTTCGGAACCATGTCCTTATAGCTGTTCCAGGATATTGCCATACCATATACTCTTAAGTGCATTATGAACCTCGCGGTTAAATGCTATCTTTGGTTTGGCTTTATCAAAACATGTCGTGTAAGGTGTCATACACTTTAGAATACTACCCCCTCGCCAATTCTGGCAAAGGGGGTAGCATTCCACCCTTCTAGAGGGAGAAGACATGTTACTTCCACTAATCCCGGTTAAAGTTAACCAGAGCCTCAGCATCACAAAATGGATGCTGCTGCCACAGACACAAGTCTGGCCTCCTGCTGCTGGACGAAACTCCGGCAGGGGAAGCCTGGACAATAGGTTTCCTGTCACAGGGAGGTGCTAGCACCACCCCAGACAGGAGATAGTGGATTGGGGCAGGGAGGGCTGAATGAAACGAGACCCTGCCTGGGGCACACAAGGTGTCCCATGCATAGGCCAGTTCAAACCGGTGATGGGGCACTCCAGCCCCAGCTCTGGCGCGAAACTGGACAAAGGGAAAGGGGTGTAACCACCCCCTTCCTGGGTCCCACCCATAGGAGGGACCTAGCAGGTAATCCAGCCCCCTGATTTGGAATAAAGGTAGGAGCTGTGTCCCAAGACTTTAGATAATCCTGACTGAAACTCTGATACGAAACTCTGGACCCTTCGACATCCTACTCGACGTAGAAGACTGAAGAATCTCCATTGTGGTCAAGGAGTGACCACCCTGTGCAAGCAGGCACCATCAAGCGCTCAACGGTTTGCTTTGTTGTTGCTCCCGCCAGAGCTCGAACAACAGAGACCGACAAGAACCGGACTTCCAGACATCCAAATGCCCGATTCACAGCCACAGCAAAGCTGAGACCCGTGGAGGTGACGCGAGACGTGGGACCGGCCATCTTGGAAAGCCAGCGAAGTGCTTTCTGTGCAGCTCCTGAGGCACCCTCGAAGCTGTGCATTGGGGATTGAGAAGCCCCAGGCCCGAGCATCCTTTGCACCGAAGATCACCTCTCCACACTCACCGAGTGCTGCGTGGGGCCCTTTTGCATTTTCCTGCTCGACGCGTCTGTCCGGTCACTTGCCCGTTGGCTAGTGGCCTCTGTGACGACGAACCTTCGAGTTTTCAATGCTGGTCTGGTTGCTCCAGACTGGCCCTTGCTCCCCTGAAAAGGAGCAGCCCATCAGACCTTGCTGGTCTGATCCAGAAGCCATCTTTGATTCCTGCGTGGGTTGCATTTGCCAAGGCCTGTTTACTCCGAATCAAGATTTGACACCGCCGACAGCGAGAGCCTTTGTGGGACAGTCCGTGCCCAGCTCCTGGTTGTCGTCAACACCTTCTGGTCCATGTGGCAGCGGAGACAAGCTTCACAACATCACCTGATCGCAACCCGACATCGCCTGGTTCCTTCCTGGTCACTGACTAGTGACCCAGACTCTGTCCCCTCTGCTTTCAGGTACTCTACATCTTCAATCCACCCTTGGATCCAACCGGACTCTTCTCTCCTGGTCGCCTGCAGCATCTTTTCTCCAAGGCTCCATAGAACTCCACGACGAAACCCGACACACTTTGACACCTATGCACCCGCTTCCTGTGGGTGAGGTAACGCGAGTACTGCGGTGCTCCTGTAGAAATTTACATCCCTAGTGTCCTAGTTTGAAGTGGTTAAGTGCTAGTCCAGTTGGAAGACTTCCAAATCTGCAACTTTCTAACTTTACGCACCCATTGACTTCTATTGGTGCACGCGTGTGCATTTAGACACTGCACCCGCATCCTGTGGGCCTCCTGCTCCCTACCTGCTGTTAGTCCAGTGTAGCCCCAGCGATTCCCAAGGCCCTAGCCCTTACCATTGTTCGTGACGTGGTTCTTATACCACTATTTTAGTATACGGTTTTACGGGCCACCAGGGCCTATCCATATTTGTGCAACTTTTGTATGTTAGATTGAGTTACTTGTTATACGCCTGTGCTCCTGTGCTCATAAAGAGTTAAGGGGATTTATTTAGAAATAAATACATATATATTTTGAATATATAACCTGTGTGGTGTCCTTTCATTTGGTATTAAAAGGTTTGCATATGGTAAAACAGCTGGCTTCACATGCCCTCTTGAGTTTAGCCTAAGACTGCTTTTGTCCATGCTACCACTAGGATATCTGGTCTATAAGGTTGACTTTACAACCATCACCATAAGGGTTGTTTGGACTGGTGCAAGGTGCTCACTAGAATAGTGAACATCATATACCAGGCCAACTTCTCACAGATCGAGCCTAGGCTCTACCATTGTGGAAGACACCCTGTGCTACCTCTTAGTGTAGCTGCCTTTCAAGATCCACCAGGCAACAGTTGCTGAGTTCATCTGCCATGGCATTCAAAGATACTGCCAGGTGTTCTGTGAGCAGGGATGTGCATTGAGCATTTAGCCACTTCCAGAGATGTAGAGCACAGCGCTGCATGTTTTAGTGCAAATATGCCCGACTATTTAAAGCCCAACGCGTACCTGGTGTCCAGTTATACTTCCTTCCGGTTCCATTCCATGTGATATTCTTATGCAATGTAGCCCCTCCGTAGGGTTAAAGATGCTCTCGTTATAAGAGAGATGCAATACTACCCAATACGAACATTTTGAATTGTGTCACAGATAATGTAATAATCAAATATATATATATTTTACATTTTCACAAATGTCACCGCATGAAGGGGTTACCATTCTTGAGACTATTATCTGTATTTTCTAGCCCTGACAAAGTCGCGGGTGTATCCCAAATAGAGACGAAACTCGTGTTGGCTCTGTGGCAAAGAATAAAGAATTTGATCCTAAGAAAAATAAAGATCGAAGAGTTATTTTGATTTCCCTTGAATATTGTTATACGGATTGATTGTACTGCAGAAATTGTGAGTGCTTGGGATAAAGGCTCCTTCAAAACTTAGCCCATCTTCACAGCCATGCATCTTTACAATTGACAGATGCATCAGAACATGCATTTGCTATGTTGAAGCAAGCCTTATGCCGAGTCCGTTTCCCTGCTGTAGGTCTGACACTTTATTCCAAACCATCCACTTTGTTCCGTCACACAAAAGGTGTTAAACTCTTGAGCTTCTGACCCAAACACTTGGCGATAATGAGTCCAGCGGCTATTATAGTACTGCACATGATCCAGTAGCAGCTGGGCTTGCAAGCTGTGGTTGGAAAATCAATTGTACAGTTATCAAACACTCTTGGTGATTGGGTACCATTCAACTGTAGCTGTCCAGCAGACTGTAGCATTATTGCTGTTAGAAACGAAAACCCAACATCTGTCAAATGCCTAGCTCACTAAGAAGCATAATGTTTCTGTCTGCAGGTCATATCACCCTCACTAGATGACTGGTCCTAAACCCCACTTCCCTTCCACCTCGTCCCCAGTAGCCTACATTTGCCATTTATTTATTTATTTTATTTATGCGATTTTCTATAGCGCGAACTTTACCCGAAGGTGTCAGAGCGCTTTACATAAGCACCAGTTGAAAAACATAAGGACTTAGGATTACATGCGTTACAAAAAGGATACACACGGAAAAAATTGCAAATGTACAAGATGTAAAGTCACACAAGGAGGAGATACAAGTGGATATACTCTAAGAGTCACATAGGAATGGTAGATAGTATAAAGGTCTACTGCATATACTAGTGATTAGAGTTATCTCTATATACATAGGGAAGGGATACGAATGGATATACTCTAAGAGTCACATAGGAATGGTAGATAGTACAAAGGTCTACTGCATATACTAGTGATTAGAGTTATCTGTATATACATAGGGAAGGGATACTTAAGGAGAAACTCTAAGAGTCACATAGGAATGGTAGATAGTACAAAGGTCTACTGCATATACTAGTGATTAGAGTTCTCTATATACAAAGGGAAGGGATACGAATGGATATACTCTAAGAGTCACATAGAAATGGAAGAGAGCACAACGGTCTACTGCATATACTAGTGATTAGAGTTATCTCTATATACATAGGGAAGGGATATGACTGGATATACTCTAAGAGTCACATAGGAACGGTATATGGTACAAAGGTCTACTGCATATACTAGTGATTAGAGTTATCCCAATATACATATATATACACACATTGTAGATTCCCTCAGGCAGAGTTCCGTTAAGTGGGGTCGTAGGGGGGGACGTAGTCACAACACCAAGGAAGGGTGGGAGGGAATCAAGGGTAAGGAGAGAGGGCAAAGCAGAAAAGGGAAAAAACATTTGAGGAACATCAAGGGGGAAACTAGTGAAAAGGGTAAAAGACGAAGGAATGGACAAGAAGACAGGCCGGGGACCAGAGAAAAACGCCTGAGAACAGCAGCAAAATGGCGGGCAGGACAGAAGGAAAAGTAAAAGCGAGGAGTGTGTCAGAGGCAACAGGAGAGACAATAGAAAGGTCGCTAGGACAGAGGGGGAGGTCAGAGATCGCTAAAGTGGCGAAGGAGAAAGGTAGAAAAAGCGAGTCATAAAAAAAAATGGCGGGGAGCAAAAAGGTCCAAGTCCGAAAGTCCAGGAAGAGGGCTGACATAGCCAGCAAGACCGGGGGGGGGAGAAAGGCAGTCCGCAGCAAAATCACAGCCTCATCGTCCATGTGGAGCCGGGGCAGAGGAGCTCGAGCCGGAGACCAGGGGTCAGGGAAGAAAGACCACAGGCGCCAAGGCAGCTGTTCGCAGAACGGGAGGCAGCAAAGTCAAAAACAAAGATTAAAGGGAAGGAGGAGGAGGCCTCTCACCAGAGCGATCAACAGAGTTTCATGTGGGAAGAAAGTTGCCCCGGGTGGAAGGCTGTGCATCTTCCATGGAGCTTCGTGTTGCAGTGTCTCCTCACCCTCGCCTGCTCCAGACGCAGGCGGCGTCTCCGGGGTCGGAAGGTGGGCAGGTCCCCAACCGAGGTTCCATGGCTGATGCTCTGAGCTTGGGCCCCCGCCGGCCGGTGCCCCTGGTGCTACCGGAGGGCAGAGCCTCCAGCAATCAGGCCGTTTGCAAACATGTGCCAGCGTCATGGGGTTTGTAAGTGAGGAAGCGCTAATTGCTGTGTTTGATGGCTCCTTCGACGCGGAAACAGCGGGCGGCTCCGGAGCTCAAGTCAGGAATGTTGGAGATTGCCGCTGTTTGGAGAAGAGCGGCCGCCATGTTGAGGTCAGGCATAGGCTGGGTATGAAGCATTAAGCCGAGTTAGAAAGCTACGCTTGTCGCCGCTATTGCCCCCAATCCAAGCGCTACCTTGAACGTTGTTTCTCTCCTCACATGAGGGGTCTGCATCCGCGTTGTCGGGGAAGGTTCCCATCGCCGCAGGATTTACGCCGCCATTTTGTTCTGCAGTGTCTACCCCCTCCGCAATAGCAATTCCAAACGGGATATTCCCACGGCGGTCAAAGTGTAGAAATGACCTCCGCTGGTGCCTCACATCTTTGCACGCTGGTGGGCTCGGTTTGCAGCGCTTCTAGATGTCCGCAGACGCTCCTTTCAGCACCAAGACCATGCGTGGACCGGGAGCCGAGTCGGCTACCACCCAAGTTGTTCTGCCCTGCATAGATTTGAAGGACAATCCTTCACACTACCATGATTGAATCTTTTTCATTTGTGGATCACACTTAAGGAATAGCAACGGCTTGCTCATCAGTGGATATGCAGTGTGTTCACTGAACAAAACCACAGAGAATGCCTACTAGCCCAATGTCAGTTCCATCTGGATAGCGGAGTTGGCTGTCCTTACCCGAGCCTGTGCCCTGACAGTAAAGAAGACAATATTTTTAACGACAATGGCTATGCCTAGGCTGTCCTGTTTTCAGTTTCTATTTTTTGTCAATTCTGGTGGGGTTTTTTCAGTGTTTTCAATATCTTAAAAAGCAGTTGTTATCAGTGGTTACACATTTTCACGCCACTAAAAACAACAGAAAAAGTGTTTTTCCAGTGTTTATGGAACGTTTTGCTTTTATCATTGCTTGCTTTCTGCATTGAAAGAACATGGTATATAGACAGTGTAAGTATAGTGTACATGAGGTCCAAAGAGATTTTTGCAAATTAATCTTATTGTAGTACACCATACAATACTTCTTCAGTGAGTCTTTGGTCATGTGCGCTTGCGCTTTCCTTCCCATGTAAAGTTTTGTGAAAAGGCCCTGTCAGCATTCATAGCCCTTTGGGCAGAGAACCGTCAGCTAAGGGACACAGTTGGGATGACTCTTTCTTTGATGCCACATAAAGCACGAAATGATAAATATTTGCATTTTAGTTCCTGGGCATAAGAAAACAGTGCACCAGAATGGACTAAAAAGTCAATAGTATCCCTCATTAACTCTGAAGATTGTAAAGATGCTTTCAGCATACCATCTAACAAGTGGCAAGGATCTCCTACAGGGAATCACTTCAGCTCGGGTATCAATTTTGACAGGTCATCACACAAATTTTTTATATACGTAGCTGAATCACTGCAAATACAAACAATATCACTTCAATCTTTGTTGAACTTGGAAAGAACCTTTTTTGCAGAGCATAACAAGTGACTCTGTGTACCATATTTTCCAAAAGTCTGGTTTCACGTTTTCACCACTATCCCAGATGCTTGGTGATATATATACTTGTCACTATACCTTGCATTTAATGTTTAAAGCTTGAGGTGTTGGCAATTCACCTACTATCAATACTGACCCACTAGAAACTATGGTCTGATGTATTAAGGGTTTTTACCCATTCTCTGTGGGTAAATGTGATTACACATATTAGGAAAGATTTTTATGAAACTAGCCATTTTACCTATCAGTGAAAGAATCAAATGCAGCCAAAATATCAAATATGAGTTTGGTATGTCCTGATTCTCTACAGTTTATAAAACAATTAAACTAGACCTAAAACATGAAACTAAACCCTGCATCTTTAGACCAAAGGCCATAAAACTGAAAAAAGTAAAAGGAAGAAGAATCAATATTTTAGTGGCATCCCTAAAGAACAAAACTCAAGCAGAATAATGTTAGCCAGTCTTTCTTACTGCTAGCTTCTGTAACAAAGTTACATTTTATTTACCCTTCAGTAAGAACAAAATTACTCTTTCACTTTCTTTTTCCTTTCTTTGAATGGCATTTAGTTTGTGGTTGTGCAGGTGTTTTTTCAGTGTTTATATGTTTTCACCGGTGAGGGCTATTTTTCTTTCAGTGGGGTTTTATCAGTTATTATAGGTTTAAACCTAAAACCCCACAGCCTAGCTATGCCTTTGGATAGTACATTGCTAAAGACAACTCTGGAAGCAATAGCCATTTCTGATCTCAAGTTGGGGGGGGGGGAAGAGCACAAATGATAAACATGTGTCAGTCTTGCTGGATGACCTTCAACTATCCATTGTAATTTCTGTTAGATGTGCTGCCACCAAGGTACTCATGATGACGTTAAATATGCAAAGGTTCAGGCTTATTTTGGAGCCCAAGAGGCCGCATTTGCATCCCCTCAGTCCATTCTAAAGCTCTCCCTCCATCACATGGAATCCCCAATGGAGACCTTAAAGGGCATTACAAGATGTGGCACAAGCAGACGATAAACAACAAGAGAGAAGGGTAGAACATACATTACAATCAGACCAAGTCACTAATGCAACCCCCAGTGAGGGCCCCAATAGTGATGTTAAATGTTTGGCATCAAATGGGAGCAAGCACAATGAAGAAGGCTAGAATATGCATTACAAGTGGACATTTATGGTGCTCCCACAGTGGCTGTCTGTAGCATCTAGAGTCACGTTCCCTTACCTTGCTCATAAGCACCATAAAATGGCAGGTGTGACTAAAGGGAGACGATCACTGATGCGAACATTGACTGGTTTGCTACGAATGTCTTGGTATTGGCACAACAATATTGTGTCATAACACAAAATGCCTCCAAACACACTGTGGAGATATCAGCAATAGGGGTAGCTGTGGTACTTGGGCCTGGGCTTGGTGTGCCACCCAGGGAAACCTACCAAACCCAGATATCTTTTAAAACTAGACACCCAGGCAAGGAGGAGTGAGGGGGTGGTTTAGGGTGGAGTGCCTTGCATGAATCACACAACATTTTCTTACTCACTATGCAATGCAAACCTCATACTTTTCCTGAAAGAATGCATTCTCCTCACTGGACACCCCCAGTTTGGAGTATTAGTCATTTTTAGTTTGAGAAGACATTTTTCTGTCACCAAGATAGCAGTAAGGTTGATTGATTATGTTGGCAGGCAATATTACACATCAGGTTGCTCACATCATTGAAAGTTACAAGGTTGGATGCAGGCCAGAGGGAAGGGATGTTACTGATACCCAGAGAGCAAGGGAGAGGTTGTTGGAAGATTTGACAGGAGTGTTAGGTGGTGCCAACTCCATTTTGAACAACAGTGCGGTAAATAAGAAAGTGCATAGCCATCAAGGAAATTCAATCAGGATCTGCTGGCTAGTGGAGAGATGCTAGGAGGAAAGGGAGAGGTAACAAATTTACTAATTATGGGAAACTGAACCTTAGGCTCCTTCAGATATCCATTGAAAAAGACCAACATCAACTGCAATTCACCTCATAGGTAGCCAGCACAATTTTTGGTGGTGGATCAAGAGAGTTACCAGCAAGACGGCATGACTAGTGGCATGCAGCATGGCTTTTAATACAATCTTCACCCTCATGTATCATACACATCAGAATTTGCCAAAAGCACTAGTATCATATGAATTGGTCAGAAGTGTGCATTGTTCCATACTTCCAAAAGTCACCTAGGCTCCATATATGTGAATGATTCGATTAATCAATCAATCAACCAATACATTTGTAAAGCGCACTACTTACCCTTGAGGGTCTCAAGGCGCTGGGGGGAGGGGAATGCTGCCACTGCTCAAAAAGCCAGGTCTTAGGGAGTCTTCTGAAGGTCAGCAGGTCTTCGGTCTGCCGTAGGTGGATGGGGAGAGTGTTCCAGGTCTTTGCGGTGAGGTGGGAGAATGATCTGCCGCCGGAGTTTGCTCTTCGGATGCGGGGGACTGTGGCGAGGGCGAAGTCGGCGGAGCATAGCTGGCGGGTGGGGGTGTAGAAGCCGATTGGTCAGTTGAGGTACGCTGGTCTGGTGTTGTGGAGTGCCTTGTGTGCGTGGGTGAGGAGCTTGAAGGTTATCCTCTTGCTGACGGGGAGCCAGTGCAGGTCTCTCAGATGGGGTGTGATGTGGCTGCGGCAAGGAATGTCGAGGATCAGGCGTGCAGAGGTGTTCTGGATGCGTTGAAGCCTTTTCTGGAGTTTGGCCGAGGCTCCTGCGTAGAGTGCGTTTCCGTAGTCCAGCCTGCTGCTGACGAGAGCCTGGGTGACGGTTCTTCTCGTTTCGGTGTAGATCTTGCCGAGCATGCGGAGGGTGTTGAAGCAGGAGGAAGAGACGGCGTTGACCTGCTTAGTCATGGAGAGGGTGGAGTCGGGGATGATTCCTAGGTTGCGTGGTGGTCGGGTGGGTGTTGGAGCTGTTCCCAGTGCAGTCGGCCACCAGGAGTCGTCCCAGGCCGAAGGGGTGGATCCGAGGATGAGGACCTCTGTCTTGTCTGAGTTCAGCTTCAGTCGGCTGTTCCTCATCCATTCGGCGACGGCCTTTATTCCTTCGTGGAGGTTGGTTTTGGCGGTGTGGGGGTCCTTGGTGAGGGAGAGGATCAGTTGGGTGTCATCAGTGTATGAGATGATGTTGAGGTTGTGTAGTCGGGCGACGTGGGCGAGCGGTGCCATGTAGAGCGGAAGGGGGGAGGCGGACGCTCTGTGTTCTGCTGGAGAGGAAGGAGGTGGTCCAGTCCAGGGCCTTCTCTTGGATCCCGGCGTCGTGAGGGCCTGTTCTTAGTGTGCGGTGGCAGACCGTGTCGAAGGCGGCTGACAAGTCCAGAAGGATGAGTGCTGCGGTTTCTCCATTGTCTAGCAGGGTTCTGATGTCATCGGTGGCGACGATGAGGGCAGTTTTGGTGCTGTGGTTGCTGCGGAACCCGGACTGGGACGGGTCCAGGATGTTGTTCTCCTTGAGGTAGCGGGTCAGTTGTTTGTTAACGGTCTTCTCGATGACCTTCGCCGAGAACGGGAGCAGGGAGATGGGCCAGAGGTTCTTGAGGTCCTTGGGGTCCGCCTTGGGTTTCTTGAGTAAGGCGTTGATCTCAGCATGCTTCCAGCTCTCCGGGAAGGTTGCTGTCTCAAAGGAGATGTTGATGGCTTTTCGGAGATGGGGTGCGATGGCGGTGCTGGCTTTGTTGAAGATGTGGTGTGGACAAGGGTCTGACGGAGATCCGGAGTGGATGGTGTTCATGATCTTGATGGTGTCGTCGTCATTGATGTTGGTCCAGGAGAGCAGGTGGTGGTCGTGGGTGTGAGTGTCTGCCTTGTAGTCGGGCGGTTGTGGCGTTGAAGCTAACGTGGATGTCTGTGATCTTGTGGTGGAAGACGGTGGCAAGCGAGTCGCACCGGTCTTGCGAAGGTGGGATGTCGTTGGTGTTGGAGAGTTCCTTCCCATTGTTGAAGAGCTCTTTGCTGTTGTGTGCGTTGTTGTCTAGGCGGTCTTTGAAGGAGGCCCTTTTGGCGGATCTGATGAGGTGATGGTGTCTTCGGGTGGCGTTCTTGTGGGCTGCGTAGCTGTCCGGTGTTCGTTCATGGAGGCAGCTCTTTCGGCAGGTTTGCTTGGAAGCCTGGAGGTCTTCAGTGAACCAGCTGGCTTTCTTGCTGGTGTGGCTTTTGGAGGGTTTCTTTAGTGGGGCGAGGGTGTTGGCGCAGTCATTGATCCCCTATCTGAGGTTGCGGGCCGCGGTGTCGGGGTCGGTGGATTCGGCAGGTGGATTCTGGGCGAGGGTGGTGGTTAGCTGGTCTTCTGTGACTTTGCTTCAGCAGCGGCAGGGCATCTGTTGGGTGCGGTGGTGCGTGGTGGGTTTCCGGAAGGTGAAGTGGATGCAGCGATGGTCGGTCCAGTGGAGTTCGGTGGTGTGGCTGAAGGTGACGTGGGAGCTTGCGGAGAAGATGGGGTCAAGTGTGAGGTCGGCGGAGTGGGTGGGTGTTGTGACAAGTTGTCTGAGTCCGAGGTTGGTGAGGTTGTCGATCAGGGTGGTGGAGTTGGTGTCGTTGTTGTTCTCGAGGTGGAAGTTCAGGTCCCCGAGGAGGATGTAGTCCGTGGAGGTGAGGGCGTGTGTGCTGACCCAGTCAGCGATGGAGTCGCTGAACTGTGGTCGGGGTGTAGTGGGGTCTGTAGATGAGGGTTCCTCTGAGGGTGGTGTTGTGGTCGGTGTGGATCTGGAAGTGCAGGTGTTTGGCGGTGCTGAGGGTGTCGTCGGTGTTGGTCGAGACTCTGAGAGTGTTCCTGTGGACGATGGCAATTCCTCCTTCGATTCCGTTGGTGCGGTCCCTGCGGGTGATCTTGTAGCCGTCCGGGATGGCTACGGCGATGTCAGGTGCCGAGGAGGGGTTCATCCAGGTCTCTGTCAGGAAGGCGACATCTGGGGAGGTTGAGTCGAGCAGGTCCCAGAGTTCGACGGCGTGTTTGTGGGCGGAGCGAGTGTTGAGAAGGATGCAGCTGAGGTGGTTGGGTTCTTTCCTGGTCGACGGGTTTTTGGGCCGGATGCTGGTGAAGCTACAGTTCCGGTAGGAGAAGGGCCCTTGGGTGCGCTTCGGGGCGGCCAGGCAGCAGGTGCGAGTTCACCTGGCGTTGAGTGCGTGGATGGTGCTGGAGTTATAGCAGAGACCGGCGTTGAGGCATTCGCTGGGCCAGGGGTTCTGGCGCTGGGTGCGGTCCAGGCGCGGACTTGCGCAGACAGGCTTGCCTTAGGCGCGCCTTTGGTGCGAGGCCACCATAAGAAGGGGAGGTGGGAGGGAGGAGGCAGTTGGGGGGGCGGGGCGGACGAATGGGAGTGGGGGGCAGGGCTGCAGGGGACTCAGCGGCAGGAAAGCGGGACCGGAGAAGGACACAGAGGGCAAAAAACGGGCACAACAAGCAGGGGGGGGGTGAAGGGGGGAGGAAAAAAACTAGCACAACTAAACAATTAGGGAAACAGGCAACAACAGCAGCAAGACCGGCGAAGCACGCAGAAACAGGAACAACAAAGAAGGGGGAATGAAAGGCAGAAAGAAACGAATACAAGTAACAATTTTCAGAATCAGGCAAAAGCTGCAAAAACAGGCGAAGGACACAGAAGGCAAAATGGGCACAACTAAGCAGTGGGAATGAAAGGGGGAGACAGACGAGCACAAGTAACAATCACAGATTCCGGCAACAGCAGCAAGAACGGGCAAAAGCTAGAGAGCAAACCAAGTGCCTACCACCAGCCACCAGGGATGAGGCGCAGGTGGTAGCCTGCGGGTGGAGGAGGGCCTCGATCTCCCATTCCTTCCCATTGTTGAAGAGCTCTTTGCTGTTGTGTGCGTTGTTGTCTAGGCGGTCTTTGAAGGAGGCCCTTTTGGCGGATCTGATGAGGTGATGGTGTCTTCGGGTGGCGTTCTTGTGGGCTGCGTAGCTGTCCGGTGTTCGTTCATGGAGGCAGCTCTTTCGGCAGGTTTGCTTGGAAGCCTGGAGGTCTTCAGTGAACCAGCTGGCTTTCTTGCTGGTGTGGCTTTTGGAGGGTTTCTTTAGTGGGGCGAGGGTGTTGGCGCAGTCATTGATCCCCTATCTGAGGTTGCGGGCCGCGGTGTCGGGGTCGGTGGATTCGGCAGGTGGATTCTGGGCGAGGGTGGTGGTTAGCTGGTCTTCTGTGACTTTGCTTCAGCAGCGGCAGGGCATCTGTTGGGTGCGGTGGTGCGTGGTGGGTTTCCGGAAGGTGAAGTGGATGCAGCGATGGTCGGTCCAGTGGAGTTCGGTGGTGTGGCTGAAGGTGACGTGGGAGCTTGCGGAGAAGATGGGGTCAAGTGTGAGGTCGGCGGAGTGGGTGGGTGTTGTGACAAGTTGTCTGAGTCCGAGGTTGGTGAGGTTGTCGATCAGGGTGGTGGAGTTGGTGTCGTTGTTGTTCTCGAGGTGGAAGTTCAGGTCCCCGAGGAGGATGTAGTCCGTGGAGGTGAGGGCGTGTGTGCTGACCCAGTCAGCGATGGAGTCGCTGAACTGTGGTCGGGGTGTAGTGGGGTCTGTAGATGAGGGTTCCTCTGAGGGTGGTGTTGTGGTCGGTGTGGATCTGGAAGTGCAGGTGTTTGGCGGTGCTGAGGGTGTCGTCGGTGTTGGTCGAGACTCTGAGAGTGTTCCTGTGGACGATGGCAATTCCTCCTTCGATTCCGTTGGTGCGGTCCCTGCGGGTGATCTTGTAGCCGTCCGGGATGGCTACGGCGATGTCAGGTGCCGAGGAGGGGTTCATCCAGGTCTCTGTCAGGAAGGCAACATCTGGGGAGGTTGAGTCGAGCAGGTCCCAGAGTTCGACGGCGTGTTTGTGGGCGGAGCGAGTGTTGAGAAGGATGCAGCTGAGGTGGTTGGGTTCTTTCCTGGTCGACGGGTTTTTGGGCCGGATGCTGGTGAAGCTACAGTTCCGGTAGGAGAAGGGCCCTTGGGTGCGCTTCGGGGCGGCCAGGCAGCAGGTGCGAGTTCACCTGGCGTTGAGTGCGTGGATGGTGCTGGAGTTATAGCAGAGACCGGCGTTGAGGCATTCGCTGGGCCAGGGGTTCTGGCGCTGGGTGCGGTCCAGGCGCGGACTTGCGCAGACAGGCTTGCCTTAGGCGCGCCTTTGGTGCGAGGCCACCATAAGAAGGGGAGGTGGGAGGGAGGAGGCAGTTGGGGGGGCGGGGCGGACGAATGGGAGTGGGGGGCAGGGCCGCAGGGGACTCAGCGGCAGGAAAGCGGGACCGGAGAAGGACACAGAGGGCAAAAAACGGGCACAACAAGCAGGGGGGGGTGAAGGGGGGAGGAAAAAAACTAGCACAACTAAACAATTAGGGAAACAGGCAACAACAGCAGCAAGACCGGCGAAGCACGCAGAAACAGGAACAACAAAGAAGGGGGAATGAAAGGCAGAAAGAAACGAATACAAGTAACAATTTTCAGAATCAGGCAAAAGCTGCAAAAACAGGCGAAGGACACAGAAGGCAAAATGGGCACAACTAAGCAGTGGGAATGAAAGGGGGAGACAGACGAGCACAAGTAACAATCACAGATTCCGGCAACAGCAGCAAGAACGGGCAAAAGCTAGAGAGCAAACCAAGTGCCTACCACCAGCCACCAGGGATGAGGCGCAGGTGGTAGCCTGCGGGTGGAGGAGGGCCTCGATCTCCCAGCAGCAGCTGGGCTAGGACATGGGCACAGGCTGGTGGCGCTGCCTGGATCAGGGTCAAGGGTCACTCTCTTGACATATTGTCATGCAAGGCAAATGGACATCAATGAAGCTTGTAGCTGACTTGAAGGTACCAATCGGTACTAGGAAGAGGCACCAAAGCCTTACCACCATGTTTACAACTGCAGCTGGTTTCTCCCATGCACTTTGGGATTGCACTCACATGGTCACTTCCACTCGCGCCTTTACACAGATATCCCTTTACTGCTCTAGCAAGGAAGTTGAGGTTGTGGAAATAAAAGAACTGATGGAGAATGCTTCCTTGATTTGGAAGACATACAAAACACAATGAGGTGCATTAGGAAATGGCAAGTACTGTGGAAACTCGCCAGACAGAAGACAGGGGTGGCCGCAGGGAGAGTTCACGGTACCTAAGGATTTGTGCCAGAGGACTTTTGCCTTGAAGCGAAGGTCACCTACGTGCTAGGACATTTATCTGTCCTATTCCCACAGGCCATTACTAAGACCTTGTGGCAAATTCACATCCCCTGGCTCTATGCAACAAAAGTGGGATGGGGGAAATTAGAAACAAAAGTAAAGAAGGTAGAGAAGGCAAGGGTTAGGTTGGGATCAAATTTAAGGGTATATCCCTCACATGCCAGGTCTGGTGTCTTAGTAAGCTAATATATCCACTTTAGGGGCCTGTGTTTGACCTCGTGGTCACAGGTTTAAATCCTAGCGCCTTCCATCCTTATAAGGTCGATGAAATGAGTACTATTGAGTTGGGTAACAATAAGCATCTGTTATTCAGTGCCAGCATATCCTTCTAGGTGAACGTGCCCTTTACAAATACACGTTATGTTATTTTTTTTATCAATGAATCACTCTTAAAACATAGGAAAAGGCCATTTCATTGAGCAATACATAAAAGGACAACCTGTAGTTATCACTATACTGAAGAAAAGATGGTGGACTTCCTATTTTTCTTGGGGGAAGAAGGGTTCTTGGTTGCAAAAGACTCATGTATCGTTATCATGATGTGCACCACATCGGTACTATGAGTCAGACCAGGACCAAAAGGGTGTTTAATGAAAGGAGTGGATAGAGGAAGATATGTAAAGAAATTGAGTCTTTCATGTTGATTAATTGTGCTTCACAGCACAAAATAGGGAAACTGTGGAAGTAGCAAAATAATATTGAACCCAAAATGTGCACTGTTACATAAATAATGTGTTTGTGTAAGTTCAAACTAGAGCAAGGAGGGTAACGGAAATTCTTTGGGGAAGAAGGTCCAGTCCATACACATCACATGTTTCAAGAAATGCAGCCAGTTTGCTTTACTGATAAGCGAGAGCTGGCCCCTGAGAAATGCAGAGATCGCTCTTCTCTATGATGAAAAACTCCTTCAAACTTGTACTACTTACATCAAGTGTGTGTTCATTGCAAAAAGTTAATACAGCACAAAATCTATGTCTTGTCAGCCAGTTTATTTGCATGCTGCCAGGCGCTCTGGGTAGAAGTCTCCTTGCAACTGTTGTAAATAAACATGTCTCCTGACGGACCTGTCGTTTACTGAAATTCCTCCTGCTAACACTCCAAACCAGAAAAACGCACTTCAGGTGATGAATGCATCTGTATCTACAGGAATCCATGCTTCATTTCTAATTCTAAACTCCTACCCACTAAGCTATCCAATCGGGGGCCCTGAGCAAATGCATACTTTGAATGTTTTTTTTATTTCACTTTGTTTTCTTGAATTTTCCAATGCAGCAGGTGTTATACAATACCATTCTCATATGACCCCTCCTAGCAACCCCAGGAGGTCCTTCCTCCCACCTATCCTCTAGCAGGAAGTTTTTATTTCCAGAAGTCTTCAGGTTAAATTGTGTCCATGGGTGCAGGACTGGGCTCGGTTTCGCTGATCTTCCACCCAACCGCCCCTCTAAACTATTAAAAACAAAAAACTGCAAAGGAAACCCCCCGCCCCCCTGAACCCCCAAACCTTCCTCCCCCCCAACCGGTGTGCCGCTGCTTAGTCCTCCCGAAACGCTATTTGTGAAAAAACCTTTATAGGTCTAGTCGTTAGGACCCTCGTCAGGAGGGGGAGGTACTTCGGGCACGTAACTTCATTAAATTACGCCGCTAAAAGGGAAAGAATGGGCTGCCAGATAGTGGCAAAGGATGCAGGGGAGTGGGTAAGATTGGCTTGAATCCGCTCCATACCCGCTATGTACCAAAGCGTGTGTAACCAGCCAGTATGTGTGGGACGCCTTTGAGTTCCCCAAAGCGAGAGTATGTGCTGAACAGCAGCCCCCATAGCCAGCCCCATCTGTCTCCCCCTGATAGACTTTAGTGGGAATGTGAGTGCTTTAGCGAGCCCAAGGAGTGTGTAGGCAGGAAAGCGGGGAATTTCAGTATCGAACTGTTTGTCAATATGGTCAAGGACTGACGTCCAATAGTCCGTCACGTCTTTACACTCCCACAATAGGTGGGTCAATGTCCCCAACTCATCACAACCCCTCCAGCAAGAGCGGCTGCGGCTTCAGTTACCCTCGTGAAGCCTGATCGGCGTCAGGTACCAATAGGTCGCGACCTTAACTGCTGCTTCGATGCTGGCCGTGTTCCTGGCCGTGTGATTGGCCCTATAGTATATGGCTTGCCACTCTTTGATCATGAGGCTTCTCCCAGGGGGGGCGTGGCTTGGAGCGCGATGAAGGAAGACCTGCTCGGGTAGAGCTCCCGCTTGAGCTCCCCTCTCCCAGACAATTTCTCCGGTATAGTTCTCCTGACACAGCCGGAAACTGCTGGCGGACCCTCACCTACCTCCCGCCCAACCACTGACCAGCCGAGGAGTGGATCGGACACGAGGATCCGCACCGGCCCATACTGAGGGGCGGTAGCCGGCGTGGTCGCGACTTCCCTGGGGCCTTTGTCTACGTGAAGCCGGGGCTCTGGAGCTGCGACTAGGCCTCACTCTGCGGCCTACACGCGACGTCACCGGAGCTTCGTGACACCTGAAAGTGGACACTACACGACCAATTGAGCTGCTGGCCAACTCCCGACGAGTCGCTGGACCCTCCTCACCCGACACCCCTGCAGGCGAACACGGCGGTGGACAGCGGGAGGCGGAGGCGCCGGGCAGAGCCGCAACTTGGGGGATTGGGCGATCTGAAGGCCCGAGAGGCGCGGAGCAGTGAAATCACGCAGGGGACACCTCGAGCACAACGCCTAACCGACATGAGACATTACCACGACATCGCTGGTGAGTGACTGAGAGGACCAGCAGCTGGAGGGCTGGAGGCCGCCCCCCCTTCCCCCACGCATATCGACACCTAAGACTTGCTGGCAGAGACACTAAGCCAAGCCTCACGGCCCATCCAAACCCTCAGTAAACCTCGCACAGCCGGGGGCCGAGACTGTGTGGCGCCCCCCCCCACTCCCTCTGCTGACCCTAGGCGGAAACGGCGCATACCTTCTGGAACGCGGTGCGGGCACTGCACCTGGTTCGCGGCCGCCGCGCGACGCTCCAGGGGACGACCAACGACCCCCCCATTTGACTGAGCACCACCCGCTGCATATAACATCAGGGAGACTGAACCACCCACCCCCCTTCTCCCCCCCCCCCAGTAATCAACACGGGGACGCAGCACGGCGGGTGGCGTGTGCGGCTGCGGTCAGGGGCACGGAGAGAGCGGTGACCAGCAAGGGGGACCCTACCCATCATCTGCCACCATCGGACGCGGAGGGCTGCCATCATCACGACCCCGACGCTTGCGAATACGCTGTGCCACGAGCTGCCCGGAGGGGTAGGGACTTGTGCTCTGCCCAGCAAGAACCCTTCGAGGTGGGCTGGGAGCCACTACCACACGGCAGACACTCCACTGCAGCCCCTCTACCGCAACTCTGGGAGTAGCAGTAACAGAGCGACTGTCACGCGCCGATGCAGCTGCCCTGTGCCATCAGGGCACTTACTGTGGGGGAGTTGTGAGAGGAACTGCTTGACCACTTGAAGACACCCCCATTCAGCCGCTGCCTGCACCGCACATCTGTGCATCCGCAAGTGGGCGCTAATAACTATTCTGTAGCTGCGGAGCTGCGGACACTGCGGGGCACCGCTACCATTGCCACCGCACCGGACCTAACCTGTGCTTGCGGCTGCCGAACTCCCAAGACACTACATACTGGCCACCTGAGTCTGCGACTTGCACAATCCCACTAATACACCAGCCCTGCACAGTTGCTGTGCCTAGCCCATGTCTGGAGGGGTGAAGACGCGGACCACGTCGATCAAAGGGAAGCTTCCCAAGGCGACGTCTAAAATGGATGCGGAACAAGTGACGTCCAAACTAGACCATGTGCTAGCCGTCATGGAGCGGCTGGAGGAATCCCTCCAACAGAGTCACACCTCCATGGAGACTAAGATAGACGACCCACCTCAGAGCCGACCATAAGAAACTACAGGACCGCACTTCGACCCTGGAGGCGACGGTGTCGACACTGGAGCCTACGGTGAGCCAGACAGACAGGCATGTCCGGGACCTACTCAAGCGGGTGGAATTTTTGGAGGAACGAGCTGAGGACGCGGAAGGACGGGCACGGAGAAATAACATCCGCTTGGTAGGTGTCCCGGAGAAATGGGAAGGGATGGACCCAGTTGGACGAGTTGAAGCCTGGATACAAGACTTGCTGCCGGAGGGAGCACTGTCGCCCCATTTTGTGGTAGAACGGGCTCACCGGGTACCCACACGGCCCCTTCCCACTGGCTCCAAACCCAGGCCTCTAATCTTCTGAGTCCTTAATTACAGGGACCGTGATACGATCCTGCGGGAATCCAGAAAACTTGGCGACGTCCGGATAGACAACACCACAGTGATGTTTTTCCCTGACTACACAGTGCAAGTTCAAAGACAACGTCACTCTTTTTTAACAGTGAAGAGACAACTGCGCCAAGAGAACCTCAAGTATTCACTGCTTTTCCCCGCCAAGCTACGAGTGGTAGCACAGGACAAAACGCACTTCTTCACCAGCCCAGATGAGGTTGAGGCCTGGCTGGACGGAGGCGTGGCTGAGGCGCCTCGGAGAGCACAGGGGACCACCACGACTTCGCGTGCCCGGGGATCCAGACGACGCCGTAGGCGCAAAACTTCTACCCTCCCCCCCCCCGCACCCAGGAGGTGCCTACACGCTCTCCACCAGCGGATCTAATATTACAAGAACAACAGGATGCACTACGCAGGGTCACGGAGATCAGCAGCTCCCCGACCCCGTCCAACGCCCCGAATGCTAGCCCGACCACGTTTCCAAGTGATGATGAGACAATCTACGGCCTACCAGACTCCCAACAGTCCACGGACCCTCCGGACGTCACGCCTCAGACTGTGGATCTCCTTGGCTAAGATGGCCCACAGGCCTTGCTCCCCTACAGCGCAGGAACGGTGCAGCAAAGCTAGTATTGTTTTGTTTAGCCCTGAAGTCAGCGGCCTCCAGCACTGACTACTACAGGGCTCTCACAGCCATGGGGGCTGAGCGACGCAGTGACACAGTGAGTAACGTTTCATTATGCACCCGTGACCCTATCCTCTATCCTGCTGTGATCAACGCATCTGCTGTGACTGCACACACACCAGAGACTTTTGTTCTGGCCCCTCTGGCGACAAGAACTCCTCACGAGCTCTGAATCTGTTTCCTGTCATTAAGTGCCCCACCCCAAATTTATAGCTTAAAAAGTCCTAGGCGGGTGGAATACGGGGTCTGCTTATCAGGCACGGCCTCTCTTTTTTGGCCCGGGAGAGGTGACACTCCTCTTGTGGACACTATTGTTCTTCAGACTTTGGTTGCGAAAGCCGATCGCCACCCCCCTAGAACTGTATAGTTTACTATAGCTCATATGAGAGTTTGGACGGCGACATGTTGTCTAGCCGACCTTTTGGTATTACCTACAATGTTGCCTTTTCTTGGCTTTATATGTCCCCTTTTCCTTTCTTCTTGTGTACCTGTGGGGATTCTTGAGAACTGTGATGACTTCTGGTTGTAGTCTGGGGGCGGGGGTGGAGACGGAGGGCTTGTGGGGTGCCCAACCTGCAGAGCTGGATCGGACTGGTGGGAAGGGGACCTACACGAGTGTTAAATATGGCTGAAATCAGGATTTGCACCTGGAATGTCAGGGCATGCACAAACCAGCTAGGCGTTATCAGATTTACTCCTATCTTAAACGTCTTAAAATAAATATAGCGCTGCTCCAAGAAAGGTATCTAAATAATGTGGAGGTGCGCGCTTTGCACCGTAGGTGGCGTGGGCAGCTCTATGCCACAGATTATTCCTCATACGCACGTGGCGCCCTGTTGTGGGTTCGTCCTGGGACCCCCTGGGTAGTCACGGACACACACATAGATCCCGAGGGTAGATACGTGGCGGCCCGGGGCAGACTAGATGGGCAGCAGGTAGCGCTAGTCTCTTGTCACTGACACAAGATACATGGGTCGCACTCATTCGGACCACAACCCACACTTCCTGACCATCGCTTGGGAATGCCCACATCCACCCATTCCCACCTGGCGACTCCAACCGGCGCTGCTGCTGGATGCGGCCTTTTGCGACTCCCTACTAACGCAGACAGCCCAATACTTTGAGGAAAATACAGACACGGCATCCTCTCCCCAGATCGAATGGGACGCCTTCAAAGTTGTGATTCGGGGCCACTGCTTAGGCACACAAGGACACATGCAGCGCCAACTGGAGGACGACTTAACACGACTGGAGACCGGCCTGCTCGATAGAGAGCAAGATGCGGTAGATGGCGCAGCTGACCCGCTGGCGGAGGCACGAGCGGAACATGCGCGCCTCCTGGAAAGGCTGCGCACTCTTAATTACGTAGCTCACTCGGCACGTACGCACCATCTGAGTGATAGACCTGGTAAATTACTGGCGTGGTTGATTTCGCCAGAGGACCGGGCGGCCCCGGTGGCAGAGATACAAGTGGACGGGACGGGCCTACAGTACTCGCAACGCCACATTCACAAAGCGTTCACGACACACTACGACGCTTTATATCACTCCAGACTCCGCGACCCCACCCAGACATAGTTGGGTATCTCTCCCCCCTCCGGATGCCACAATTAACTATTGCGCACCAAGATGAGCTCGGAGCCTCACTCACACCTGAAGAGCTCCGTGATGCCATCTTTAATTTATCTAACGGCAAAACCCCTGGCCCGGACGGGTTACCGGCCGAGTTTTACAAAGCTGGCTCAGATATTCTCGTGCCGAAGCTCCTAAAGATGTACACCGCAGCTGTGGAAGATTCCACTCTTCCTCCCACGCTGAACAAGCCAACCTTATATCCATACCCAAAGCTGGTAGGGATACTACACGAATGGGCTCTTATCGCCCCCTGGCCCTCCTGAACACGGACTATAAAATACTTGCTTCCACACTAGCCCGGAGACTGGCGCCCTTGGTCCCCCTTCTGGTACACCATGACCAGAATGGATTTGTTCCAACACGCCACACCTCTTATAATATACGTCGCCTGTTCCGTGTTCAGGTGTACGCTGTTCGACACTGGCCTCGAGCGGGGTGCCTAGTGTTAGACCTAGAGAAAGCGTTCGATTCTGTTGAGTGGCCGTACCTGGGGCGGTGTTGAAGAAATATGACCTGGGAGGCGGCTATGAGACCATCGGAGATCTGCTTTACCACGAACCAACAGTCCGGGTCCGCACTGGTAAACTGCTCTCTGACACCATCCGTGTGCGCAGAGGTACCAGACAGGGCTGCCCCCTGTCGCCACTGCTGTTCTCCTTGGCCATGGAACCTCTAACCACGATTCTCCGATCACGGGGGGATGAATGGGGAATCCCAATGGCGGATGGACTTCATGTGGTCTCGCTATATGCGGATGACCTGCTATTATACGTCAGGGATCTGACTGCTGTCCCAGAATCTCTCACTGACATTTTCCAAACTTTTGAGGAAATGTCGGGTCTGCGGGTCAATTGGTCCAAGTCGGGAGCTTACTCCTTCAGCCCGGATACACCTGAAACCGACATCCGCCTTGGCGGAGCACGGCTGCAATGGTACCCCACTACATTCTGCTATCTGGGAATCCACATGTACCGGAACCCAGCAGATGTCCTAGAAGGGAACCTGATGAGAGCGATTGCTTCCATCCATGCCCAAATTAGCTTTTGGAGGACCCTACCCCTTAACGTGCCTAGTCGTGTGGCACTGGCCAAGATGATAGTCCTACCACGGCTATTGTACTACTTCTCCAATATTCCGACTTACGTCCCCACTAAAGTATTTCAGGAAATTGAGGTTCTGCTTCGCGGCCTTGTCTGGAACGTGGGCCGGCCCCGCGTAGCGCTGACCAAATTATACATGCCCACTGCCTCCGGAGGCCTGGCGGTTCCCAACATGGAGCTGTACTACCTGGCGGCACATCTGCAGTGGGTGTCGGGATGGCTTGGTGGTAAAAGCCTAGGAGATACTGCCTCGGACATCACCGTCTGGACCCAAACGCAAATCTGCGCATTGTTCCATCCCCTAGCTCGACCCCCTTGTCCTTCTCAGCTGCACCTAGCGGTGGCACGCAGTTGCTTCCTTCGCTGCTTGCGGCTCACCCGAACCACAACACCATATGCTCCGATACTCCCTCTCCAGGGCACCCCTGGGGCGGCGGGGGCATTGACGGAGGCCCAATTGACCAGCTGGACACAGGCGGGAGTGGAGACACTAGGTGACCTCTACGCCGACAGCGAACTACTTTCTTTTGCAGACCTCGCCGCCAACACAGACCTTCCAGCCGGGCAGTTCCTACTGCATGCATCCATTGTACGCACACTGACCACCTCCTCGGGCGATATCTCAGAGGAACCGCCGATGCATCAACTCACGCAATATTTACATGTCATGGGCAACGGCTCTCATGTGGTACACTGGCTGGTGCAGGCCCTCCTGGCACACACACAACCTTCCATCTTGCTACTAAGGGAGAGATGGGCAGCTGACAGAGGTAGAGACTGGACGGATAAAGATTGGGAGAGGATGCTGCTGGGGCCGACCAATATCCCACGTAACCCCCGTTTTAAGCGCATTAAATTTTACATCCTACATCGGGCCTATCTCACACCCGACAAAATTAACAGATACTTCTCCCTTACAGACACTGCCTGCCAACGCTGTTCCCTGGTGGGAGCGGACCTCCTACATATGCTCTGGCACTGCCCCAATATTCAGTCGTACTGGGAAGAGGTCACAATAATACTCACACAATGCACCGACGAACACGTACCGCGAACGTGGGAAGTCTGTATCCTGGGACTTTACAGGCGCACGAAGTTGAACAAGGTTCCGGTACGGTTCTGGGATATGGGTCTCATTACGGCCAAACGCTTACTTACCAAACATTTGAAAGCCGCCACTCCCCCACACACCCGGCACTGGCACACATCCTTCATCAACTGGGCACGAGCGGAAAGTGCAGTGATCCACCGGGAAGAAACAGCGGGCCTCAGGAAGTTCCCCATTGCACAGATCTGGGACGATCTCCGTAACTCCTTTCAGCAAGCTTTCCCGAACGAGAGACGACTTGAGATGAAATGACCTGCTACTACCGCGCTGACGCGAGACGCTGCGGAACGTCACGACGCTCGCCCCCCTCCCCCCCCTCCGGCTGCCGATGCACCCATGCCATTGCTAGTGCTTCTGCTTCTCGTTCACCCGCTATGGATATGCACGGACTCCACAATGCCCACACCCATGTGCTCGCTCCCCCTGATCGCTCACGTCACATGCCCCACCACCAATAGCGGATAGCTGCCCCCCGCCCCGAGACCACTGACCCCCCCCTTTGATACGACTGCAAAGACCTCCCGTCACATACCACACTGACAGCGCCACCGTTTTCCCACTTCCCGCCCCGTTGTTATTCCACTGTTGTGTTCATACCCGTCTTTGTTTACACATCGGTCATGTTCCCCGACCGAACCCTATATTGCTGTAGAAGGCGACATTCTACACGCAGCGATAATGTTACGGGACAACATATATCTGGTGGCATAATATACTCCCGCAACGATGACATCTTGTCATCTCCTGCACATGTGAACTGCGAACTACGGCAGGGACGGATACCCCTCCCTGACACCAGGAGACCAAACATGAGAGCAACCTCTCGCCTCTGATGTGTGCACTTACACGGCTGTCACTGAGGGACACCATGTGTATCAGGCTATCGAACATCTCGGTCTTGACTGCAATAGTCATGCTCAGACGTCACCGGCTATACGAGCCCACTTCCCTGCATTAGTGAGCTATACTAATATACACCTGCTCACTTCATGGCGACTTCACACACACAGAATTTTCAATCCCTCTGTTGCCTATCCACACAACAACTAGCAACCACCTCAGCCACTAAACACTCCCTGTGGATATAGGCAGTTGCCCAGGTAATACAAATGTGGAAGACGCGCTGATGTGCCTACACGATTGACCGCAGAAAATGGGAAAATCTATAGACCTATTTATTAACCGGGCTATGTGTTATACTATGTCTACATGTTCTATTTATACTACGCCGCCGGACCCCCGGGTTGTCGGCTGAATGGCTGTGTCATCTTGCCCAATATTTCTTGTTTACCAATCTTTGCTGCCGGCCCCCGTGGGTTGTAGGCTATATGCTGTGTGAATGCAAAACAGACTGTCTTGAGCAATAAAGGTCGTAAAAAAAAAAAAAAAAAAATGAGGCTTCTCCCAGTTCAAGCTCCCATATTTTCTGGCCTGCCGAGCGCTGCGATGGGGCAGGGGGACTTAACATCTTGTATAGTTTTGTGATCGTCTGACAGTCAGAGGTTTTGGTAGCAAGCCACTTCTCGTATGTCGTGAGTTGCCTGCCAGCAAAGGGGCAGATGTCCAGTTGCGTCAACCAGTGCCGAATTTGAAAGTATTGGTAACGCCTCTGCGCCTGGAGATCATACAACTCCGTGAGGTCAGAGAACTGGAGTAAGCCATCGAGGTCGAATAAATGCCCTGCCGACTTGCAATTGGAATTTTGCCACTGCTGGAACACCAGCCCTTCCAATCCTGGTTTGAATGCTGAGTTATCAAATAGAGGCTTGAGTGGCGAGGGAAACAAAGTAAGTCCCTTTTTGACTGCCACCACGTCCCACACTCGCATCACAGTTCGCTTGATGGGGGATTTATTGAGGTAAGCTGGCCTGTCGGAACAGTTCAAAAAGGGAATCTTCCATAGGGATTTTTGCGCCATGGCCCTGTCCTGGAAGAGCCATCTCTTCTCTGATTCGGGGCGGATCCATTCTAGTAAGTAACGTAATTGCGATGCTTGGAAGTACCGCAGCAAGTTAGGGATCCCCAGTCCTCCCTCATCAGGGGGGCAGTGGGCAAGGTCTTTGCGCATTCGTGGGTGTTTCCCGGCCCAAATAAAATGTTGCACTGTGTCGTGCAATTTTCGTATTATTCCCATCGGTGGGCTCACCGGTATGGTCTGGAATATATAAAGTATTTTGGGTAAGACAAACATTGTGACCGCTGCCACTCGGCCGAGCACTGACAATGGCTGTTGCTGCCATCTCCTCAAGTCTCCCTGTATTTGTGAGAGGAGATCTGAGTAGTTCCGGGTGACCGTCTGTTTGGTGGTCGAGGTCAGCGTGATCCTTAAGTTTGGAATCGAGGCATGAGGCAATAGTCCCCCATACATTAGGGTCGAGCCGTCAAGCTTACGCGTGTTCCGACCTAACGGGAGGAGCATGGATCTCCCTGTGTTCATTTTAAAGCCGGACACTTTCCCAAAGGCCTCCAATTTTTGTAAGAAAGCGGGCACCGACTGCTTGGGGTTATCAAGTGCTGCCAGAATGTCGTCGGCGTAGAGGCTAATAACATGTGGCTCCCCTCCAAAGGTGATGCCCGTGATATCGGCGTTGTCCCTGATTCTCTGCGCCAGAGGTTCTATGTAAAGCGCAAAAAGGAGGGGCGGGTGCCTCGCCTAATGTCAAAGGGTTGTGAGCCAATGCCATTGACGCAGATCGTAGCACGGGGTCCATCGTAACAGCTGGCGACCCATGCCCTGAAGCGGTCTCCAATACCGAAATGTGCAAGCGTCTTATCTAAGAAGCCCCAATCCACCCTGTCAAAGGCCTTTTCGGCGTCAACCGATAGGAGAATGGCGTTGGACTCTTTGTAGTGGGCCTTGTCCATTAAATGCAGGAGGCTCTCGGTGTTATCACTACATTGCCTAGTAAGAAAAAAGCCCGATTGATCCGGCTCGATGATGCCAGGTAAACGCGGGCCCAGTCTCGCCGCTAGAACCCCAGTAAATAGCTTGAGGTCAAGGTTAAGCAGGGATATGGGTCTGTAGGCAGGGCATAGGGTAGCATCTTTGCCTGGCTTAGGCAGTACGATAATGTCAGCCTCCAACATGTCAGGGGGTATCGAGCCTGGCCCTTGGAAGGAGTTGAAGAGTCTAGTCAGAAGTGGCGCCAGCAGTGGGCAAAATGTTTTTGTAGAAACCGACCGAAAAGCCGTCGACTCTGCCAAATTGTCTCCCTGTGTGGCACACCGGTTCCTTCCCCCTCCCCCTATGCCCCCTCCGACTCACCCCCCGTACCCAGCTCCATAATCCCCAACAACCGCCCACACCTATCCCAAACTGCCCCAACCCAAGCCCCTCCATCCTTCACCCTAACCCAGCACAACAATCCCAACAATTCACCATAGTCCAAAACCTGCCCACTCGTGTCCCAGGCTTTCGGTGAGAGTACTTGTATGAGCATGCGACTCCGGCAAACCCCCCCCCCCCCCCGCCAGCCAGCTAAAAGTCATTGCGATTGCATCCCCATCTTCATAACACTCATTCAATAGGCGAAGTGTCTCTGGATACCGCGTTAAGGGCCGAGGCTCGTTCCTGCGAAATCGTTGTTTTGTCTGGTTTCAGGCCTGCTCGAGGTCTCCGTCGTTGGCCCACTTGTTGCCATCCCCCTCTCTGAGATTTTTGGGTTTGCACTGGGGAGGCAGGTGGCTCGTTGTGCTCAAGACCCAGCAAGGCGCAGGTCTCCTGAAGAGATCTCATTTGATGCAATGTCCCATTCCATTTGAAAATCAAGCTGAAGGGATGACCCCAGGAGTAGGGCACCCCTTTGTCTCTCAGGATCGCAGTGACCTCTTTGAACGCTTTCCTTTTTTGAAGAGTGATGGAAGACGGATCCTGGAACAACACTATGGAGTGACCTTGGTGCTGGAGAGGCTATTTCTGACGTGCTTCCCGCAGGATCCGCTCCTTCAGGGGAAAGTCCGGCAGGAAGGCCAAGATATCCGGAGGAGGAGTGGATGCACATCTTGCCAGACCTACTCTGTGCGCCCGATCAATGTGGAAGTCGAAGTAAGGACTTTCACCGATGACCTCCCAGAAGAGGCCCTGCAAATACTGGGTCACATCAGCTCCCTCCGCTTTCAGTGGGACACCCCTGAAGTGGATGAAGTTACGTCTCGACCTGTTCTCTAAATCTTCGGCGTGCGCCTGTAGGTCCACTTGCTAATCTTTAAGGCAAATGATTTCTTGCTGGAGGTCGTCACTACTGGTGTGGTCGTTGTCACCCTTTCCCCTAAATCATCCACTTCTCGACGTATCTCTCTCACTTCCCCTGCCACCTCCTGTTTGAGCACGTGGAAGTCCTCCCATAGAGAATTGAAAAAGTTCTCCAGGAACGCTCGGATGATCGGTACTTGTCCATCCCCCTGGTCCGTTAGCTGCTTTGGGGTGGAGAGGGAAGGGGGGCCTTTATCCCTTTTTGTGGGGCAATTGAGAAGCATGTCTGTCAGTGTGCGCTCCCCGCGGTTCCTTGTGGTCATGGTAGGGCACCTCCACCTGTGGCTCCGGACCTGCGAACCACCGGAAGCCCGAGTGGACCTGTGTCATGGACCCCGGCCAACTGTAGCTGAGATGACCACTTTAGTACAATTGCGTGTGGCAGCACCGTGCCTTCTCCTAAGGCAGTCGTGTGCTCACCCCTGAGGGCGAATATGCACAGCTGTTCCCAAGCCCACCGTGTTTCGAAGTGCCGGGTGATGGGTCGGGGCCACTCTGTGGAAGTTATGTGTACCTGTCAGTACCTCAAATGCTGATTCCACAGGAGCAGAAGAACTTTCACCAATTCCCCCAACAGCTTACCGACTAGGAAGAAACTCCTGTCAGCACTCTACTGGGGGAAAGGGGAAAGGGGATTATGGGAAGAGAGAGAAGAGAGAGGCTGTCCGAGGGTCTGGTCTATCTTCTGTCTCAAGGAATATTGGGTATTCCTTCGCTGGAAAGGTGGTGTGGTAGAGACCTTTAGAGGAGATACAATATTAAACACACAATACCTCCCTCTTAGCTAGTCAATATACGCTAACATTTACTACACCTTAATTAGATACCTTAGACCCTCTAGACATTTGCTTCTCTCCCATAGGAAAAGGTGATATTCTCTTGAACAATGAAGAATTCTCTCTCTGTAAATATATGTGAGTCTGTTCAGTTCTTAGCAGTTGCAGACAACATCTCTAAAGAGGCGAGACATTACTTGAGACTTCTGAAATGTCCAAATCAGAACAGAGGTCGCGCTGCTGCCGGTAATTGTAGAGAACTTGAGGATTACCTGTAAGTCTTCTTTAAATAGCAAGGAGCAAGTCTTTCAAGAAAAGCTCTAGATAGGGAAGAGAATTCCCAACAAAAACGGAACTTTCAAAAGGGAGTCAAAATGATAACTCCTAAGAGGAGGAACAACTCCTCGATGTGCACATCAAAAATTCCCCAGAAAGGGCGATTCTAAAGAACTAAGGTATTGCCTATTACCAAAAGAATTCCTGACAGGAAAAGTTCAGACGCCAAGAAGAGACACTGTTCTCCGCCGAGATGACAGTTGAAGTGCGCAGATCAGCGCTCGAGTGCTGCTGATGAGATCAACAATCAGCAGAAGGGGAGGAAGCATAGAGTGCTAACCTCCCTCGCCAAAACGGCGGCCATATTGGAATTCCGTGGCGAACTGGGGCTGGGAACACCTTCAGGAGGAGCGCTAGGAAGGATCGTAGGAAGGATCGTAGGTAAGGCAATTGTCGCTTCCAGCGCGGATACCTCTTGGCCTTGTACCATTTGCTGGACCTTGGACTTGCAGGGGAGACTACCGCTAGAGTGTTCCTGACAGTACCTCCCTTCAAAGGGGCTCCAACCAACCGGGGTTTGTCTGGAAACATTTGGTGAAATTCCCTTACAAATCTAGGGGCATGAACATTAGAGGCTGGCTCCCAGGATCTTTCTTCAGGACCAAAACCTTTCCAATCTATCAAATACGACAGTTGACCTCTCACTAACTTAGAATCTAAAATTCTATTCACTTCAAACTCCTCAGCTGAACCCGCTGGGATACTAGGGGGAGGTTTCTTGGAGCGCAATTGGAGTGGACTGTCTGTGATCAGGGATACGTGGAACACTGGATGAACCTTTACTGTTGGAGGCATTTTCAGTTTTACAGCTACAAGGTTTATCATTTTGAACACCTCAAAAGGTCCTAGAAATCTGGGTTGAAACGTTCTATTGCCCTTCAAATGTAAATAACTTGTAGATAACCAAACCTTATCTCCTTTTTTGTATTGTGGGTTAGGCCTTCTCTTTTTATCAGCTTGCTTTTTGTAAGCGATCTCAGCTTCACTCATGTTTTTCCTAGCAGTTTCATAAGCACCTTGCAACCTTTCTGCCAAACTCTCAACTGCTGGAACTGAATCATTACCCCTACCTACAAACATATTCAGATCTTTCCCATAATTTAAATAGAAAGGAGAAACCCCAGTAGATGAGTGGACTGCCGAATTATAAGCGAACTCAGCCGTCCAAATCAAATCCGGCCACTCCCCTTCTTGATCCTGTAGGTACAAACGTAGGTTCCCCTGTTTGAGATTACCACTGAGGGAATTCCATGAAGCCGAACCACATGTTGTGTAAATAACTGGGCCAAGTCCGATGCTCGAGGAATGGCCTTTAAAGGAACAAAGTGGCTCATCTTTGAAAAGGTATCCACAAACACCACAATTGTATTAAAACCCTTACTCGAAATAAGGTCTACAATAAGCTCCATTGAGACCGTGTGCCAGGGGTAAGGGGCAGTGGATAAAGGACACAGTAGACCTTGAGGGGCTTGTCTAGTAGCCTTCCCCTTAACACACTTTTCACAATTTTGGACGTACTGTCTTATCTGATGGTTCATTTCTGGCCACCAAAAATGCCTCTTGATTAATTCTGTGGTTTTCTTAACTCCTTTATGCCTGGCCAACGGATCATCATGAAGTGTTGAAAATTAGTACGTTTTGGTGAACATTATCCGCGCCATCTTGCCTCTTCCCCTGATGCCACACTTTTGTCGTGCGCACCCGCCATTTTAAGACGCCCCGATCAGAACGAACCCTTTTGCATGCCGCTGGCCCCTGACATAGCCCTTCGCCTTCACTAAGCCTGCACGCTGACCACCCCCCCTGCTTGCACCTGCCTTGAATCATAAACCCCTCTTCGGCGCTGCTCTGCCCCAGGCCCTCATCCTGTTCCCAGCGCGACACCTCCCTTCTTCCCTTTCACGATCCCCGGCCCTTAGATCCAAACCCCCTTTTCCCCGTGTGCCCGTTTGTCTTCCCCGTTCCCAGGCCGACACCCAGCTCTGCCGATACTATCCCTTGCCCCTCCCCGTACAATAGAAAGCTTCCCTCCTCAAAGGACCCCCGAGTTGATCAAAGCCCCCCACCCCATGAGATCCGATCGAACCCCGCATTCCATGAATTGGCGGAATATCCAGCTGCGCGATAGTTATCACCTGCTGTGACCAGGGTGGGGATTTCTACTGTAGATATGTGTGGGAACGGGCCCGAAGGGGGATTCCTGGAATGTCTTTTCGTACATCAAAGCTTTATCATATGTATGTAAACTGTAATAAAAACCACAAACACTGTATATAAGGGGCCATGCCCCAAAACGTAAGTTAGAGCACCTCAGAACGATACCTTCTGTCCGTTTTGCTGTGTTCTCCTCCGGAGAGAATAAAAACCTTGTTTCCTGCTTTCCAGTCTCCAGCGCCTGCCTCTTCATTGATTAAATAACTAGAGGGTCACAGAGGCAATACCGCCGGGCAAATATCGATTGTCCCCGACCCGACTCAGGTTTCAACAATTGGCGTCCCAAGCGTGGGGCCCATCAGCGACTCGTGGATCCAGTGGGAGAGGTCCCGACGACAGAGTGAACGACTGCAACGATCGGGAGAGCTCTTGCCCAATAGACCCTCGTCTGGCAGCCGATCATCCGAACTTCACTAGTTCCGAACAGACCTCTCTCGAGTGATCTACGGTCCTGACTGGGGACCATTAGGAGTGCCGTGAGAATTACGAGAAAAAGAGGACGATCGGGCGCTGGATTCGGAAGACAAGAAACTGTCCACATGGTCCGGGTAAGGTCGTGTAATCACGACAAGGTGCGAAATGATTGCTTGATTGTTTGATTGCTTGATTATTTATAAAATACTAGTATTACTCTTTGTTTGACCTAATTGGAGATTCACTGTCTGCACACGGAGAAACAGTAGGCTCCTTCTCTTTTGCAAACGGTGAAGGATAGGTAACGTAACCGTCGCGCCTATCTTTCTCCCCCACTGACTCTATTATTTCTCAACGGTTTTTGGGAGACTCCCCACTCCCTCACTGATTAACTGGGTTCTTTAACCCCGAACTACTGTTCACAGATTGTCTTCTGGAGATTTTCTGTCTGCAAACCGGAAACAACAGCTTCCTCTTTGCGGTTAGTGAAAGGGTAGAGGACGCAGACTTTTGCGCCCTACTTACTCTCCCCATTGTCCTTTTTCTATCCTATTTATTTATTTATTAATTGCTTGATTGTTCCGCGTTCTTGGTTACTCTTTTTTATTTTTGTTCATGAGGTATTCACTGCCTGCAAACAACGTAGAATAGGAATATTCTGTCTAGTCTTTGCACCTAGTGATAAGATAGGCACTGCTGACTTATTAGTCCCTCGTTACGAGCCGTCATGTCTGTCTTCTCCCCATTGATTGATAATTGGTTCAGCCCGGACCGTATATTAGAGGTGGACCATATAGCTCCACTAGAAGGCACCCCTAATAAGGACATGTTCATAAACTATGGATTAGTTACCATAGCCTATAATAAATTGTGGCACAGGTATACCAAAGAAAGTCAAGACAAACAGTGGCCACTGGCAGGATCCTTTGACCTTGATAAAATAGAAACGTTAGAAATAGCCCTTCGAAATAATAAGACAACGCCTATTATGCTCGACAGTCTCGGTATGTGGCGCAGAGAGGCTATGCAACGACAGAGAAAAGACGAGGACAAACCAAGTAGAGAAATATACCGACAGGACAACCCCAGGACACCGCTACCCACAACTTATCCCCCGACACTATGCAAAAGACGACCAGACTTAGGGCCAGACCAATGCGCTTTTTGTAGATATGTCGGACACTGGAAAGCCCAATGCCCGACTCTACTGAGCGTGAGTAAAGGCAAAGGGCCGACAGGAACGACAGACCGGCAGTACGAGAAAAAGCGCGAGACAAAGAAGAACCCGACTTACATAGGCAGACCAGATAGAACCACCACGTTTGATTATGCCCGATGGCACAGATTTCGCCAGGACAATTTCAGCGGCATGCTCAAGTTCTCCTAGGTCGGGCAACGTCAAGACGGGAACCCAGCCTCGCTTTAAAATTCACAGACGGAAAGAGATAATCATGACCAATAACTGTTTTATATTCGTCTTGGGTCTTTGTATGTCGTACTTGTACTGTCCCCCGTCTGAGTTTGTGTGTATGTAATGTACGAATCTGCGTCATCCCTCTACACGTGTTTCCGTGTTACTCGACCTCTGTTAGCAGAAACTTAGCATAAAAGCAACCTGGAAAGAAAGAAATGGCAAAACAAAATCCGTAGACCATTGATGAACTTGAACTTTTAATTTAGCACAACAAACAAGGAATAATAACGGTAAAACTGTAGAAAATGAAAGTCAAACAGAACATTCACCCCCCCCCATTCTGGAACCTTCCAAGGTAGGGCAGGGTTACGGCTACGCCCAACCAGCGACAACCCATATAAGGCGGGCCCCGCTGCCAACTCTTGGTCAGGAAATCTTAACGTATGGGGGAGACGGAGGAGAGGCAGGAGCCAGCAGCCTGGGCAGTTGTAGGTAGTCCCGCCACATGTCTCCTCAGCCAGCCGCAACGGGCCTGGATAGACTTAAGTAGTCCCGCCACATGTCCAGAGAAGAACGAGGCACCTCTTTCTTTTCCCTTCCGTAACAGCCGCAGCAGCTCTGGACGGCGGGATGTCCTGCACGTACCTCCACAACAATTTGTCCAAGTTGGGCTGGGAGGGAGAGGCGACGCGGACGAGCCTCTCCCACCTCCACCGATAGGAGGTCTCCCAGCCCCCGGCCCGACGCCGAACACCCCCAGTCAGGCGATGGTGCCAATACTTCCACAGCACCGAACACACCATGGTGGCACCCCAGTACTTGCGCAGCACCGAACGTGCAATGGTGGCCATATTTTCGGAACACCGAACCAGCAATGACTGCACTGATACTCGTGCCGCGCCGAATGCGCGCCACAGGTGGCCATACTCCCACAGCACTGAGCACAAGACTTGGGGAACACCGGATGTGGAGAGACCTTCATGCGGGGCGATGAAAAAGAACAGCATGGGAGAAGGAGACGGCGCGAACGAGTCTCCCTCGCCCCCCCCCAGGTGGGGGCATCACAGCTGCACCCCAGCTGAACGTCCCGCTTTCACACAACAGGGACCTCTTCCTTTCACTCCGAAGGATCTCTCCCACTCTTGCAAAACTCGACGAGAGTGGCCCCTGTAGGGCCTCAAAATGGCGTCTGGGTCCGCTGGAAGGCGGGCCCCGGCCACTAGAGTAACTTTGACCAGCAATATAACTCAAACATTTGCCCGCTGGGGCACGAGCCCCCCATCTCCGACAGCATCTCCGCAGCCTTGAAGATCCTACAAAGGTCCCCGGCGGAACCTTCGGCCTCTGCAGGTTTCCGGTAAGGGACGGCTGCCTTGATCGCCAACGAAATAAACGTGACATTGCCACTCCCTCTGTTAGCATGAATTCTAGAACTGCCGAAAAGGACTCTGGTCCAACTGCCAGTAATGGGAACATTTCCCCCTGATGCTGCCTCCGGACTGAGCCGGCCCCGCCCAAGATGGCGCTGGTATCCATCGGAACTTACGAACACCTCGTGGTGTTCCTTCGCACTAATATAAACTTGATGTTCTGAGACTTTATATGATCCTTTGTACACTTGGCTAGAAAAGACAAGGAGAGCTCACTCGACGAACAGTATGAAAGGATCGCGTTACAAATGCCGATTACAAATGTACAATGTATTATATTTTTTTATAGCTGATGTATAACCTCATCTACGACGCACACATACGGTATACATATAGGAAATCTGATTGCAACTATTATGATTATGCTTCTAAATTATGAAAATAAATGCCCCCCCCCGAACCCCCAGCCAATTAATAGACGTTTTAGTTTCTTACAAATGAATGAATAAAACTTTCCGATGTTTTTATTGCTACAAACGACACCCCCCACTGTACGCACTTTAGCCATTGCCACGACCGGCCAAATACGACCGCACCCTCATAATCCACGTGCTGAAATGATTTTGCAAAATAAAGTTTTTTTGAAACTATGGACGGGTATTGCATGCTTTATTTTAAAAATGTGGGATCGGTGGGAAAGTTCTTTTCCGTGCACCCTACTCTGCTCTCTCTTTAAGGTTAAAAGAAGATGGTTGCCCAGCCCTGGAGGACGGGTCGGATCGACAACACGACACCCCGCCTTCAAAAGTACGCGACTGACCCATGAACTCTCGCGTAGAGGAAGGCCTTGACTTCCAAGGATGGGTAAAACGAACGGTGTAAATGAGGGAATGTTAAAGGAGGGTAAAATGAAATGGTGTAAATGTTATAAAGTACAACGTTCCAAGGTATCAGGGAACGGAGCTGACCCAAGAACCGAAGAACCTTAGAACGCCACAGCGTTGAAAGAGGTTTAAGGATCCCGATAGTGAGATACATCCTTTTGACTAGATACCTCGTACTAGGCACCTCTGGTTTCCTTTTTACGTTTTCCCCACACACGACCTATAAGGGCACACTGCCCCCCCTCCCCTCCCGACCCCAGAAACCATACCCCCGGGGCCCTGCCCCGAGGAGGAAAGACGAGTAAGAGGTAAGTAAAGGACTTATGGATCCCTGTATCTGAATATGCGCGAATGCTGTCTCCCCCACCCCCTTTTTTTCCTTCCCTCTGCAGGTTACATCAGAGATTACAGCCGAGGTGTGGCGAAGATCCGAAGCCTTGCCATGTCTAATACACGAAGCAGACTAGCACCGCAAGGTGGTGCCTAAGCACGCCTGCAAACTACTCACGTATCGAACAAACCCGAAAAATTAGCACAACCTGATAAAAAGTGATCACCCTTAAACCAGACCGGACGAATGAACCCATGTCACATATGATGCGAAACTATGAGAGAATGTGTGTGTGTGACTGAGGCGTTGACCCAACTGGTCGAAGGACCGAGAATGCGAGAAAGTGCGACAAAATGGTACCTCCTTTCTTCTTTCCTTTTTCTCAAGGCGCGTCCCCTCTACCCTGTTTAATGCTCAAACTGCATGATTACAAGATTCTAACGCAGACCCATGAATGCCCTTTACTGTGTAATGCACTAAATAGCCTTTCTTGAATACACTGCCACCCTCTCTGTTGCACGTGTACTATTTAGCCTGCCGTTGCTCTCTCTCTCTCTCTCTCTCTCTCTCTCTCTCTCTCTCTCTCTCTCTCTCTCTCTCTCTCTCTCTCTCTCTCCCTCTATTTTTGCACTCCCACTCTTCCGAGTGATTAGCCCCGAAATTGGCAGACTGCCCCCCCCCTAGCACACCACCTAATTGGCTTCAAATACCGTCAGTATTTGTACAAAAAAAAATAAAAAAAACTTGTCTTTAATACAATCACCCCGAGACCGCGTCATTACCTCTCCTTTTCCGCTAGAAGTCAATGAACCGAGGTTGGGCCGTAAGGGAAAGGACAGGAAAGACGACAGAGGTTCCCTAATCTGGCCCGTAATAAGGGAACTACATGTCAACGGCTCCTATGGTATAAGAAAGGACCTCAGAATACGCGACCCTCCCCACCCCGACTTGTCGCAATACCCAAACAGGAAAAATGATCACCCCTGTTACATCCCCTGTATCAGCCGCCCAAAAACGGGAGTTATGAAACTACCCCTCATTTCCGGTTGTGAGAGATGGGTCGATTTACGCCCTTACCACAAGTTTCTATGTCCCTAGTCGTCTCCCACAAAACCCCTGTCTTTTCTGATTAAGTACTCAGGCCGTAGGAAGTTACGTAGGACCCAGAATGATGTTTTACAAGGTTAACTGACTAGTCCAAGGTGAATCATCGAAATGAACCCCGTAGTAGTTGAAAAGCAGGATGCATCGATAGAAAAGAAATGTTTAGCCATGTTCGTCTCTCAGCAAAATGCCTGTGTAGTACCATGTTGACAACTCACAGTACCCTTTGTAAATGTAAAACTCTAGAGAACGGCATATCTTTGCCAGGTTCGTCTCACGAAGGTGGGTCACCATCAGATGAACTGTCGTGACTGTAATAAATAATTGTGAAGGAAAGTCATAGTAGATCCAACAGGCCCGTCACCGGTCATTCATATGCCAGTTGTGAACACTAATATAACGGGCATTTTCATTCTTTGCCTGGAGCTGGGAGAGAAATAGACTTTTTGATTATCTTCATCTGCAAATTCTCTAAAGACTGTCTTTTCAAACTTGTTTAAGGGTTCTGCTGTTGGAGGAGAGAAGGACCGGATGTGGGAGCACGAGGCCTGACTGCAGACTAAGGAACACCTGCGACATTAGCCAAGGCGAGACCACGACAGAAAAGAGCTGCAGGACGAGGCACTGTTTTCGACAACATGAGAAGAAAGGGCCGACCTGATGCCCCTGCTCGATGTCCAGTGTTTGCCGACAAGTCCCCGCTCTCTGAATTCGGTCACACGCCCGCCTATCTGAAGTCTCTCGTTCCCCTAGTCTGTTCCTAATTTGGCCTTGCTCCATCCCCCTTTTTCTCCGACCTACCCTATGGACTGTTTTGTACGCTCTTCTTCCATCTGAACTTTCTGACAATCACCTCAAAGGACACAGGGCGAAAGGGACCTTTCCGACCAGAAACGCGAGGAAAGGGTCATGCCCTGCAACGCAGAACTTAGAATAGAGCTGGACCCGTAGCTCCATCGCCGGTGCTCCACAGCGCCAACGAAAGACCACAAAGAATAATGAGAACTCGTTAACTTCGAACATTTGACATCCTCAATCACCGTTTCTGCTATGCCTCATTTCTCTCCCAGCCGCCATTGTATTGATCCTGCTCCAATCCGAATCTGAGATATGTAATAACCTGCCAGTTCACGTTATGATATGTACTTGCTGCTCTCGCTACAGAACCGTTTTTTGTATTACATTCCTATGACTTTCCTGCTGAACAAGTTTATCAAAGTTTATCCAATAGGTCCAGCTCCTAAAAACTAGAAATCTCAAAATGTATTGTTTACAACTCTTTCATCTAGGGTTCCTACCGTTTTCTTTCTCATGCCCACCGCAATAGAACCAAGTAGAAAATGAACCAGCAAGATGTCTTGAATATGTTAAAGGGAGGACTGTTGAAAATTAGTACGTTTTGGTGAACATTATCCGCGCCATCTTGCCTCTTCCCCTGATGCCACACTTTTGTCGTGCGCACCCGCCATTTTAAGACGCCCCGATCAGAACGAACCCTTTTGCATGCCGCTGGCCCCTGACATAGCCCTTCGCCTTCACTAAGCCTGCACGCTGACCACCCCCCCTGCTTGCACCTGCCTTGAATCATAAACCCCTCTTCGGCGCTGCTCTGCCCCAGGCCCTCATCCTGTTCCCAGCGCGACACCTCCCTTCTTCCCTTTCATGATCCCCGGCCCTTAGATGCAAACCCCCTTTTCCCCGTGTGCCCGTTTGTCTTCCCCGTTCCCAGGCCGACACCCAGCTCTGCCGATACTATCCCTTGCCCCTCCCCGTACAATAGAAAGCTTCCCTCCTCAAAGGACCCCCGAGTTGATCAAAGCCCCCCACCCCATGAGATCCGATCGAACCCCGCATTCCATGAATTGGCGGAATATCCAGCTGCGCGATAGTTATCACCTGCTGTGACCAGGGTGGGGATTTCTACTGTAGATATGTGTGGGAACGGGCCCGAAGGGGGATTCCTGGAATGTCTTTTCGTACATCAAAGCTTTATCATATGTATGTAAACTGTAATAAAACCACAAACACTGTATATAAGGGGCCATGCCCCAAAACGTAAGTTAGAGCACCTCAGAACGATACCTTCTGTCCGTTTTGCTGTGTTCTCCTCCGGAGAGAATAAAAACCTTGTTTCCTGCTTTCCAGTCTCCAGCGCCTGCCTCTTCATTGATTAAATAACTAGAGGGTCACAGAGGCAATACCGCCGGGCAAATATCGATTGTCCCCGACCCGACTCAGGTTTCAACAGAAGGGTTTGCATAGCCAATTCTTGTAATTTGATAGTAGGTAGATACAAGGCTTCTTTTAAGTAAGGTAGATTATTCTTGATTTGTCTTTCTGCATCTTGCTCCACCCATTCCTTCATGGCTTCTGGAGTCAGGAATTCTTGGACATCAATCTCAAACCTGGAATATTAAGTAGCACCGACACATTTTTCTTCGGGGATGATGGATGAGATTTCAGATTTTTTCAGATTTTCTGAGTTTAATCTGGAAAGGGCATCAGCTTTTCCGTTAGAAGAACCTGGTCGATAGGTGATAATAAAGTTGAAATCTGCGAAGTACAGAGACCATCTTAATTGCCTGGGAATTAAGATCTTAGCCGATTTCAAATACTGTAAGTTCTTATGGTCTGTAAACACAGTTACCACATGTTTGGCTCCCAACAGATAGTGTCTCTACTCTTGGAACGCGTCTTTCACTGCCAATAATTCCTTGTCGGCAATTGGATAATTCTGTTCTGGGGGAGTTAACCTCCGAGAACGGTAGGCAACAGGATGCAGTTGGCCTGTGGTTTTGTGCCGTTGAGACAAGATTCCACAAATGGCATAATCCAAGGCATCAGCCTCCACATAGAAGGGCTCATCCAGGCCTGGATGTAGCAAGATGGGGGCTGTTGCGAAAGCCCTCTTTAGAAAGGTAAAGGCTTCCTCAGCCTCGGAATTCCAATTGAAATGCGCTCCCTTCTTAAGGAGGCGAGTTAAAGGTACCACTTTCTGAGAGAATTCCATAATGAAGCGTCGATAAAAATTAGCAAAGCCAATAAAACTTTGGACTTCTTTAACAGATTTGGGTGAAGGCCAATTCTGGATGGCCTGAACCTTGGATAAATCCATAGATATCCCATTTGAGGAGAGTATGAATCCCAAAAATTCCACTTCTTTTACGTGAAAGGCATATTTCTCCAGTTTAATAAATAACAAGTTTTCTCTCAGTCTTTGAAGAACTGCTTTTACATGGTGCACATGCTCAGTTTCGTTGTCTGAAAAGATCAAGATATCATCAATATAGACAACATCAATTCTGTCTAAAAATTCCCTCGGGACATCATTTACGAAATGCTGGAAGGCCGCAGGTGCATTGCATAATCCGTATGGCATGACTTGATATTCAAAGAGCCCAAAACAAGTGCGAAACGCGTTTTTCCATTCGACCCCCTCAGCCACTCGGATCAAGTGGTAAGCACCACGGAGGTCCAATTTAGTGAAGATTTTGGCACATTTCACCTGGTCCAACAGCATGGAGATTAGAGGGAGAGGGTACCGGTTCTTGATGGTAACTTGATTCAGGGCCCTGTAGTCAATGCAAGTCTTGAGCTCGCCATTCTTCTTAGGAACGAAAAACAGAGGGGACGACGCTGGGGATTTAGAGGGACAAATAAATCCCTTGGCTAGGAATTGGTACAAGTATTCTTTCAGGCAATGATTCTCTTTTTCCGTTAGCACATAGATACAACTGCAGGGTAAAACTGCTCCCGGTTCCAATTCAATCCTGCAGTCTTAAGGTCTGTGAGGCGGGAGTTTGTCTGCCGCCTTTTCACTAAATACTTCCTTGAACTCCTCATAAGTTTCAGGAATCTCTGCAGTGATTATTGAATTAATGCTTGGGGAAAACTGAGCAAATAGACTAGAAGGAGACTCTTGGTGTTCTTTTCAAATCTTATGAAAACAATTTTCCTGGCAATATCTCAAAAGCATCTTGACAGTTCTTTTCTCCCAAACGATGGTTGGATTGTGCTCAGTGAGCCAAGGTAAGCCAAGGATCATTTGGAATTGAGGAGCGTCGATAAGATTGAAATTTATCTTCTCACAATGACTGTTTAGACCAGACATTTCAATCGACTCAGTTTCTTTGGTGATTGGACCTGAGGTTAAACTCGTTCCATCTACGGCTCGAACTACATCAGCAATTTCCTTTTTAATAGACCGGATTCCCATTTCTTTAGCATATTTTATGTCGCAAAAATTGTCGGTAGGTCCGGAATCGATCATCACCGAAACTTCTTGGATTTCCTTCTTATTAAATTTTGCAGTGAATGAAACTGTGAGATGAGGTGAGGCTACTTACAAGGTATTAGCAATTTGTTGATTTTCTGGAGTTGTCCTCTCCTCTTTCACACCCATCAGAGCAACTCCTCTTACTGATGGGGTCTCTCTTTTAACGGATGGGTAGATCTTGGTTTCTTTGGACACTCTCTCACAAAGTGTCCTGCATTTCCAAAGTACATGCAAAGATTTCCTAACCGTCGCTTATCTTTTTCATCCTTGGATAAAAGCCCGATTATGCTACCTATTTGCATGGGTTCTTCACCAACATTTGATTCTGCCGGCCTGGTAGTTTTTGATTTCATTCTATCAAATCGGGGTGGAAATGGCCGAAAATTTCTTTTCTTTTCAGATTTACTCTCATTCAGCCTCTGATCCATCTGTAAAACTAGATCTATGAGCCCAGAGATCTCTGTTGGTCTATTTGGAATCTGCGCCAGTGCGTCTTTTAATTCTTCCTTCAACCCTCTGTAAAAGATGCCGGCTCTCTTTGATTCTGGCCAGTTTGTCTCAACCACCAACATGTTAAATTGTACTAGGTACGAGACTAAATCTTTATTTCCCTGACGCAACTCCAATAATTTGTTGTCAGAAGCTTGAGTCACAACTCTCCTGTCAAAAATTCGGAGGAATTCTGTTTTGAATCTTTCAAAGTCGTAAATAATGGGATTGTCTGCGTAACCAAGGGCATGGACCAGGTAGCTGCATCACCGCTCAGATAAGACAGTACAAAGGCCACCTTAGATTGATCCTCAGCAAAAATAATTGGTCTACACAAAAAATGCAAGGAGCATTGAGTTAGAAAGATTTGCGCCTTATGAGGATCTCCACTGAAATGCTCAGGTGAGGCTAAAGGAACGATGGGGGATATCGCATTAATTATCTGAGTGGACAATTCTGGGGTTGGTACAACCGGAATGCCTGACTTATTCTCTTTAGATAACCCAGAGGTACTAGCAGAGAGTTCTTCTACTCTAGCCTTAAGATTTTTATTCTCGTCTATGGTCTGATTTAATTGCCTCTGCATGTTTTCTAAAATGGTTGCTAGTTCTTTTACGTCTAGGCTCTCAACCATTCTGCTCAGGTAGAAAATAGGCGGCACTTCAATCTGTCAGTACCTCAAATGCTGATTCCACAGGAGCAGAAGAACGTTCACCAATTCCCCCAACAGCTTACCGACTAGGAAGAAACTCCTGTCAGCACTCTACCGGGGGAAAGGGGATTATGGGAAGAGAGAGAAGAGAGAGGCTGTCCGAGGGTCTGGTCTATCTTCTGTCTCAAGGAATATTGGGTCTTCCTTCGCTGGAAAGGTGGTGTGGTAGAGACCTTTAGAGGAGATACAATATTAAACACATAATACCTCCCTCTTAGCTAGTCAATATACGCTAACATTTACTACACATTAATTAGATACCTTAGACCCTCTAGACATTTGCTTCTCTCCCATAAGAAAAGGTGATGTTCTCTTGAACAATGAAGAATTCTCTCTCTGTAAATATATGTGAGTCTGTTCAGTTCTTAGCAGTTGCAGACAACATCTCTAAAGAGGCGAGACCTTACTTGAGACTTTTGAAATATCCAAATCCAAACAGAGGTCGCACTGCTGCCGGTAATTGTAGAGAACTTGAGGATTACCGGTAAGTCTTCTTTAAATAGCAAGGAGCAAGTCTTTCAAGAAAAGCTCTAGATAGGGAAGAGAATTCCCTCACAAAAACGGAACTTTCAAAAGGGAGTCTAAATGAGAACTCCTAAGAGGAGGAATAACTCCTCGATGTGCACATCAAAAATTCCCCAGAAAGGGCGATTCAAAAGAACTAGGGGATTGCCTATTACCAAAAGAATTCCTGACAGGAAAAGTTCAGGCGCCAAGAAGAGACACTGTTCGCCGCCGAGATGACAGTTGAAGTGCGCAGATCAGCGCTCGAGCGCCGCTGATGAGATCAACCATCGGCAGAAGGGGAGGAAGCATAGAGCGCTAACCTCCCTCGCCAAATCGGCGGCCATATTGGAATTCCACAACAAACTGGGGTTGTGAACACCTTCAAGAGGAGCACTAGGAAGGATCGTAGGTTAGGCAATTGTCGCTTCCAGCTCGGATACCTCTTGGCCTTGTACCATTTGCTGGACCTTGGATTTGCAGGGGAGACTACCGCTAGAGTGTTCCTGACAGTACCAGCTATCTGGGGTGGCTTTCTCGTGGTGGCGGGGCCGGGTTGTATCGACAAGGTCCCCCGATTGGAATGCTGCTGGGAGGCGCTCAGGGGGTCAAGTGTGGGCGACATCCGCGTCCTTGGACCCCCAGACTTTGACAATGGTACACACGTAGGGGGCGGCTCCGCCCTCGCCGCTCCCAACCAGTCCCTAACATGCGGGCCCAGTCCCACCTTATGTTCTGTTGTTGTGCCCCGAAGCTCTGTTGTCTCTTCTTGTCAGCCCCACTGTCACGCACTGCGAAACGGGGGGCTCCAGTCCTGCAATGAGACCTGAGTGAGTCGGCAGTGGACTCTCAAACCCACACTCCAGCTCACTGGGGTCGGTTCAGGAGTCCCTGGGCTTGGGTCTCTTAGTATGGTCCGTAGTGAGGCCCCCACCGCTGGTATTAATGGCGCCGACCTCTCTCTGTTTCTCACAGGGGAGGGCCGACAGCCGCCCCTCTCACCGCGTCGCAGGTGCCCTCTTAAGTCCAGGTGAGCCTTCCCAATCTTTCTAACTCTCTAGGCTCTATCTCCCTGAGCCCTTATTTGTTGCGCGCTGGGGTGCCCTCCGATTACTCTCTCCTCCAGATCTGCCAGCTGGCAAAACGCTGGCCAGACACACAGGAGGGGACACACACTGTCCGGCGATCGGGCACCTCTGGGGGTGCCAACCAGGTGTCTGCCGTCTGCCTTCAACCAAGTGCCCCTGGGGTGTTGTTGCCGCAATTCCTGCGTGGCACTTGATAGGGCCGATGGGTGCGTGGGAGTAGCCTGCGCTTCTTACCCCTTTCTCTGAGTCCGGCACTGGGTGAGTGGCTCTGGAGTATATGTCGCGCTGAGAGGTTATCAGCGCCCGTCCCCTTGCCGCTGCTGATGGATCAATCGGGTCACCGCTCTGCAATGCCGCTCGCTGTGCGACCCGCTCAACTCTTGGACGAGTCGGCCGGCGTAGGACTGCCGGTGTTCTGTGGGCTATCGCTAGAGCACTGATGATCCCTGGCGGGGCTCAGTCTCATCCTCAATCACGCCCGCGCTGCATGGGTGCTATTTCGCTGCTGCAGGTCTCGGGCTACGGCAGCGGATCTGAGTGGTCACTCGACCCAAAAACACTCCCGTATACAGCTCGGCGATTCCGCCAAGCTCTCTGCCCAATTCAAAGCATTCGTGGGGATGTTAACGCTTGAATTGGCCAAGAAAGGGGGACGAGCACGGGGAGCCTCGAGAATCTGCGTCAACCTAAGCCGCCATCATGGCCACGCCCCCACTATGAATGTTTTGCTGTCCTGATGGCATCAACAATCACTTACCACAATTTTGCCCATGAGTTCACGGTCCAAACATATATCTCACAACTGCCCCTTTTTGGAGATCAGCATGATTAGATTAAGTAGTAACCCAGTTTTTGCATCACAATGAGTGACCATCGATACAAGGCTACCAACGTCTCAAAAAGCTAATTCTGGTCACACATTTTATTTTTTCCGGATTGACAGACGTTCTTTGGATGTGCATCAATAACATGGAATGCTTTACAGACACATATCCGTCAAGATAGGTCAATCTCCACTTTTAAAAGTGACCTTAAACAGCACTTCCTAAAAGATCTCTTGTAATCTAAATTCGCATATTGTATGTGGTCATCCCAAACCTCAACTGTTAAGATACCAATATCCTTCGGTAGACGTAATCTCCTATTCTTATGCCCTATCCTTTACTTGTTTTACTGCTATTTCTCTGTCATATTCTATCAATTGATTTGTCAAACTGCGCATATCAATCAAGAAGCTAAATAAACAACATGAAATACAGCGGTGTTTCTCATACCTTGTAAAACTGTGATCATCCTATGATGAGGCTACTGTGGCTGTAGCTGACATTGCATTTGTTTGGGAAATTTGTTCTAAAGCGGCCCAGAAGTGAGGTTCCGTGAATTCTGAACCCGTGTTTTAAATGTCATGGTTCCGTTACGATTTTGGTAGCAATGAACCGTAACTAATAAGTTCGGCAAGTACGAGTGTTTTCGCCATGTTACACACAAGGATTCACTATGTATTTGAAGATTCCGTTCTGAACCTTGGTTTCCATTTTGTGCAAGGCAGCCATTTTGTGGTTGCCCTCACATAGGCCGATGACTGTGGCTGCATGAGTCTTTAAGACCCGTGCCCTTTAGCTGGGGTTTGGCTGACTTTTACATGACCCAAAGTCAACTGACCTCGTTGCCTGAAGCCGACCTTGATGAGCCAGTTCTTGCCCGCTAGCTGATCAAGACTAAGATCAGAGCACAGGACATCGTAAACTTTTACTACACACAAATATGCCTTATCCTACTCTTACCTGTTTCTGTTTCTCTCTTTATGGTCTATTTATGATATGGGTTGTGGCCTTTTTATTATGGGTTCGTTCGGCCTGTCTAAAGAAGAATGTTGGGTTTGTCCGATGATTGATCATGGGCCGGGCAATTGAAAAGTGGGTTTTACCGTTATGCGATACCTTTGGTGTGAATACATGTGATTGGACAGTTCGTAAATGTTAGGTATTTGTCTGGAATGTGATTTTTGGCATAAAAAGGGATGACTTGCTTTGTAAAATTGAGCAGTCTCCTGAGAACTCATACCGTGATGATTTCTAGGACTTCTGTTACTGGCTGCAGTCAATAAATTCGATCTTTGACGTCACCAAGAAGAGTCCCGTGTCTCTGTATTCTAAGACAGGTGAACCCGAAGACTTTGGGCGTGCCCCTGGCGCCGCCGGGTCCTAAATAACCCGGTTCTTCAGTTGGCGCCCAACGTGGGGCGACATCAAGCGGTACCGGTCCAAGCCTGAAGATCGTGAGGAGCTTCGTCAGGAAATTCCGGAAGAAGGGCCCCCACTCCATCGATCCCGGTATGTCGAACGTGGACTGAAGGTCTTTGCTGCGAGGTTTCCCGCTTTCTAGATGGCTACGAAGGACCGCTGCCCTGACTGCCGCCCTGTCTTGGACCCCCTTTGTGCAGCTTTGTAAGGCGAGACGATAGACGGGTCTTCTGGTGACGTGACTGATACCTTAGTTAAGTATACGTGGGTCGCTCCCAGTTCTTTGTTTTTTGGTTCTATGGGTACTTAGTTCTTGGGTATTTGATTTGGGTATTGCAATTTTCCAAGCGGAGGGACTCGTATATTTGCGAGACTATCATTGTAGATAATCCCTTGAAGTTTGAAGCTAGATTAGTGAGCGAAGATGCCTAGTCTTAGCAAAATTAGGAGGATATTTTGTTGTGGTTGTAACAGGGATTCCCGATTGGAGGATTCATGTCCGATACCTCCAGTTGGAACTCCGACTTATGAACTCTATTCTAAACATGGCATGGGCCCCATTACGTTTAATGAAGTGTGGGTCCGCTATACTAGGAAGGATGGGGTTTTACGATGGCCCCAATATGGTAGTTTTGATACTGAGATTTTAGATAATTTAGAAACAAAATTGTTCAGAAAGAAAGCCCGGCCGGCAATGTTTGACTCCTTTCGCCTTTGGCGTAAAGAAGCCAGACAAAGAGAAATCAAACAAGCTAAAAGAGATAAGAGAAAAAAGGGGTTGTCGATAATGCAAGCTGCTAAGCAGTTTAAAGACGACAAAGAAGATAAAGCTATTGAGGTATTGGATAGGCAACATAATATGACTATTGATAAATGTTATCCAGCATTGCCACCTCTTCTTGAGAAGGTGACAAAGGACCACGAAAAGGACCCTTTAATGTCACATCTATTGAGATTACCACCCCCTTATGCACAGAACGCTACGGCACCTCTTCCACCTCCAGTTGTTCCACCTCCTGGTCCTGCTCACCCACCGGCCCCTCTTCAGCTGGTCCTTCCTCCTACGGCCCCCCCTCCTCTGGGGCCGCAAACTTTGCTATCAGTTTTGCCTGGACCTTCTTTGCCTTACTCTCCTTTACCTTTGACTTCTGCTACTTTGCCTCAAAATACTTTGTCTCCTGTCCTTATGACGGCTTCTCCTTCTGCTCGACAACGGATGACCGAAACTGTTATTGGTCTCTTGTCTCCTTTCTTTGGGTCGTCGAGTATGACCCCCGTTTCTGCGCATAGACAACTGCGTAGTCAGTTACCTAGTCCCGAAGAGCGGACAGTGTTGGATCTCCTGGTTCGCAGGTGGATTTCGAATGTTTCGAGGTATAATTTAGAGTCAGTTATGGATGTCTTCCTGCAGTGGGAAGCACCCAAGCAAAGGTATGTGTTTGATGTAATGTGTACTTTCCTCCGTGAGGAGTGGGAAGATAATGATTTGGGCTTAGTCCCAGTAGAGTTGCTAAATGTCCAGTCTGAGTTTGCGAAAGGGACGATAGTGGGTCCCGGCGTTGAGAAAGCAGTTGCGACGATACTCGCGTTTAGGAGCGAGTTTCCGTCTCAGCCATTGTTTGAGCCTGATTCCGCAGTTAGGAGGAAAGTGAGACAGTATCCGATGAGAGAAGTTCCTCCAGTATGGCGCGAGGCAGTAGCTGCTGGTGTGAACAATGTTCCACCTATACCAGCACATTTTCAAAGAGTATGGGTACATGTTCCGTGGAAGAGAGTAGAAGTTTTGGCCCTTAAACAGTCTTTACCTGATCCCCGTAAGAATCCAGCTGGCTATTACAAAGAATTGTCCCAGACAGTTGACGCATGCATCATGAATTTAGCCGACATAGATATGCTGTTGGGTAACGTAGTACCTCAACCTCTATGGGCAAAGATTCGTCATGAGGATCATGCGATTGAATTGGGTGACTCATGGGCCAATATTACTGCTGCGGACGCCAGACAAGTTGGTGGTTCTAAGCCTGAGGCTCTAGTGGCAGATCTACCTGGTAGAATTATAAATCTTATGAAAACGATGATGCCAGCGTTACGAGTAAATTGGGACAAGTTAGCAGCATGTAAGCAGAAGAAGGACGAAAGTGTCTCTGATTTCTTGACTAGGTTTGAAGAGACATTTATAGATCATAGTGGTAAAGATATGAGTACGGAAGGTGGACAAAGATTGTTCGTAGATAAGTTTGTCTTTAACTTACTTCCTGAACTGTGTAATAAGTTGAAAGATTCTGAGAGTTCTTGGGCTGTTTACCTCATCGGCCCAGATATTGGCGACTGCACAGTACTACGAGAATAGGGAAAAGGACGAGAAAGACAGAGTAGAGAAAAAGACAAAAGACTTAAAGACAAAGGTTCTTTTGCAGCAGGCGTATCCGCCTCGCTCAAATCAGCAAGAGTTACAGCAACGCCCAGTTTCAGCAACCTCCATCGTTTAAGAGACCGCAACAGAAGGCTGGGTATTTTCCTTCAAGACCGCCTTTGGGCCTGAATCAGTGTGCGTATTGTAGGGAGGATGGTCATTATAAAAATGAGTGTCCTGTTTTACGACAGCGCGCAAGTGGTATACCGTCCCGAGAGGTCGTGGTGGTTTCGAGCAAGTGTCTAGGAGTAGAGGACGTGGTGCGTTTCCTCAGAACGAACGTTCCTTTCCCCCGCAGAATTCTATGAATTGTTTTGATCAACAGAACATTGCGTCTGGTCAGTCGACTCAGTACTATGCTGATGACTATTATGTCGAGAGTGAGGGTGCTGACTATAGTGATGGCTAGGACAGCCATGGACAAAGAGAGGGAGTAGTGTCGGTTCCAGTAGATCAGAGTGGGCCTTATGTTGCAGTAGTTACATCAGGTGTGGTAGCGCCTTTTCTTTTGGATACCGGTGCAGCGAGGAGTTCTATCATGCACTCTAAACTCCCTGGCGCACCTTTGTCTGGCTTAAACGAACGTTTCGGTAGGATTCTCTGGCGCCCCAGCTCGTAATCCAGTTTCTAGTCCCTTGTCTCTTTCTATAGCACCTCTCATTTTAACGACAGGTTGTGGTGAGAATTTGTTGGGTTTGGATTTGTTGAAAAGGTGAATGCAACATTACGTTGTTCTCCTTCGGGAGTACAGCTTACATTGGGTAAGAAAGTGATCTCTCCGATGTATTTGTCTAAAGATCGGCTTCCACCAGAATTGCGTTCTCTCCCTGATACTCTTTGGGCTACTGGTCCTAATGATGTGGGTCTTTTGGAGATTCCACCTTATGTTGTAACGCTTAAAGCAAATGTTAAATTGCCACGCATTCCCCAATATAGGATTTCTAGCGATGGTGAAAGAGCGCTTTTAGCAATCATTTATGATTGGATTGAGAAAGGTGTGATTGAAGAAACGAGAGGTAATGTCTGTAACAGTCCCGTTTTGCCTGTCCTGAAGCGCACAGACTCTTCTCAGCCACCTGTCTACAGGTTTGTGATCGACCTTCGAGAGGTTAATAAGATCGTTGTGCCACAGTTCCCTGTTGTTCCGGACATTACTGCTTTGCTGACTATGATTCCTGCTTCAGCTGCCTGGTTTTCGGTTATAGATCTGAAGAATGCTTTCTTCAGCATTTCAATTGCCGAGGAGAGTAGAGATATTTTTGGCTTCTCTTTAGGAGGCCGAAGCTTCCGGTTTAAGCGCACTCCTCAAGGCTATTGCGAAAGTCCTTCCATTTATAGCCAGGCTTTGAAAACTCAGCTTGATACTATTGTGTTGCCTGCTGGTACTGCCCTTATTCAGTATGTTGACGATTTATTAGTGACTGCTGATGATGAGGAAACTTGTAAAGAAGCTACAATTTCTTTGTTACGACATTTGTTTCACTTGCATCATAAAGTGTCACCTTCAAAGTTGCAGTATTGTCGCCAAGAAGTGACCTACTTAGGTCATATCTTGTCGAAGGAGGGAAGAAGGTTGACCCCAGAACGAATTCAAGCGATTGCTCAAATGACTGTGCCACGTACGCAGAGAGAGGTACGTGCTTTTCTGGGTATCACGTCGTATTGTAGACAGTGGATTCCGAACTTTAATTTGTTGGCAAAACCTCTGTTGGCATTGACTTGTAAGGATATACCAAACCCTCTTCCTTGGTCTGACGATTGTCAGAAAAGTTTTTCTGAGTTGCGTGATGCGTTGTGTTCTGCTCCAGTGTTGGGTACTCCTAACTACAGTAAGCCTTTTACACTCTACGTCCACGAGAGAGAGGGTTGTGCATTGTCAGTTTTGACTCAACAATTCGGTGATAAGCAGCGTCCATGTGCGTATTTCTCGTCGACTTTAGATCCGTTAGCTAGAGCGTTGCCAAGTTGCTTAAGAGCTACAGCGGCAGCGGCTGTTTCTATCCGACAGTCTGCTGGATTGGTGATGGATAACACGTTGGTCGTGATGGTTCCACATGCAGTGGATACTTTATTAAATAGAACCAAGACTCAACACCTTACTAGTGCGAGGTTGTCGGGCTATGAGTTGACGCTTTTGGCTAGTCATGTGCACATCAAGCGGTGTAATATATTGAATCCAGCGACATTGCTGCCGATTTCTGTGGACACAGATGGTCAGGAACAGCATGATTGTTTTCTTAGGACAGAGGAGGAAACGAAGGGGAGAATCGATTTGAAAGATACTCCTCTTTCGGATCCTAATGGTACGCTATGGGTTGATGGGTCATGCTACAAGCTTCCAAATGGCGATACGACTGCGGCATATGCCGTGACGACATTATGTACGATTGTTGAAACTGCACGAGTGAGCTATAATTCGGCGCAAGCAGCAGAATTGATTGCATTAACGAGAGCGTGTGTTTTATCTGAGGGAAAGAGAGTGAATGTGTATACCAATAGTCAGTACGCGTTTGGTGTGGCACACAGTTGTGGACGCTTGTGGAAAGAAAGAGGATTTCTTACAACGCATGGGACTAAGATCCAACATGGGCAGTTGGTGAATGAGCTTCTTGAGTCACATACTTTGCCGCAGCAAGTTGCGATTGTGAAGTGTAGTGCTCACCGAAAGGTTACGGATGATGTTGGTCGTGGTAATGCGTTTGCGGATGAAGTCGCGAAAGAAACAGCGAGAAATGTGATGAGTCGAATGTATGTTGCAGGCCCTGCGAGATGGATTGGTTCAACTGGAATGTGTGAAGATACGATTGAGAGTGTGAAATCAATCCAGGCTGAAGCCACTGAAAATGAAAAGAGTGTGTGGAGAGAAACTACGGGTAGATTGGATTCGACTGGTTGTTGGGTTGAGTTATCAGAACACCAAAGATGGATGTTGCCGGATGCATATGTGCTTGCGGTGGTTACGATGGCACATGGGTTGTCTCACATTAGTGCGAAAGGAATTTGTAAGTTGTTGGCTCCAGTGTGGGAGAATGGTGGGATTCCCAAATGTGCGGAGAATGTGGTCAAGAATTGTATGGTGTGTCTGATGTATAATCCTGGTAAGGGAACTCCAACTCCAGCTGGTCACTTTGCGCCTCCGACGTATCCGTTCGAGGTTCTGCAATTGGATTGTATCCACATGGAAAGATGCAACAACTTGAAATACGTCCTTGTAGTTGTTTGTGCCTTTTCTAGATGGGTAGAGGCATACCCCCTAAAAGATAATACTGCCTCGTCCACAGCTAAAGTCTTGCTCAAAGAATATTTCCCTAGGTTCGGGTTGCCAAGGATGGTGTGGAGTGATAACGGAAGTGAGTTTGTGGGGAAGATCATGAAGAGAGTGTGTGAGGGTTTGGGCATAAGACAAAAATTCCAAGCTGCAAATCATCCCCAATCAGCTGGATTAGTGGAATGTTACAATGGCACTTTGAAGCTAAAGATAGCCAAAATTCAGGCGAGTTCTGGTCTCCAAAGGCCCGAGGCTTTGCCGTTGGCACTTTTGTCAACTAGAACTACAGTGCATTCCCGAATCGGACTTAGTCCGTATGAGATTGTCTTTGGTCGACCGGCAAATGTGTGGGGAGTGCCGAGACCAACAAAATTTAGTGATATTGACTATCCTGTGTTGGTGGACTATTTGTATGACCTAACGGCTAAATTGCGTGTCTTGCATCAACAGGTTCACGATAACCTGCCATCAGCCTCTGTGGACCCGGGTCACAGCATCAATCCTGGTGACGGGGTGCTCGTGAAAAATTTTCAACGGACCAAGAACGACCAGCCCCGCTGGACAGGCCCTCACCAAGTGTTGTTGTCCACAAGAACGTCTGTCAAAGTTTTTGGGAAGAAAAATTGGATCCACGGCGTACACTGTAAGAGGGTACCTTTACCTCTGCCGTACGACCAGTGGGTCCTCGAAGGTATTGCAGACACCGAGACTGAAAGGTTGCCGAAGTTCACACCGTTCAGCGATGCTGAGTTGGTATGGAGAGGGACTGAGAAAGAAGATGATGATGTCTTACAAGCAGCTGTGCCTTCATCTTTGAGATTGGACACCACCGAGCCTGAACTGTTGTTCCAAAACCAGACAGAGCCTGGCAAAAACCGTTATAATTTACGACCTAGACATAATGGACAAATAAAGAGCAAATAATTCCTTTTTGGTTTTTAGAACTGCACTCTCTCAGCCAAGAAACTGTTTTGATCCTTTTTCCTTTTTGTAACCGCCATCTGGGTTCAGCTGTAGGGTCGCGGTGTAAAGACTTGGGATTGCAGCCGTGTAGACACAAGGTCGACGGTTCCGGTTGGTTTTAGGGCGTTCCCTAGACTGACAGACGCACTCCTAAGCAGAAGAAAACCAACCGCCGCGAACAGCCCAGTTAGAGGATGGAGTTTTTTGAGACCGAGTGTAATGGTTCCCGGACTGGTTCTGCAGGAGCGTCAGGAATCTGAAGACTAATCCTCAGCCTTCCCCCACGGTCGCTCGACTCTATCAAACACTAGAGTATCAAACGGCTCGTTAGGGGAAAACAGGGAAACAAAACAAGGAAAGGTAGGGGAACACAACTCTTGGCAGCAGACTTCTACAAGGATACGTGATGACCAGACAGGCTGTAAGGAAAAGACACCTATTACAAACTATTCTTGTTAACAACCCAGGACATATATATGTACATGCAGACATCACATACCATGATAAATCGTCTCAACAGCAGGATACACAAGTGGGTGAGGAAGGTGTTCTTCTCTTTTCTGTATACTGTATACTACAAGGCAAAAAGATAATAAGACCACTATCCCACTCTATTACCATATGGTGTTCACTGATATGTATATCTTACTCTGTTATGTTCTGGTGAAAGCTTGAAAAGACATCCCCTTCTCCTTCTATAATTCTGGATAAGTGTGTGAGTCTCTATTTGGAATTTGTTCAGGTCATCTACATATAATTTGCATTGTTAGTCATTCATTTAAATAACTACTCAACATAAATAATATAATGCAGCGCAAGGCGCTGTTACCGTGACTCTATGTGGACTGCCGGAATATACACCACCTCTGGTCCATGCAAGATCAACACAGGAAAAGAACCACTGCCAATGAGAATATAGCGGGGAATCATCAAACGGAAGACAGCTCCGGTCCGTGAATCAAAGGGCAGAAACACAGGAATATGCTCAGTCGGATGGCGGAGTCAAAACCCGGCCGCCGGACCGAGCCCAGGACGAGGGTAGTACGAATAGCTGTGCCCGGCAGAACGGCGGAGCAAAACCCGGCCACTCTGCGGAGCACAAGGGTGTGGGAGGATTGTCTGGCTTTGCTTGGCAGGACGGCAGAGCAAAACCCGGCCGCCCTACGGAGTACAAGGGCGGGGGAGGATGGTATAACTAAGACCGGCAGGACGGCGGAGCAAAACCCGGCCGCCCTACGGAGCACCCGGGTAAGGGAACAGAAAGAGCAATGACCTGAGGAGTACAAATTAACTTCCAAAGGGAAATAGCCCAGAAAAATGAACAACCAAGAGCCGTACTCTCAAGAGAGAGTCAGGAACACAAACAGGAAATGAACTGCCGGAATAACCGGAAGTCAGGCAAAACAAACAAGGACAGAAACTACGGAGCACGAGCTAGACGCAAGAACGCAAAGCGGCGTTCTGATGGCATAGTGCGTCTTATATAGTGCTCCTCCGGATAGTTACAACATGAGAGGGACCACGGGGCATGACACCGAGAGAGCTGCAGAGAAAATGAACTTTAAGATGAAACTATGTAGAATAATGTATAGCAAATATTTTCTGATTACATGTATTCTGATGTTCTTTAGCATGACGTTAACTTTGGTGGGTTGGATTGTTTTTTCTACTCAATTGACTTCTGCACCCATTTCTCAACCTACGACCTTTCCAACTACTACTTCTTTGCGCTCTTTTCATATCTTACCTGAACACGAGCAGATTAGAAGGTCAGAGTTTGTACATAATACATTCGTACAGTTACTGCATCAACATCAGCTGGTGGTGAACACTACTAATTGTTGGGTGTGTGGTCTTATGCCACATACTACAGACACCCAGCTCATCCTCTCCCTATCCAACGAGCCCAACACCGCCAGACGCAACTTTCGAGAAGGCATGGAAGCCGTCGCCAAATGGATGAAAAACAGCTGCCTACAACTAAACACCAACAAAACAGAAGTACTCATCATGGGCCCAAACCCCGATGCCTGGAGTGACACCTGGTGGCCCACCGCCCTCGGAAACCCGCCAACCCCCACAGACCACGCACGCAACCTGGGAATCATCCTGGACTCCGAGCTAAAAATGGACCGCCAGATCAACTCTGTCTCATCTTCCTGCTTCCACACCCTCCGCCTCCTTCGTAAGACCTTCAAATGGATCCCCCTCGAACACCGAAAAACAGTCACTCACGCCCTGGTCACCAGCAGACTCGACTACGGCAACGCACTCTACGCCGGAAAAAACAAAAACCTCATCCGCAAGCTACAGAACATCCAGAACGCCGCCGCAAGACTGGTCCTCAACCTGCCAAAACACTGCCACATCTCCCGGCACCTGCGCACACTCCACTGGCTCCCCGTCGAAGCGAGAATCACCTTTAAGATGCTCACCCGCGCACACAAGGCCCTCCACGGCACCGGACCAGCATACCTGAACAGCCGACTCAAATTCCACGCACCCCAAAGGACCCTACGATCAGCCCAGCTTTCCTACGCTGTGGTCCCCCGCACCAGAAAGACCAGATCGGGAGGCCGCTCCTTCTCCTTCCTCGCGGCCAAAGCATGGAACGCCCTTCCGCTCCACCTCAGACAGACAACATCGCTCCCCATCTTCGCAAGAAACCTCAAAACCTGGCTCTTCGACAGACCCCCTCCTTGATGGAATGGAACCTGCACCCCCCCTACCCCCCCCAGCCCTAGCGCCTTGAGACCCTTACGGGTGAGTAGTCGCGCTTTAACAAACCCCTGATTGATTGATAGAGTTGACCCCTATCTGATCTTACCGTTTAGTCAGAATGGGTCATTATGGGCTTTTCAGACGATATCATTTATGCCCTGGAAGTCTATCCTCTGCATTCCATGAGAGATAACTTGAGTAATCAAGCCTTGGTGAAGGGAGTTATGAATATGAGCAGAGATATCAATACGTACAGGACTATTCCCAAGGAAGAGTTATCGGCTTATGTTGGATGGAACACGACCGGATACAGTGTTAGTCTGAGTGAAAAGCAGAAACGAAAGAGGTCACCTCCGATTTGGGTCGTACCCCACCGAGGTCATTTTTGTCTGCACGGTAATGGCAAAAATCCGAAAGCTCAGCTGGGGAAGAGTGTTTGTATCCAGACGTATGTTTTTACGTCTCAATCTTCCCCGCCGTTTTTGGCAGCTAAGGGCACGTATTTTGTTTGTTACAACCGAGCATATACATGGTTGCCCCCTGATTTTTCAGGAACGTGTTATGTTGGATACTTGTTGCCTCCTACGTATACTGCTGCTGCAGATTACCACAAGACAAGAGTTGTTAGAGGTGTCTTCAGTCGGGAAGATACCGCTGGACAAGAAGTGGGAGACTTCTTTAAGGGTTTCTTACCGTTTTGAGGACCTATGGCTAACAGTAGAGACTTACGACAATTAATGAGAGTGGTTGAATCCACCATAAACGAAACTGCCGGTGCCCTTAGTAATTTGACAGCTGAGCTTCAAGCGGATTGCCTTATGACGTTACAGAATCGTATGGTTTTAGACGTCATACTCTCAGATCGAGGTGGAGTATTGTGACCGCGGGACTACGAAGAGGCAAGAGACGTGTCTTAGTTATGCCTGGTTTTATTTTCTCTAGCAGAGAATCAGTACAAGTCTTTCTCGCCGCTCCTTTTCGTGGGGATCGGCTGCGTTCCTGTCGGGCTTTCCGGAGCACTCCCTCCTCCCTTCTCCGGACGGGGCTCCTCCTTCTGCTGGGCTTCGGAGGCTCCGTTATGTCCCCGCTCGCCGACACCAACAAGGAAACAGAAGAGAGGCGTGTATCAGTATACGATCGGAATACGTATCAACTCTCAGGGTAGGGGAAGTGAGGAAGGCACCCAGTGTAAGTATCAATAAGACGTGAGGAAAACAAAGGGGGGGGTGAGTAGTGAAGGAATCTCAGGCTGTTAAGGGAAACTACTTTATCTAGGTCAGGTGTTTGCCTTTCTTTCTCCACCACCCCAGGAAGCGATTACGCACCTCTGCTAGCCGTACCCCTCCTGGTGTACGGCTGGGCGACTCGTGGTGTTGGCCTCCGGGCGTTTCCTTTCCGTCCGTCCGGCTCTCTTCTCTTCCTCCCGACGTCTCCGTGGTCCCAGCTGTTTCTCGGGCTGTCGGTTCGGCTCTCTGTTCCTGGTTCACCGGTCCCTCCGCCTCCGCTACGCTCTCCTCGCTGATCCACAGTACTCCGCTCTTCCCCTCCTCCTCGCTGCTCCGTCTTACTCCGCTGCTCCACTAGTCCTCGCTGCTTCCCGCCACTCCGCTCTGCTTCTCTCTGTCCGCTCCTCCGGTGTAGTAACACACCTGGGGGTCATCGACACCGCCCTTTATCAGAGTCCCGGGCTCCTCCTCCTCCATCGGGCCTTCGGTCCAGTTAAAGGGCCCACACTCTTCCTCTTCATCGCAGCTGTATTTCTCCAGACCAGTCCATACTGGGGTGTGCGGGGGCTTTGGAGATAAGAGGGGGGGGGGGGTCACAAATGGTCAGTGTGCGCCCGGCATCGGGGCGTTGCGGAGGGCCCTGGTTACACACCATCCCCCCAGAACACTTCCGATCGGGAAGTGGATCCTGGACAGGAAATCAGCCCCCTTGTTGTCAACCCCTTTCTTGTGGCAAACCCGAAAAGCATAGGGCTGTAGCGCAAGGAACCACCGCATGACTCGCGCATTGCTGGACTTATTGAGAGCCATCCAGAGGAGGGGTGCATGGTCTGTGTAGAGAGTGAATGGGCGCCCCTCCAAGTAATATGACAGTTTATCTACAGCCCACCGGATAGCGAGACACTCCTTCTCCACAGTTGGATATTTGAGTTCCCTAGGAAACAATTTCCTGCTAATGAACAATATCGCATGGTCCATTCCGTCACCACCCTCCTGAGACAGCACCGCACCGATACCATACTCAGAGGCATCAGTATGCAGTGCAAAGGGACGTGAGAAGTCCGGCGAGGTGAGGATTGGGGTTGAGGTAATCATCCGTTTAAGGGAGGTAAAAGCATCCAACATGGCAGGGGTGGGTGATGTCAAGACCGATTGTTTTATTTTCGTCTGGAGTGCGTCCGTGAGGGGGGCGGCCAACTGAGAGAAACGGGGTATAAAACGCCTATAATAGCCAATGAGGCCCAGAAACGCATGTAGTTCTTTTTTTGTTTTTGGGAACTGAGTCTCGGATATGGCCCTCACTTTTTCAATTTGGGGTTCGATAAGGCCGTGGCCAAGAACGTAACCCAGAAATTTCACCTTTTGAAATGCTATCCTGGACTTCTTCGCGTTTATCCTCAATCCTGCTTTGGCAAGCGTCTCCAGCACCTGTTGAAGGTGTGTCAAATGGGTTTCCCAGTCAGGACTGAAAACGACTATGTCGTCCAGGTAGGCTGATGTAAAGGCGGAGATGTCCTTCAACACATTGTTCATCAGCCTTTGAAAGGTGGCAGGGGCAACGTGCAATCCAAACGGGAGCACGGTGAACTCGTAGTGTCCATCTTCCGTTGAGAACGCGGTTTTGTGTCGGTCCTCCTCTTTAAGGGGGACCTGCCAATATCCCTTGGTGAGGTCTATCGTGCTTATATACTTGGCCTCTCCCAGTTTTTCTATAAGTTCGTCTATTCTTGGGATGGGATAGGCATCGAATGTGGATATCTCATTTAGCGCGCGGAAGTCCATACAAAATCGTCTCGTCCCATCCGGCTTAGGGATCAGAACTATCGGACTTGACCAGTCACTGTGAGAAGGCCGCATCACCCCGAGTTTCAGCATGTCCTCCACTTCTAGTCTTATTCCTTTCCGTCTGGCTTCCGGTATTCTATAGGGGCGGATTTTAACCATCTTCCCCGGTATGGTTGATATGTGATGTTCTGCCAGGCTGGTTTTGCCGGGTATATCGGAAAACACCGGGGCGTGGGTTTGTAACGTCTCCATCAATTCCTGTTTCTCTGTTTCACTCAGTTCTTCTTTGATCACGAGTTGAGCTAGGGTGTTGGACGGGTGCACCACTTCATGTTCCGCTAGATGTATCTCTGCCGGAGGGTTACCAAGCCACTTTTTCAACATGTTGATGTGGTACACCTGTGTTTTCCGCGGATGCATTTGTAACCTGTAGCTAGTGTTTCCGATCGTGTCGACCACTTTGTATGGTCCGCCCCACTCAGCTTTAAATTTCTGTGTCGAGGAGGGCAACAGTATCAAAGCCCAGTCACCCTTCACCAGTCTTCTCCATTTTTTTCCCTTATCGTACAAATTCTTCTGTTTCACCTGACTTTTCTCTAGGTTGGCAAATGCCAGGTCTCTTAACTTGCCCAATTTAGAACGGAGATTGCGGGCATATTCCAAGGTTTTTTTTTTTTTTGAAAACCTTTATTTATGTAAAAGTGTACACAGCTATTTAGCCCAACATCCCGAAGGCACGGCAGCACGATAGAAACACATTATCACGGCACACACAGATCATATCTCGGATAAATGAGGTTTAATTTTACTTTTAAATCAGGATGAAATCGAAAAACGTAAAAGACTCTAATATAAAATAAAGAAATACGGGGGGATCAGGTGCCGTACTATAAATTATAGTCGTACAATGGGCGGGCCAATTAAGCAAATCCTACACAGTTAAGACGATCACAGTTAAAACATCGGGGCCGCATCGAAGGAATCGGGATATATCTGCATTCAATCACTGTGTGCACCAGTCAAGCGCCCGTCCATTGATACCCACAATGCAGCAAAAATGGAGGCACAAGTTACGAAAATCAATGAGAACTCAAAGAGTAGCCCATTATGCTGATCCCAGACCCAGAGAAAAGAGAAAGTGAAAGGAAAGCCAAAAAAGCAAAGAAAAAAAGGCCATAGAAACAAAGAAAGGAAAAACAAGAAAACCCCTCCCCCAACCCCCCACCCTGCACCCCTGCATATGGCTACGGCCTACCCCCCTAGCAGCGTGCCTGTCGCCCAGTAACAGAACCCGAAATATAGAAAGAGTAAAGAATTATTAAAGAAAAGGATGAAGCGATACAAAAAGAAAAAGATGGAGGAGGAAAATGTATTATACGCCCCCGGTATCCCCCGTCCCCCGTCCGAAGCGTACAACCCTAAAGGATAATCAACAATGAGTAGCGACACATCAAGTAAGTCAACAAAGGGAAGACGTCAAACATCGCCCGACCTCCCGCCAAACAGTGAATTAGTGGTTCCCTCTTCTTCTAAAGTTCCAAAGTCAGATCCCGACCAACCATATCATCCTTGACCCCTCCGATTTCTCGCGCGAACTCTGTCCGATAGTACCACCATGGCCCCAGAAGAGTCAAAAGGCATAAATAAGTCAAAGATAGGTAGTACGTGTCCACTCGAACTCCACGATTCTTCGTAGACCTCCATAGCTGGTATGTTCCCCGTCACCGATCCAACGTCCAAGTATTCAATAGACCACAGTTCCATAAGTTCTGCAGGGACGGGAGGGGTTCCAGGCATCAATCGAACGTCGTCAAACCCCGGGGTAGGGAGGAACAAGACCGTGCTTCCAACGGCAAGGGGCTGCGGTGGTGGAGGCAGTGATCTCTCCAGAGTCCGAAGGTCGCTAGCACTCCGTGACCAGAACAATGGCGCCAGATCAGTTTCATGACTGGGGTCTCGGTCTTCCGTGTGATAGTCCGCTAATTGCAGGTGCTCAGATAAGACAGGCGCCAGGCACGATCGCGCAGTTTCGGTGTTGCCAGCGATCAGTTTGTGAAGCCTGGCATTCATAAAAAAGTGGAGCTCCCCAATGGCGGCCATCACGGTCGACAAGGACGGCTCACATTGTCCCCGGACCTCCGCCACTCGCTCTCTTCTCGACATCAGGGAATACCCGGTGTCTCCGGGCAGGCAAACTGGGGTGGGGGCGTCCGGCGATGGGGGGTGCACAGTCAGGTCACAAATATGGCTGCTCGATCGAGGGCTCCACCCAAGCGGGGGTGGCAGCCGCCAAAGCAGAAACCCCCCCAAAGGCAGCCAGTCGATGATAGCACCCCTCCTTTGTATGTAACAGACCGACAGCACACCACACAATCCAGGCCAGTATTTTCTGCCGCAGCATGGGACCGGACCCAATCTGGGTCCCGCGGCCGATGTTGTTCAGTTGCGGTCCGGCCGGGTCAGCACTCGAGACCCCGGCACATGGGGTGGGGTAGGCCGGAAACTTCAACACGACACAACTCCACACATCTGGGCGATAAAAGTCTCAGGACCACACCAATGGACTCAGCAGCTATTCATCTGTGCGGGGGTCCGGCTAAAAATCAGGATTAAATACAGGATAGTTGATCGACGGACGGAGGTCAGCGGAGCCGGGAGCTCATGCGGCCATCTTGCTTCGCTGCGTAGCTCCTCCCGTATATTCCAAGGTTTTTGTTGTCTCTTCCGGGGTTTCCTTCTCCCATGCCTCTTTGGTCATGTCCAACAATGAACGGGGTTGACGACCGTACAGGAGCTCGAAAGATGAGAAACCCATACTGCTTTCTTTCTGTCCTCTGATGACGTATAATGCCAGGGGGAGGACCTGATCCCATTCCGTACTGTTGACCTCTAACATTTTTCTCAGGGTGGTCTTCAGGGTGCGGTTGTACCACTCCACGAGACCATCGGTTTGTGGGTGATACACCGCTGTGCGAATTTGATGTATGTTTAGCTGTTTACAGACCTCTCCCATGAGACGAGACACGAAGGGGGTTCCTTGGTCCGTCAGTATTTCCTTTGGAAACCCCACTCGGGAGAACAATTCCAGCATTTTGTCTGCTAAATTTTTCGTGGTTGTAGAAGTGAGGGGAAACGCTTCGGGAAACCTAGTGGCGTAGTCCACCAGCACTAACACATATTGGTGGCCTTTTTTTGTTTTTGGTAGAGGGCCGATAAGGTCCATCCCCACCCTTTCAAAGGGGACTCCTATGATGGGGAGGGGTTGTAACGGTACGGCTGGAGGTTTTGTCATGTTCCTTTTCTGGCACACATCGCATTCCTGGCAATAGGTCATCGCATCTTTATAAATCCCCGGCCAATAGAAGCATTTCAGCAGGTTTTGAGTCGTTTTTTCTGCCCCGGTGTGACCAGCCACCAAGTGTGAGTGGGAATAAAACAGTACTTGCTCTCTAAATGGTACCGGGACAAGCAGCTGTTCCGGATCATCTTCTTTCCCTTGTCTATACAACAAGTCGTTTTTGATAAAGAGGCGAGGATATTTTATCGGGTCTAGCCCTTGGTTTTGGTGAGCTGTCTCCCATGCATTGAACAACGTCGGGTCATTAGCCTGCGCGAACTGAAAACTCCTGTCCAGCACCCAAGGTTCAGGGGAGACCATTGCTGGTAAAGAAGTCTTGTTCCCGGGTGCTGTCCTTCTCCCCATGTCTGACCCTATACTCTTTTTAAACATAGCAAGAAAAGCAGGATTGTCTGTTCCGATGATCAGGTCCTCAGGAAGAGAGGACAACACCCCCACTCTTACTCGGGAGGGGATGCCACTCTGGGGTATCAAAGGTAGTACTGCCACGGGGTACGGTCTCACATCACCGTGGACACACCTAATGTACACTCTCTCTTTGGGTATGACCTGGTGGGGACGCACGTGATGGGCCTGTACTACTGATTGGCGGCAGCCTGAATCAAGTAGGGCTTGTACTGGGTTACCGTTGATCTCCATACTTACGCGATAGGCGTGCCCCATTTCTGCTGAATATAGCACCGTCCGGGGTAAGTATCCCACCTCCATGGGCTCCTCGGCTGGTTTCCTACGTGGACATAGTCGTGCTATGTGGCCCCAGGTTCCGCATTCAAAACACTGCGGCCCGCTATGCGGCAAGGGCTCTGTTCTCCAAGACCGGGGTTTCATGGGTTCCAGGGCGTTCAAGGGTCTCTTCTCGCTTTTGAAGGGGGGTTTTGGTTTTTCTGCTTCCCCCATCAAGGGGGATCTCTGTTGTACTCTCGAGAATGTGTTCGCCATCTCGACTGTCTGGCTGGTGGTTAGATTATGGTGCTGTTTTAGCCACCTTTGGGTAGCGAAAGGCAGGGCCTCCAGGAATTGTTCCAGATAAATGCGGTCCATTATCTCTTCTTTGGTACTGTCGTTGGGACTGAGCCATTTATCCGCGGCCATCTTCAGGCGGACCAACAGCGTTTTTGGTGTCTCCCCCTGTACCCCTCTCTCTCGTCTAAATCAGAGCCGGTATGCCTCTCTATCCAGGCCAAGATGGTCCAATATGATTCTTTTAATGTCCGTGTACGGGGTGTCCCCTCGGGGGTTGGCCACCTGGTAGGCGGCTTGAGCCTCCCCCACTAAAAATGGGGCCAGAAAGAATGGCCATTTCACTCCCGGCCAGCCACAGGCTCTGGCAGCCCGCTCGAAATTAAGCAAAAAGGCATCCGGATCCTCACCGGGTTGATATTTCTGCAATGATACCCCTCCAATGTTATGCGGTATACTGCCTGCAGACACCGGTCCAGCAGATTGGGGGGGTCGAGTGCACGGGCCACCACGGCCGCCTTTATCAGTTCCCTGTCTGCATCTGCTGCACGCAGTTGTTGCTCGGCCAGCCTTTCCAATCTTTCCTGTCCTTGTACAAGAGCCTGCACCACTTCCTCCATCTTTGTTGCACAGACGGAGTCTATGCCCGCATTCTCCACCACTGTGACCGCGGGACTACGAAGAGGCAAGAGACGTGTCTTAGTTATGCCTGGTTTTATTTTCTCTAGCAGAGAATCAGTACAAGTCTTTCTCGCCGCTCCTTTTCGTGGGGATCGGCTGCGTTCCTGTCGGGCTTTCCGGAGCACTCCCTCCTCCCTTCTCCGGACGGGGCTCCTCCTTCTGCTGGGCTTCGGAGGCTCTGTTATGTCCCCGCTCGCCGACACCAACAAGGAAACAGAAGAGAGGCGTGTATCAGTATACGATCGGAATAGGTATCAACCCTCAGGGTAGGGGAAGTGAGGAAGGCACCCAGTGTAAGTATCAATAAGACGTGAGGAAAACAAAGGGGGGGGGGGTGAGTAGTGAAGGAATCCCAGGCTGTTAAGGGAAACTACTTTATCTAGGTCAGGCGTTTGCCTTTCTTTCTCCACCACCCCAGGAAGCGATTACGCACCTCTGCTAGCCGTACCCCTCCTGGTGTACGGCTGGGACGACTCGTGGTGTTGGCCTCTGGGTGTTTCCTTTCCGTCCGTCCCGCTCTCTTCTCTTCCTCCCGACGTCTCCGTGGTCCCAGCTGTTTCTCGGGCTGTCGGTTCGGCTCTCTGTTCCTGGTTCACCGGTCCCTCCGCCTCCACTACGCTCTCCTCGCTGATCCACAGTACTCCGCTGTTCCCCTCCTCCTCGCTGCCCCGTCTTACTCCGCTGCTCCACTCGTCCTCGCTGCTTCCCGCCACTCCGCTCTGCTTCTCTCTGTCCGCTCCTCCGGTGTAGTAACACACCTGGGGGTCATCGACACCGCCCTTTATCAGAGTCCCGGGCTCCTCCTCCTCCATCGGGCCTTCGGTCCAGTTAAAGGGCCCACACTCTTCCTCTTCATCGCAGCTGTATTTCTCCAGACCAGTCCATACTGGGGTGTGCGGGGGCTGTGGAGATAAGAGGGGGGGTCACAAATGGTCAGTGTGCGCCCGGCATCGGGGCATTGCGGAGGGCCCTGGTTACAAGTATGTAAAGTGATCCAATCGAGTTGCTGCATTTTTATCCCAGATAATGCTCCAATGGTATACGAGGCCGTATCCAGGTCTCCGAGTCTATACATGTGGACGAAGGAGATTGGTCATTAACTGGATGGTTCTGGGGACTGTTATCCGTTTGGGGATGGAAGATTCTGACGATCATTGGTGCGGCCCTAGCGGTTCTTTTCTCATGTTGTCTGTGTGTACAGTGCGGTCCTGCCACATGTGGCCTTTTTGCTACTACGTGTGTTAGGAGACCGCCTGTCTCGAGAGATGTACAGAGAAACAAGATAATGCTTCAGCAGCACCTTGGTGATCTAATGAGAATTGACATCGACTCAGATATAGACTGAGTAATTGCCTATGTAAGGGCAAAAGGAGGGTCTGAGGTTCCGTGAATTCTGAACCCGTGTTTTAAATGTCATGGTTCCGTTACGATTTTGGTAGCAATGAACCGTAACTAATAAGTTCGGCAAGTACGAGTGTTTTCGCCATGTTACACACAAGGATTCACTATGTATTTGAAGATTCCGTTCTGAACCTTGGTTTCCATTTTGTGCAAGGCAGCCATTTTGTGGTTGCCCTCACATAGGCCGATGACTGTGGCTGCATGAGTCTTTAAGACCCGTGCCCTTTAGATGGGGTTTGCGCTGACTTTTACATGACCCAAAGTGAACTGACCTCGTTGCCTGAAGCCGACCTTGCTGAGCCAGTTCTTGCCCGCTAGCTGATCAAGACTAAGATCAGAGCACAGGACATCGTAAAGTTTTACTACACACAAATATGCCTTATCCTACTCTTACCTGTTTCTGTTTCTCACTTTATGGTCTATTTATGATATGGGTTGTGGCCTTTTTATTATGGGTTCGTTCGGCCTGTCTAAAGAAGAATGTTGGGTTTGTCCGATGATTGATCATGGGCCGGGCAATTGAAAGTGGGTTTTACCGTCATGCGATACTTTTGGTGTGAATACATGTGATTGGACAGTTCGTAAATGTTAGGTATTCGTCTGGAATGTGATTTTTGGCATAAAAAGGGATGACTTGCTTTGTAAAATTGAGCAGTCTCCTGAGAACTCATACCGTGATGATTTCTAGGACTTCTGTTACTGGCTGCAGTCAATAAATTCGATCTTTGACGTCACCAAGAAGAGTCCCGTGTCTCTGTATTCTAAGACAGGTGAACCCGAAGACTTTGGGCGTGCCCCTGGCGCCGCCAGGTCCTAAATAACCCGGTTCTTCAGAAGCATACTTGTTATTTTAAAATACTTTTAAAGGAGGAATATATACTAAACGTTCCTTTGTTGACATGTTTGTTTTACTCGTCTGCACCAATCAAAATAGTCATATTGCTAAAATATACCAAGCCTTTATTCTTATTTTTCTGGCAGCACTTTAAACTTGTAAGTACTAGCATGTATATTACTTTTACTGAGTTCTTTATGTGCAGCAAAGGCTAATTTTAGGAAGGACTTATTTAGGAATATGACAGAGAGCTTTGACCCAACAGAAAACGTTTTGTAGTAGTTGTATCTCCAACATGAAGTACAGTAAGAAGTTTGGGCTCTCGTTAAGACTGAATTACAAAATATGTGTGATGGGATCTGAGATGAGAACACGTAATTGGTACTGCACGAGACAACAAACCTCAAAAGGATTTAACATTCTCAAACAACACAGATTTACAATTCCAAGCAGAGAGAGATTTAGAGATTTAATATAAGACGACAACGCCATCGGAAACAAGGAGTGCATGTTCTAAGACACCCTTAGCTCCAGTCAGTGTTGTAGGACAAGGACAAGGACAAGGACAAGGACCAGGGAGGCGAGTTTGTTGTAATTATGAATTACAGTTAATCTTTATAAGTGTGCTCCGGGAAAAAGGGACAGAAACCTGGAGACTGTGTAACCTAAAAAGTGCATCAGGACAGCTGCAGTGATAATGTTTATCTGCGCCACAGGGCAAACCTTAGGAAAGCAGCCACACCTGCACATAGGGAAACATCCTTTACAACGCAACTTTTACAACGCACTACCATTACGACACAACTTTTACAACGCAAGTTATTACAACGAATTGCGCTCTAGGATAGGAAATAGTTTAATTACTATCCAACACCTTCCCTACTATCCACGGGGACTGGAGTTGGAATAGTAAATTAAACTATTCACTATCCCCCTTCGTTGAGTTGGCTCACCGTCACCTCAGCTGTCTGCCGTCCCTGGAGGGGTTCAGCGCCAAGGGACTTGTTGTGTTCCTGTTGTGGGGAGAATCTAGCACGCCGCACGGGACTCCATTGCCCAGGAGTTCGTGCGTGTAAGCACCAGTGCTCAGGACCGCCCACACGCCCGCCAGCACCTGAAAACTGCTCGCGGAACCCGCTGGCGCGGGTCCCGCTTCGTTGAGCTGGCCCACCGTCACCTGAACTGTCTGCCGCCCCTGGAGGGGTTCAGCGCCAAGGGATCTGCTGTGTTCCTGTTGTGGGGAGTTATTAACGGGGTTAACCCTAAGAACTCTCTGACCTGGGTCAGCAATGTAGGTACAAAAATAGTGGTCAGGGTTTAATGATTATCACATAGGTTCTCTCGTAAAAATCTTCACATTAATGAATTATTTGAAGCTTCTTCTGTGCAGTACAAAAAATATATTTATTCACACATATTCAGTGTTCAATTTCATTATCATAGAAAGTTTAAAATTAGAAAGTTAACGCGAGCCAATTGCTTCATTGGTTCATACACATACTGAAGAGCATGAGTCTCAATTTTTCAATAATAGACTTTCTCCAACATTTTTTCACATTTCACACCACACTACAATCAAGGTAATATTCAGTAAAGCCTTGAATGAATGCACGCGCCCCGGAGGGGCTATGACGAATAACCCTGGGTTTAACAATATTTCCCATACCTGAAGTACAAGGAAAAGAAAAGATGAACAGATAATCACCCAAGCATTCCCAGTCATTAACAGCCACCATGGAACCGATGAGGGTCCAACAGTAAAGGCCACTGGACGGCCATTTAATAAGCGCTCCCGCACCGTTAATGTCCTGATGAAGACCCCAGCATGAGGCTTCAACCAACCCTTAATCCAGGGGTCGAAACGTAGACCGGAATGTACCTACCTTCTTAGCATAGGATGCCACTTATGGATTAATACGGACCCTATGTTAAAGAATCTATTGGAACTAATGAACTAAATTAGTCTGTAAAGGCTGTACTGAATATTAACTTGATTGTAGTATGGTCACAACACCCTTTACCCAGTCCTCACCTTTTCCCAATCACACCCATCCCACTTAAACTGTCTCCTTTCTTTGTCACCTTGAGCGCGTTAAAATGTCATAATGTGAAAAAATGTTGGAGAAAGTCTATTATTGAAAAATTGAGACTCATGCTCTTCAGTATGTGTATGAACCAATGAAGCAATTGGCTCGCGTTAACTTTCTAATTTTAAACTTTCTATGATAATGAAATTGAACACTGAATATGTGTGAATAAATATATTTTTTGTACTGCACAGAAGAAGCTTCAAATAATTCATTAATGTGAAGATTTTTACGAGAGAACCTATGTGATAATCATTAAACCCTGACCACTATTTGTGTTCCTGTTGTGGGGAGAATCTAGCACGCCGCACGGGACTCCATTGCCCAGGAGTCCGTGCGTGTTAGCACCTGTGCTCAGGACCGCCCACACGCCTGCCGGCACCTGGAAACTGCTTGCGGAACCCGCTGGCGCGAGTCCCGCTTCGTTGAGTTGGCTCACCGTCACCAGAGCTGTCTGCCGCCCCTGGAGGGGTTCAGCGCCAAGGGACTTGCTGTGTTCCTGTTGTGGGGAGAATCTAGCACGACGCACAGGACTCCATTGCCCAGGAGTCCGTGCGTGCGCACCTGAAAACTGCTCGCGGAACCCGCTGGCGCGGGTCCCGCTTCGTTGAGTTGGCTCACCGTCACCTGAGCTGTCTGCCGCCCCTGGAGGGGTTCAGCGCCAAGGGACTTGCTGTGTTCCTGTTGTGGGGAGAATCTAGTACGTCGCACGGGACTCCATTGCCCAGGAGTCCGTTCGTGTTAGCACCAGTGCTCTGGACCGCCCACACGCCCGCCGGCACTTGAAAACTGCTTGCGGAACCCGCTGGCGCGGGTCCCGCTTCGTTGAGTTGGCTCACCGTCACCTGAGCTGTCTGCCGCCCCTGGAGGGGTTCGGCGCCAAGGGACTTGCTGTGTTCCTGTTGTGGGGAGAATCTAGCACGCCGCACGGGACTCCATTGCCCAGGAGTCCGTGCGTGTTAGCACCTGTGCTCAGGACCGCCCACACGCCCGCCGGCAATATTTAACAACTTTCGCTTCCCGCTGCGCGGGACGCGCTGGGCGAAGCCCGGGCAAAGGGCAGGCCGTCTGTGGCCGTCCGGGGCAGGACGTGGCAGGGCTGGGCCACACCCCTGACTTTTGAGTGACCATCTCTACTCATCTCTAACCCAATTCCTTCGACTCATTGCTTCGGCTTTTTCTTGTTTTTGAAAAAATGTTATAGATGCACCTTTGTACCCCATTTTCAGTCATAGCTTGTCCCTTTTGGCCTATGCCCAACGGCTAGGGACCGCATCTGTTATTATCTCTTATTTTGACCAACGCAGTGTGTACTTATTTTTAGCATAGTAGAGGTTACCCCCAGTCCCTCCGCACCTAACTAACTAAGACCAATATGGGGAAAATTAACCAGAGCACCACTTCACGTCCCGTGACAAGGCAGCTAACTGCTTCCACTCAACCTCTTCCTACCCTCACAGCGATAGATAAAATGCTGCAAAAAACGATAGGCGTCGTCTCTACTGCCATAGAGAATACAGAGAGGCGCCTTTCGTTAACTCCGGCGTTTATACCTCAACAGGTAGAAGGTGATCTGCCAGAGGCCACACTAAATCCCTTTGAAAGCACTTCGATTCTCATGTCCTTTGCAGATCTACCTTGCGTGCAGCAGGTCCCAGACGTCAGTGTCCCCACCATAGACCAGCTGCCGGAGCCCAACCCTGTGATGAGGAAGGTCACAAGGCAGAATAAGAAATCTAGGGCCCAGAAACTGGGACGCAAACAGGCCGACAGAGTAGCACCCATAACGGTTGATTCGCTGTCGGACCTTAGCCTGCCTAAAACTACCCCTGGGCCACCACTCTGGGCTACTCATATGAATATAGACCTTCAAGCCCATATGGAGCAGCTGATAACTTCCCACTTTAAAACATTGTCATCTAGGATAGACCGGCTAGCGACCCTCATTAATAATAAGGGTGTAGGGAAAGTGCAGGCCCTTAGCGCTCCGGGGAGCTTGAAAGTGAGTGCCGATCCCTGCACCAGTAAGACACCCGCCTTAGCTGCTAGCCAGGGACAGAGTATCCTCCTGGCCACCTCCACAAAACCTCTGACACGGGACGTAGCTAAGAAATCTACTAAAAATCTCGCTAATATTAGACTACCCAAGAGCACCAAGATGCCAACTGTGGCGCCGGATAGCTCAATTAGCGCAACTTCCTGCCCTCAGGTTTCTATTAGGCAGCAATGCACCACTGGTAGCAGTCAATCCACCCCCCCTACTAAGCCACAAGAAGCTAGCCAAGCGTAACCCTCTCCCTGCCCTCAGCTACCCCCAGAAGCAGCTCCCTTCGTGGTGGTGCTCACAAACGTTCCGCCGATAGACAACGCTCGAGGGGAAACCTACTCAGCACTGAAAAATAGGGTCATCTACTGGCTAAATAGGAACCGGCCATTGATGGGACAGGGTCAGGGTGAGATCATGTCCGTACGTAGGGTCAACTGGCTAGGAACAAGACCCAAAGACATTGAGGGGGATTGTATCCTTGTCAACTTTAGGGACCCAGCCATAGTTAAACAAATTGTGGGGAGAGGGGAACAGGCTACCCCGGGTCTGGTCAATACTCACCATCTGAGTTACTTTTACAGTAGAAACCAGGGGCTGGCCCAGTGCGAACACCAATCCCCTTTCCAACATGGTAATTGGGCCTCTCAATTTAATATTCCTCTAGGCAATCGCTTCAGGGCCTTGAGTAGTGTGGACTGGCTATTGCAAATCCGGGGAGCTCAGACCCTGATACACAATCTTGAGGATAGTCAGGTGGTGGGAGGGGACCGTAGGGTTCTAGAGCCCCACTGCTGTCAAATATCTATCTCCCCTGGACTCGCTTACCCTACTGCATTAACAACAGACCTAGTGGTGCCTCGCCCCCCAAGGATTGGGTCCTGGAATGTGGCTGGGTTGGGGACTAAGTTACAAAATCCTGAATGGGGAGAGCTGGTAAATACTTTCGACCTTTGTCTCTTCCAAGAGACTTGGCTTTTGTCTGCTCCTGCCAGGGTAAGCTTTGCATCTTATCATGAAGTGGCATCCCAGGGGCCTAGGGATAGACCTTCGGGAGGGCTGTGCACGTGGGTGGCGGTGCACCTGGGGTGCATAGTTAAGGTAATAGACACCAAATGCCTAGACATTCTGTGCATCACACTTTCATTCGGTGTGGGGCTGGTTCTGGCCGTGTTAAATATCTATCTGCGCCCTGCTCCCATCGAGAAGGCCCTATCTACCCTGGAGGCCTGGAGGTGCTATTATCTTCCTTCCCTCCTTCCTATCACATCATTATTGGGGCAGACTTTAACTGTCATTTTGAGCCACTACCCGGGATGCCTTCTGTTACTTCTGAAGAGGATGAGGCTCGCTCCATTCCGGAGTGTATTATGTATCCTGCAAAGCACCTGACGCCGTTGGCACTCACCATTAACAAGCTGGTCGTTACCTTCTCCCTAAGGGCTTGCAATGGTAGAATTTCCCCTGACGTACCAGGTGCGCAAACTTTTAACAGCCCAGGGAAAAGTACCACCCTTGATTATATCCTCGTAGACGTGGGCTTTTGGGCACGTCTCAAAGAATTTACTGTAGTACACAGGGTTGATAGTGATCACAATCTACTTTCACTTGTACTAGTGAAACCCCTGGGAATCCACTCGCTATCAGAAGAAGCTGGGACTTCACCTGCCCCTAATCTCACCCAGACTTCGGGAGGCAGACGAGTCAGGTGGGAGAAGGTTGCCCAAGCCCCGGACAGGGTTGCGGAGATCTATAACCATGTAGCAGGGGCATTAGATGCGGTTAGCAACCTTGGGGGATGTGATCACGAGCCTTCTTACTTTCTGGCTCTGCAGGCCACCCATACCTCGCTATTCAACCTATTGGCTGACTTCTTTGTAACATCTTATAGTGGTAGGGGGATGCCAGCTAAGCAATCCCACTGGTTAAACCAAAGTTGTAGGGAGGCTAAATCTAATTTGATTAAGGAGGTGAAGCATGGCACCGCGTTGACCGTTAGAAATGCTCGGCTTGCCTATAAAAGATTAATCTGTGCGGCCAAGGCTGAATGGGAAGCCGACATTTGGGAGAATATTAGAGAAGCTCTTGAGGCTCGTGATTTTAGGTTATTCTGGAACTTGGTTCGTGGTGGTTCGGCCTCAGGTGCGACTGCCATTGTCCCTAACCTTAGTGAGGAGGTGTGGCTCGCCCACTTTAAGCCTCTCTACGCACTAGGCTCCGTGAAGGCGATGGCGCCCCCTCGTGTGGCCGTAATAACTTCGGATCCAGCCCTGGTGCTGGGTAGGGCCCACAATGGCTATCCATTTACGATCTTGGAAATCAAGGCAGCAATTAGGAGCCTGATGCCGGGAAAGGCTCCGGGGCTGGATAAAATCCCTGGGGACCCATATCGGACCGAGGATGGGGTATGGGCACCATATATCTGCACCCTTTTTAATGCCATCATGCAGGGCATGGCCATTCCGCCTACCTGGTTAGGCGCCGAAATACCCATATTTAAAAAAGCTTCTCCCCTGGACCCGGCCAACTACCGACCGATAAGCCTGATTGACGTCCTCTAGGAGCTTTTTTCCAGAGCCCTCCTGACCAGGCTGCAGAGTTGGATGGACGATAACAACGTCCTGTCCTCTCTGCAGGCTGGATTCAGGGTGGGGGTGTCAACGATAGACCAGCTTTTTAGACTCCAGCTGGTCCACTGGAAGACTGCTACTCTGGGGGGCGGCAGCCTGTATTTGATATTTGTGGACCTTCGGTCGGCTTTTGACCTGGTCCAGAGGGACAAGCTCTGGGTCATTTTAACCGAGATGGGTGCTCCGGCGTACTTATGCGAGCTTTTTGAGCGGCTGCACATGGGCACGTATGCAAGGGTGAGGTTTGGAAAGGGGAGTCAGGCAAGGATGTGTATTAGCGCCCACGCTTTTCTCCCTATTCCTCAATGGCCTTATTGCCCATTTACTGGGAGCAAATAATCTGGACTCCCCCTCACTAGCTGGTAGGAAAATCCCGGCGTTAATGTTCGCCGATGATACCCTCCTATTGTCCAAAACATTGAGGGGTATCCAGCGCACACTAGAAGCATTTTCTAGCTTCTGCCATATGAGGAACTTGGAAATCAATTTCGCCAAAACGAAATACGTGGCGTTTAACTCGACCCATTCGAACTGTCCCCATCCGCATTTGGATGGAACGGCCCTTGATCAAGTTTCAACCTTTGACTATCTGGTGCTTACCCTTAATGATAAAATGGACTGGGGTTCGCAGATTGCTAAAGCCAACTTGAAACTCGCCCAGTCATCGGGCGGCATCCTAAAAGTCCACAGTGAATCTTCCCTCAAACCTACGGGACCCCCTGTAGAAATCTACAAGGCGCAAGCAAGCGGTGGCGCACTTTATGGTGCAGAACTGTGGGGGCATGTAAGTGTGGCTCCTCTTTCCCTTACTGAGAACAGCTTTTTAAGACGCCTTCTGCATCTTCCCCAGAGCACTCCCCTTGTCCCTTTGAGGTTGGATTTAGGCCTGGTGCCAATCCACGAGGTCGTTTCAAATCGTCCCCTACTATATTGGAGACGGCTTTGGGCCACCCCTGGACTTGAGAGCTATAGGGAAGATTTGCGGGATCTGCTAGCCAGAGGGGGTGTGGGCAGGATCCCTTGGTTGAAGTACATCCAACGCCTCGCACAGGAATTGGGCAGGGGGGACCTGTGGTCCTCCCCAGAGGAGGCTTGCGCCTCGCTCCCTAGAAAAGTATTGAGCATAGCGCTGAAAGAGTATGGTAGGGCTCTCTTATCATCAAATTCGACCTTGGGCAGGCTCACCACTACCTTCCTAGCGATTAAGGCCCACCCTTCTTTTGAGAGATTCTTAGATCAAATCCAGCCACCTTTGGCTAAGAAACTCTACCTCCAGTTCAGGCATGGCACACTTCCCCTAAGGGAAACCACCGACAAGTGGTTAAAAACACCACCTCCTGCAAGTACTTGCCCAGGATGTGAGGCTAGCAGAGAGACAGATCTCCACGTTCTGCTCTTCTGCCCCTCTTACTCTAGGGCAAGAACCAAATGGTTAATCCAGTGTTGTCGGTCTAGAGGCATAAGGGATTACAGAGGCCTTTAGACTCTTCAAATCAGATATGTCCTTTATGTTTGTTCTTGCCACCTCTGAATTTTTTCTGTCAATGTGGTTCACAAGGTGCGTGATTTTAAAGGGCTCTATAAAGTCATAACATGGATGGCCCTCTTCTACTTACTCTGCGTGGTGGGGTAGTTTGTAAACTGCGCACGACAGAGAGACACCACTGCTTGATTTTAAATTTAAGTACGCTGCTTTCTGAGATCTTTTTATGAATCTTTTTATATTTATTAACCTATTTGTACATAGTATTGTTGTATATGATGTGATATATATGTCTTTTATATGGTTTTTAACCGATAATAAAAGCTTTTTGACTGACTATTCACTATCCAGCGCCCCCAACGCAAGTCGTTGTAACGACTTGCGTTGTAAAACCTGCGTCGTAATGGCATGCGTTGTAAAAGCATGCGTTGTAGTGAAATACATCCCTGTACAGACCTCCAAGGTGGGGAGCTTATGCAAAAATAAAAGTGCTGAATTAGATCTAAAAACAGAGACACCTTTAAGAAGCGGGATTAAAAACCTTCTAGTTTAACGGAGGTTATACCTGCAGAAAAACACAAAATGTGCCAGAGTATGTAAAGAGCACTTGTCACAAGGGCAACCCAAAATGAATTTGGGATCGAACTGGCCCAATGGCAACGAAAGCTGACTCCTAATCTGGCCCAGCCTGAATCTGGTCAGTAACAGTCTATCTCAAGTTTTGGGCACAATCTCTACACAAATTTCCAGCCCTAGACTAGTTTGGATTGACAGATACTCCCTAGTGACAGGCTTCTTCAGCTCGAGCCATATTCCTTCCCTACTTCTGAGGTCTCTAAAGCTGGATTTAATCCAGCTTTTGTCCTTCAGAGTGATGTTAGCTTGCATGGAAAAGATATCGGGTCTGCCTAGCTTATGACAAATGTCCTTAATATACTTAAGGCGAAATCCTTGTCACAAGAAAGGCAGCCCCGGATGATCTCCCTGTTCACGGAGGCTTAGGAATGCAACAGATGGAACACCATAACAGCAGTGGGGCCAGATTGATGTCATCAACAATGTATGGGAGGAGCCTAGCCGACAACCATGATGGCCGCTTGAGTCCTCGGCTCCGCCGACCCTCTCGCCTTCCGCCCGCATTGTGCCTTATCCTGTAATTTCTCCTTTATGTGAGCCGCGTAATCAAGACCGGGAAGTGACCACGGTTCTACTGGTGTGTTCCCCGGCGTTTCTACAGCGGCGGAGGAGGTGAGACGCTCTCGCCTCGTCCCGGCTCCTACTGGCGGTGAGAACGGGTCTTTGTTCGTGAAGAGACGGCCAGCCTCGACTACAGCAGCGGCGGCCATCTACAACGGAGAGGCGCCGAACGGCCGGACTGGAATTGCCGCGCTGAGCTTCCCGCTGCGGGGGTCCATTCTGCTCCGCGAGTCTACACGCCTGGAAGGTATCACGGCTGCCTGTGATACATTGTATCGTCTCCCCTGGACAGTTCTTTTGTTTCTCCCTCCGCAGTGGTGGGAGCCATTTTGTGAGTCACACGCTCCGCACCTACATCTGATCACCCCGGGCAGCTGCTGAAGCTCCAAGTGTGAGCCGATGTTGCATCAGCGCTGTATGTGGTGTTGACATGGAATCTGCTGTTTCTGCACCTCTGGCTCGGCCGTACTGCGAGGAGAATCGGCGGACTGGGCAGATGGTTGCGGTGAATACTGGCGGTCAGCCTCGAGGGCTGTTACATGCTTGTGAGCCTTGGGTGCAGGGAAATACGGCATCCTTTCGTCCTGGGACACCGCTGGTGATCAGCGATATTCTGGATGCTCTTGGTGCTTTACGCAATGCCCTGCTCGATAGTGCCCAGGATCTGGGGAGCCGGCTCGAGGCTATTCTGCTTGATGTGCCCTCAACTGGATGTGTTTGTTCTCGAGTGCGGGGCGCTGCGCCACACCCTGTGACCGACTGCGGTGGGCTCTCTGTCCGGGCCAATACTGAGGTGTCGCAGGAGCGGGAACGAGATGTTGCCGCGGTGCTGACCGCAATGGTTGTGGAGAGGTCTGGAATTAGTGGATTTTTGCGATGTCTGGGGAAACGTCTCCGGACGCCATGTCCGGCGACTCCTTTGTGGTATGATGGCGTAACTTCTCGTCCCTTCCTGGAGCTGATTCTACTGTTCTGGCCAGCTGACCTTTCGAGATTGCTACTGTGCGTTGCTTCTCTCAGTACCGTGACTGGATACATTGCGTTGGTTTGGTCGGACTTTGTTGGACGACATCCTGTGCTTCTGTGGCCCTACCGCATCCCTCATTCTTCTAAGATGGCGACTATGAACCCGGACTCGGTCGATGTACCTGAACGACGGGGGCAAGGTTGAGGATGTTCACACGCTCACTGTTGCCTACATTGCTGGGATTGTGCGGGACGGACGTTTTATTGCTTAGACTGAATGTTGGTTTTACATCGGTTCGGGGGTCCGGGGTTGAGCGGCTGAGAATACTTCTGTGGGTTGTCCTCCTCCTCCATCTTTTCTTCTCTCTCCTTTCTTCTCTACCTCTCCTTCGTTTTATATTTCCACTACTATGGGGCAGTTCCGGGGCGACAGGCACGCTGTTAGTGGGTTTGGCCGTAGCCATTACAGGGGTGCAGGGTGGGGGGTGAGGGGGGGGGGGGTTTGTTATTTTAGTTTGTTTGGTTCTATGGTCCCTATCGCTCTTTTCCGGCTTTGGGAGGGTTCTTTCCTCTCTGTGGGGTTGGCTGTTTCGGGGTCTTGCGCCTTTGCTCTTCCTGTGTTTTAATAAATGTTGTTTTTAATCCTATGGGTAGCTTTCTGGGTTTACGCTTTAAAACGATGCTTTTTGTAATGATGTTTATTGTTCGCTCCTATAGGTGTGGTTGCTTAAACCCATGTAGCTGCTGTCTTTATTGCCTCACTTTGATCATTAATAGGGTACGCCCCTCTTGTCGAGTGTTTTTGTGTTCCTTGATGTCAGGTGTGCAGTCCTTCCTGTTGCAGCCCCCTCGCTTCATCTTAACTTTAAAATGAAAACCTCCTATCCTATGTTGCGCGCCCCGTAATCCCTTCTGGTATACTTTGCTGTATCCTGATTGTATATTGATCTGTTGCCCTCCGGTTTTTTTCTTTCGACATTTATCGTTGCGGCCGGCCGTGATGGTTGTGGGCCTGCGCATGTGCATCCTGCTTATGTCTTAATAAAGGTTTTCAAAAAAAAAAAACAATGTATGGAAGCCCTAATTCCTCATGAACAGCATACGTCGGTGAACTTGGTGACACACCAAGATTACGCCTACAGACTCTGTTCCCCTCATCATGTAGAAATTTGGCTCCCTTATAACCCCACAGCCGTAAACTTGAACAGGGAGGCAAATCTCAACGATAGGGGCTATAGGTTTGTTGCTGATTTTAGAGGCTAAGATGAACAGGTAGCTTACCAAATTGCAGAACTTGAGCCTCCTCTGTTTTAGACAGGGGCCCATGGCTGCATGGGAGTCAAGTGATCCCCAGGTTGAAAAATTCATGGGTTCCTGCAACTTCAGGTTTTTGGGCCATCAGCCATAGCAAAGGTTTTAGATCAGTTTGTGACTAAGCCTCGGCGGTCCATAAAGATCACGAAGACATCTTGCAATAGTTGAAGCCGTTAGGTGTTCTGGACAATAAGACTGCATCATTAGCATAAAAACGAACAGGGACATTCTGCCCCGTCCCGGTTGGCATATTCTTCCCTTTACGATTGTGTGCTTCCAATAGGCTTGGTTGCAAATCCCTTGGTAGGGCACTCCTTTAGTAATCAAAAAAAGCTTCAGAAGTTCATTATAATTGAATTTTATTAATTCATTATTTTCTTGAATATGATATTCAAATGTGTATTTTTTCATATATTCTTCATTCCACATATGTTAAGTTTTCCACATCATTCCATAACAAATAAATGTATCCCACAGTACTTCATAAACTCATAATTAGTTCTCCAATGCATTTCGAGCAAAACATGCTCTTCATCAGGGAGTATGTTCTAGAAGGAATAACGTAAACATAATGTAATATGCAACCATTAATTTATAGATAAACATTTATGATACAATTGGTTTGCATGCTTAAAGAGATGTAAAGACTCATGTGTTAGGTGAACACTCGTGATGGACAAATAACCTAAAATGTACTCACTTCTCCATTTAGGGTAGAAATAATGAATCTTAAAGGAGATCTAAATAGAATGGAGTAAAACGAAAAAGATGTAAACTACAAGCTTAGCGTCTATAAAGGTACCGTGATAGCCACGGTGCCGGTACAATAATCACAAAAAACTCGTGCTCCGTGAAAAACGTGAGCGCTTCCCAATAAACTAAGCCCTAGTGAATCCACACGGGATCTTACCGGAGTTTCCTTGCTCGAAAGTCCGAAATCAATAAACCGCGTCCCTCGTTCTACACGGGAAACCGATCGTAAACAACCACTTCGCGATTTGCGTCTTATGTCGAGATTACGTGAAAGTCTAAAAATGGTAGAAGGACTAATTGCAAACTAGGGTAATGACGGCGGACATCTTAGTAGAGTGTAAAGAAGTGTTAAAAACATGGTGTATAATGAAAGCATGTGTTCATAAATCAAATGTAAATGAAGCATACAGTACAAACAAAGCAATATGTTTAGGTCCAATACAGGCATCAATTTACAGAAATTACAGAGCAAAAATTGCCACACTGGGATTTACAGGTAACACGCAAATTCAGTCCGTTCATTTAAACCATTTGGTTTCAAAGCCTGTAAATGATAAATCCAGAATTTTTCTCTGCGCAACAATTCTTTATTATTGTCTTTGCCTTCAATTTTCTCAACTACTTCCAAAATGAGAAACCTTAGTTGCGCAATGCTATGTTTGAATTCATGAAAGTGAGTTACCACAATAGATTTTGAATTTTTTGTCCTTATGTTAGATTTGTGTTCATTTATACGCAATCGAATTTTCCGCTCAGTCTTCCCTACATACATTTTTCCACAAGGACATTTAAGCAAGTAAATAACATTGGAAGTTTCACAAGTGGCTGATACATGTAGTTTGATTTTATGACCCCGCATCGGGTGATGAATCATAGTTCCACGGATGATATTATGGAAATTTTGACAGTTCAAACAAGGCCTGGTTCCTGTATATGTTTGTTTGAAAGATTCCTTCTTTTTAAGGATTTCTCCTAAGTTTCTGTTCCTAGTGTAAGCAAACAAAGGAGGTTCCGAGAACATGTTTTTAAAGTCTGGTTCCATAGTTAACATTAGCCAATGTTAATTAATTATCCGTTTGAAGATATGACTGGACGTGGTGAATTTAGTTACTACCACCATTCTGGTGGTTTCTTTCTTTCTGCTTGTGGTCAATGCTTCTTTGCAAGTGGTTTGTCGACATTTTTTAACTGCCTTAGTGATGTCCTCTCTCAGTGAATCTTAATGACATTTCATTAGTTCTTAAATCAACTTTCTGATCATCTGACACTATTCTTCTTATCCTCAACATTTGTGACGTTGGTAAATTGTTTTTCAATGGAAATTGATGATGACTAGAATAGTGAAGAATATTGTTCCTGTCTGTTGATTTTCTGAAAATGTCAGTTTCTAAACCAGTTTCAGTTTTTGATATCAAAACATCCAAAAATGTGATTTGAGTATCAGAGATTTCACAAGTGAATTGAAGATGTTCATTGAATGAGTTCCATGTTTGAAAGGCAAATTCAGCACTTTCCTTGTTTCCTTTCCATAGCACAAAGATATCATCTATGTATCTTTGATACATGATGATATGGGGTTTCCACTGTTGGTTAGATAAAATATGTTCCTCCTCAAATTTCTCCATCACAAGATTAGCATACGATGGGGCCATACAATTCCCCATGGAAGTACCGCTTAATTGGAGGAAGCATTCCTCCTTCCACTTGAAATAACTGTGGTAAAGCGAAAAATTAACCAGCTCCATAATGAACATTTGCACGGTGTGTTCAATGTCACTGTTTAAGAGTGTGTGCTCAATTGCCTCCAATCCCATCTGATGAGGGATTGATGTGTAAAGGGATGATACATCAGCTGTACACAATGTGATCTCTTCACCCTCTGACCATTTTATTTCTTGTATCTTTAAGATGAAGTCAGTAGTATCTTTAGTATAGGATTTCATCTTCTTCACACTCGGTTGCAAATATTTATCGATGAACTAACCAGTATGTTCATGTATACTGCCACAAGTGGAGACAATAGGTCAGAATGGTGGGTCATTGATGTTCTTATGAACTTTCGGTAGCATGTACAATGATGGACTTCTGGGATTAGTTGTAAGTAAAAATAGTCTGTTTTTTTCTTTAATGATGCCCATCTCAACGGCCTTATCCACTATTTCTTTGAGTAACATAGCAAATTCTCTGGTGGGGTTGTTGTCTAGTTTCATGTAGATGTTATGATCCATGATATGTTCCATTACTTTTCTCTCATAGTGAGAAGTTTTGATAACAACCAACGCTCCCCCTTTATCAGCTTTTTGAAATGTTATTCGTGAGTTGTTCGCTAGTTTTTTCAAAGTATCCCAATCTTTACGTGTAATGTTTTTCCTATTGGTGGGTTTGAATTTTAATGAGTTCAATTCTTTCCTGACCAAATTCTCAAAAAGATCCAGGGTTTTGTGACTGATAGGTGCCATGTAAGAGCTTCTGCTCCTTAAACCCATGAGTTCATCATCCTCCTCTTCTTTACTAGTTTTTTGTGGTTGAATCACATTATCAAAGAAATTCCTTAATCGGAGTTTCCGCATGAGTTTGAAGAGATCAATATCAAGTTCCAGTAAATTACTGTCAGAAGTTGGGACGAATGAAGTACCCTTCTGTAATATTCCTAACTCTTGAGGAGATAGTTCGTAATCTGATATATTGATGATTAAGTTTCTTTCACTATCTTCTTCTTGTCTTTTTTCGGTACATTCGTACTTCTGGTGTTTGGATGCTCCTTCTCCTTTTCTTTTGTTCTTTCCCCTCCTGGGTCTTCTATTCTGCCTTGGCCTACCTCTAAAAAAGTCTGTCCAGAGGTAGTTGGTAATGTGCTTTCAATCGACTGTACACCAGAGTGACTAGTAATTGTTCTAATTTCATGTTGAGTTTTTCGAGGTGGACGCTCAGTTTGTTCACTACCAGATGATGATGTATCCGTTCTCTGTTTGTAAGGACGATTTCTGCGTCCCTGGGCATAAACTTCAGCCCACGTATAGACTTCCCCCAGTTTATAGTCAAGGGTATCCCTTTTGTATTTACGTATCTTGCGTTCATTGACTTCTTTTTTTTATTTAAACGTATTTATTGGATTTTTTACACAAAACATACTTAAGCAATACAAGACTTACAGTGCTCTCATCTCGTAAAGACGCTTTCCAGAATACCACAGTTTTTACAATCAACATGCCATATAAACAAGGTTTCAATTATTCCTTCCCAACATACTTCTATCTAACCCCTGACTCCCAACCCCTCTCCCCCAACTTGTCACTGACGACCGCTTCCAAAGTGTGCCTCCTATTTAGCTGTGCCCAGGGAAATGCGTGAGTCCTCACAATTGATGCCCTGGGATGGCCTAGGGTCGTACCTCTGCTGGTACCAAATCTGTATCTCCAACCTGCGCCTCATGGTCCCGTAATGCCTGTACTAGCATTTCCCACGCTGTTGCTGCTTGCGTTCATTGACTTCTTGTGAATGTTTGGCAATTTGGTTGTTAATATCCTCCAAAACCTTAGACCAATCCTCAGCCGGCATCATTTTGGTTAATTCGTTGGTAACCTCCACAATTTCTTTAGATAATTCCTCCAATATGTTGGATAGCTCTTCCACAATTAACAAGATGAGATCTAATGAACATTTATTAAGGATAGCATACCATCGTTCTTGAAACTTTTTGGGGTTCTTACAAAGAGATGGTTTGAGTGCAATACGTAGCCCCTGAGGAATTCTTAGAGCCCGATGATATTTAATTAAGGTACTAGCGTGTAAACGCTGATTTACTTCTCTTTTAGATAAGTATAGTATGCATCTACAAACAGAACAAAGGAGCAAAACATTAGTTTTGCTCCTTTGTTCTGTTTGTAGATGCATGAGAAGTATCCTCATGTATTAAAGCATAAATCCTAGTTGCTGCATCCTCTGTAAAGGTGTATGTGTCTGCCCTTTGATCAGTTGAGTTGGTAATTTCCTCGAAAGATGACATGGTGTGCTGCTTGCAATGGGCGGAGTCCTATTGTCAAATGAAAGTAATATGTAAGCGCACAACCCCTTTATTTTCAAAAATAGTTCTATTTCAAATGTTTTTTATATATTGTAACTGAGTTAATCAATTTCAGGTTGCTCCCAGGGAAACGTTTCCGTCCGGTAAACGTTGAATACTCAATACGATTGTGTGCTTCCAATAGGCTTGGTTGCAAATCCCTTGGTGGGGCATTCCTTTAGTAATCAAATTCTTCCCTTTGCCAACTAGTGTGGGATCTAAGTCGTTACTATACAAAAGAAACATTTTTTTTTAGTATGTCTAATGGCATTTCAGTGTAATAATACAAATACCAAGTTATGTCATTGTTCACATAAAGAAAAGGAGAAGAAAAGGAGAAGAGATGCTTAGCCAGTTCATGGCAATATCAAAGAGTGCAATGGGAGACAATAATGTTACTTGGTCTTCCTCTAGTAGACATAATTACTATGGGCCATATGTATCATTCCAAATTGCGATCGCAAAGGCCGACATTCGCAGAATTTTGTCGTTTGCGATCGCAATTGGGCTAAGTGGGATGTATGAATGGAAAACAGCCTCACAAAATAAGGAATCACAAAATTTGTGATTCCCTGTTTTGTGATTGTATTTAAGGAATCGCAAATTGTGATTCCTTAAATGCAATGTAAGCACAGAAAAGGTGCAATTTCGCCATTAGGAATCGCAAATTACCACCAACTTCAAGTTGGTGGTAATTTGCGATTTCTTGGAAAAATGCACCTTTTTGTATTTTTCAAAGTGTCACGTGGCGCACATACATGCCCTTATGGGCATGTATGTGCCAGAACATTTTGATACATATGGCCCTATGTTTGCAAAGTTTTGAAGCAGTAAACTAAAACCCATATATGTTGAGACAGTAAGATCCATTCTGGAATAGAAATAACTGGCCTCCTGGTTTCAGCTGGAAAGCCTACAAAATGTTGTGCTGTGCACAACATCCCTCGACTGGGTGGTCATGGTTCAGTAAAACTCACCAGCTATTCGGCTCAAAGGAGGATTAACCCGGTGTTGCCAAACCAGACAATTTCACAGAGTGACATTTAAATGATACTCCTAATGGTGTTTGTAGAAGCCTAGACGCTGACACAAAGGAAACAAAATTGGTGCCAAAACGCAAAAGTGCTTGCTACATTCATGGTTTGGGCCAAATCTGACAGACGCAGTAAGATCCATGTGGAGGGCTGGTAGAAAAGACACCAAGCCCGAATTCAGCCCCTTTAACTCTAACAATTCCCACAGTTTAAACGTGACCACACTATCAAAAGCACAGGCCAGGTCCATAAAGGCTAGATAAACTGTACCTCTTCTCACTACAGTGTATTTACTAAGTAGCAGATGTAAATTGAGGCACTGACCTTGAGTACTCAAACCTGATCTGAAGCCGTATTGGACTTCAGAGATAATATAACTGTCAGCGGACCAAGACTTGATTCTGTTAAGGACAACCCTGCAATAACTTTAAACGTGGAATCTATTAAGAAAAAGGGTCAGTAACAGCTTGGAGAAGCCTAGTTACCTTTTTTTAAAGATGGGTACGAAAATAGCTGAGCACCATGACTGAGGGATGCCGCTCTTACACACAACATTTGCATACTTGGTAATAAAACAGGAGCCCACAATTTATAGATGTCAATAGGGAACCCATCAGGAACCGGGCCTTTATGTGAAGGACTTGCATTAACTGCCTCTGCTACTTTAACCACGGTGAAATTTGCGCCCAGTGGGTAAGTAGGTGGTTTGAGTTTAGGCTCCCCACTGGAAATATTGATAGAATGATACACTTCACTGAAAGGGTCAACCGAGGAGTCTGGACTGATGTTGGCACAACCCAAGTTGGAATCAGTTTGAAAGATTTTATTGTTATTGACTGTGTGCCAGAACAAACAAGGGTCTCTATCCCTGCAAGAGTTGATGAAAGTGGCCCAAGCTTCCCCTCTTAATTCAACCTTCCTCTAGCTGCCAGACAAGTTATAATGACCTTTTATTTGCTGCAACAGCTCCAAATCCCTGGGGTAGACTTTAGGGCACTATACAAATGTCTCTGGGCTGCTCTACAGGCCTTGTCAAACCAGGAATGGGTAGACTTCTTGGACAGACTATAAGGTTCAAAAGATATGAGATATGATATAATAGTATTACCTAAGGTTACACAGGTGTCCACACTACATTTAGGTCATCGATCACCTTAAAGCAGTCGAGAAGTAAGGTCAGGGGGTAGGCACAAAGTCTCTTCTGAATGTCATTCAGATTAATAGACTTCCACACTAGTCTAAGACCATTACTCCTCAGAAAGACATTGGTACCACCAACAGCAGTGATGTGGGGGAGATCCACTGGGCACGTCAGCGTGATGGAAAGAGGATTGTGGTCGCTGAAAATACTACTGATGATCACCCCATCCTCAATGTATTCAAACAAGTTCCTACTGGCAGAAATAGAGTCAATAGTGGATGAACCAGCCCCTCCAACAAACATGGGGATCCCAGCGGCATCACTAGGGGGGTGCGGGTGGTGCGGACCGCACCGGGTGACACCATCTTCATTGAGTGACACTGTAGTGTAGTTCCTATATTCCCAATAGGCTCTGCGCATTGGAATAACATAAACAGCAGTTTAGACGTAGGACTGAGGTCATCTAGGTCTCTACTGACTATGTTAGACTTAATTAGTTTTGCCAAGTAGCTCAGAGGTCACTAGAAACTTTCTAGAGTGAACAGGAAGGGGTTAACTTTCCTGAATTGACAAGAAGGGATTCGTTTCTGACAACCGCATAAACATGACAACTTTGCTCCCTCAGAATAAAGAGTATATCTCTAGAGTTGTGTGAAAACAATAGACAGTTATTTCACTCAGTCAATCGTGCATGCCTAATTTCACCAGGAGTGCAGAGAAATAGAGAGACGGGCGTTTTCAATAAAAGGTGTTATTTATTGAGCAGTCTTCTTTCTCATGCAGGAGAAATGAGTTGCCACAATTGCAATACTTATCATAAAGTAAAGTGCGTACAGTAAAAGGAGTATTATAAAATAATACTGTAAAAGCATTGATATGGTTTCTTAGCCATATGATACTTTAAAACGGATAAAATATATACATACATAAAAACATTGACTAACGTACTCAACTGGTGCTTCTAAGCTACGCCTACCCCGGTGTACCTGACCTAAGCCTAATACGTGGGAAGGAGCAAGTAAGTTGCAGTTTAAGTTAAGTTGGTTTTTTGCCAAGAATCTGAATCAAGAATTCTCTTAAGGGTTTAGTCAGCTCCGTACCTTGGTAATAGAATGTAGGAGGTCTTTTATCTCTCTCTCAGGACTCGATCTCCCAGCAACCCGCAAGGGTGACTGGAAACACCGGAGCTGGATTTCTCGGCAGGAGAAAAGACAGCGTCTCTCTCAGTGCATAAATAGGAGGGTCGGCTTCCTTCGGCACTCGCATCAGCTGGGCGTCGGGCAAGTAGATAGCCGCTCTGCTCCAAACCACCGTGTGTTTGCTTAAGGCAACTGTTGGTATATTTATACCTGAAAGGTGCCGAGTTTGACGTAAGGTTGGACATAAGACGTCACTAAGAACTAACAGTTCTTTCTGGACTCCAGGAGTTCTTGTGCAAATCAAAACAAAAGCAGGGGGATTTCCCGGGCTGCTGGAGGCTTGGTTTGTTTAAAGAACGCGTTGTACTTTCTAGGAGTCTATGGGAGTAGCCTTGTCGTATTTGGACTGCATGGGCTATGACTAGATATGGACATGATTCTTATGCCTTTATAAGGATATGTTTTGGTATAACCATATAAGGGCATGAATCGGGGATATCTTGATTAGGGTCCTAGATAGATTCACAACACCCACTCCACCTATTAATGTCCATCATTACTTAAATACTAAGCAGACTAAACATATAACGATGCATGTGTTTTCCAACCCACCCCAAAATACATAAATTGCATTTGAAATAGTGTATGGTATATACACGAAAATGAGTATTTTTACTGTACGTTTTTCAAGCAGTGTTATCATTCAGGAAATGCATACATAAATATTAGCTGAATGAATTGCGAAAATTACATTTATGAAATGGCTCTGAATACAGAAAAGAAGGTCGAGACCATTCCATCACATTTTTATACAATACTGTACATGTGCTAGAGGTTGAGGTAAAATATTGTCTCTAGTATCTCTAAAAATAGAAGCTCTGTTCTCTAAGATTAGTTCTACTTTAAGCAGAGTACCATGTGCCAGAAAAAGGTAAATATTTTGGAAGTGAAAAAAAAACTAATTTCGCTTTCAGGGGAAAAAAATAGTTCCAAATGTTTTCAGTAGTTTTGTTTATCAAAAACTGAAGGCCGAATTCAGAGTTCAGGGAACGCTGTGTGCTCGTTGTTTTCAAAGTTATTCTCGTTTATCAGGGGAGAACATCATATCAGACAGGCTTACGAAGAATTGGTCTACAACATCAGGTGAAAGTTCGACCAAGTTCGAAAAAGTTGAAATTGTGCATATGTGAGAATGATTGCTATCATCGATGTTTGGATCAGCAATGCTCACAGAAGGTTGTACCTGTTTGGTGTTGCTTTCCTCTCGTACTTCACCGCCACCTACTCATAATGGTGAAGTCTCAACGAATGCCGTCATCAGAATAGGTAGCCGCTGGGGACAACACGTTGCATGAGTCGTTACAGGACCTAGCAAAGTATCGATATCCATTGGTACTGCTGATGGTAGTGTAAGACAGACGTCCAACACGCATTCTTCTCCGCATAGCAGACATCGAAGCACAGGTAAGATGCAATTCTGATGGGTCTGAATGAAAGAAACCATGTTGTATTCAGATCTCTTAGCCGTGCTAATCCGGTGACTTTAGTGATTCGGTCTCGGTAGCGTATTGCTAGGATCGTCTCTTCCATTGTAGCTGGAGCTTTGTCTGTGGCTTGGCTTGCCATATCGGAGCAGAAGGATCAAAAATAAAATTCCTGCTACGAGTCCCAAAAGAAGAGGCAAGGCAGGCCGCCGAAAAGGGAATGGACAAAATTCGGAAAAATGCCCAGAACTGTTTCAAAGGGTGCTAACAGTCCCGAAAAAATTGTCTTAAATGCATGTGCGATGCCACTGGTATCAGACATGTTTAAGATTTGACCTAACATTTCTACGAAATGCACGGGGCAATTTGTTGATAATAGTGTATGTATCTCTGCCGCTGTCCTTGCAACTTGCAGATCATACGTTTTTTTGGACGAGGTTAAAGGCACAGTTGTCTGTAAAAGAATAGACTCCATTCTGCTTAAAGTATCAATTCGAATAGAAGAGATATTCAAAGAAGGCCATATTGCCGCCTCCATGTCTGGATTGCTGTTTGGATACAATACTTGCATACAGCAAGTGACCATGGAAGTAACGCTCACGAGATAGGCTTTTCCTGGCACCATGCCACAACAGCTGTGGTCACTTATTAGAACGTAGCTGCCGTTGGAAAGCTGTCTGAAAAATGGCTCTATCTGTGTCGCAGGAGTGCCATGCAGGTGACATGAAAGGTTATTTGATGAACCTTCGCAGGCTCCATGTAAGTTAATACCTTGACAAAGAAGTGTACCGCTTAGTGATTTTTTTACAGTTGTTACCACTAAGAAATACCTCCTTTTTTCCTTCACTATAACATTTGTGTGTATACGGTAAATTCCATGCTGACTTGATGTATCCTTTACCCAACCTTTCATACAGGCCTGCTGGTATATATTTTTGGCAATACTTAAACTGGAAAGTTGCTATCGGAATTGTAATTGTTCCGTGTATTATCCATTCAATGACAGGTCTCTCTGACATTGTCAATGGTAATCGCTCAAGTTTTTCAATGCTCAGAATCGTATAGTCCGCTCCTTTATGTGCCAAACTGATTTGTTTATCAGTAAGGTTAAAGATAGAAAATAATGACGTTATGTTGATTAGACGGCCCGCCTGGCCTTCACACTTCCAAAATTTCACCACTCTACCCCTCTTCTAAAAACGCTACATTGGCTCCCTGTGCTGGCCAGGGTCCAATTTAAGCTCGCATCTATCACCTTTTTGGCACGCCAGGACGTGGCACCTGCATTTATCTCTTCTGAGATCACTCCCTACGTTCCCACCAGGGAACTCCGCTCGTCCTCCCAGTCCCTCCTCACTGTCCCACGCTACCGGAGAAAGAAGTGGGGAGGCTCAAAATTTGCCACTCTTGCCCCGATCCTCTGGAATTCCCTTCCCCTTGAACTCCGCTCCATCACTCTGTACCCCCAATTTCGAAAACACCTCAAGACCTTCTTGTTCAAGAAGTTCCTTGAGTAACACGCCATCACTCCCCCTTGCTTTCTAGCCCTGGACCATGTTAGCATTAGCGCCAAGAAACCGCTGGTAGACGTGCGCTCTATAAATAATTTTAAACTTAAACTTAAACTTAGACGCCATGGCACGTAGCCTGAACGCAGGTTTTGCAACGTCCAGCCAAGTTGTGCAATAGAACGCAATTGGGACTGACCATGTTGTAACATTAGTAATTCCTGCTCTATTATATCAATAGCAGATGATACAATGCTGTCCAGTGAATATATTCTGGAGGACAGAGTCGTTAACCCATTGTCCACTACAGAAAGTGATATTTCCAAATTTATACGATCAATTTCTCGTATTTTTTCTGCAGTTTCAATTTGTGTTACTTTCCAAGCTTCGCTGTAAGCAGCGTATAGTATATACCGGCGTATATGAAACGTTTTTGACGCTGTTTGCGTGGTCCCAGTATGAAATCACGCAAGTCAGCACCGTCTTTAAGTAAAGATAAGTGTTGCTTAATTTCAGTCAGTGTGGATTTCTGTAGCCATTCGAGGCATAGTTTCCCTACACTGTATGTTGTAACTATCCCTGGATGTTGTCTCTGGGAGTATCTTGGGTCTGGCCTGTTCTGTTTTAACCCCTGTAATTTGTTTAGGAATCTATCTTGACAGTTATTTGTGTCTGTGGGCCAGATCAACCATTTTTTCCAATCAGGATTTGTTCTGTTTTGGTGTAAAATGTGGGATACGTCTATCTCCACATCTGTAGTGCTATTACTATCAGGTATGGGCTTTGGAATAGACGGTTTATTTAAATCTTTTATCTTGCCTAAACCAAGACAGGTTGTTTGCTGAATGGTGTCATTCAGGAATATTATCTGTTTTGGGATCATGCAGGCTTTAAATAATCCTTCTAGACCTTGTACCTGCCAGTCTTTTGAACCCCAGATGGTTTTTGTTTCAATGTTGTTTTTCCAAAATTCAAAACCAAATGTAACCATTTTTTCATAAAATGTTTCAGAATAAGTCAATTTAGTATTTGTCAACATTGTTTTCATTCCTGTCTTATTTAACATTTTAAAATAAAACGTTTCTGGATCACTGTTGTTAAACCCCGAGAAGTATTGCAATTTCTCATAAAATGTTTTCGAGCTGCCTTTTGGCGGAGTTGGACAATGGTCCCATTGATTATAATTAAAAACATTTCTAGGTTGAGCAGATTTATGCAAATAGTGATGACCATAATGAATATAGCAATGCAATTCTTCATAATTTGATGAACCCTGTAAATAATCATGTTCTGTGAATTTAGCTGACATTAATAAATCTGACTTATTATTAATATTTTCAAAGTCTCAATCATCAGAGAAAGTACTTGGTGTCACAAAGTCACTTAATGAAACCTTGAACTGATGTGGATATTTCAAGAGCTCAATCGGGCCTTACATTTCATAATCAGTTTTGTCCCATGCTACCCCACCGGGTATTGGATTGGCTGTGATGTTCACTGATGACAGTTCTCTTTTCTCAATGTGAGAGGATCTGTGAGGCTTTAGGACCAAGTTGATGTTCTGACTTGCTGTGTCCATTGTACTATATTTTCCTTCAATGAATTTTCCCAAACATAGAACCACGATGAGCCAAAGTAGGAGGAAAAGTACACCTAACACAATCCAAAATTCAATCCATGGTGAAATCAGATATGTTTCTTTTAGTTGATGAAAAAGTTCAGTCATTTTTTCTTTGAAAGTTTCTGTTGCTGGCGTTTCTTCATGCTCACTTGGATCATCGGAAAAGTCATCGAAATTGATGAAGTAGCCAGATGCAGTTCTGTCAATTGTAGGAATTGCTTCCGGATTTTCTTTAGTCTTTGAATCTTCTTTTGTCACATTAGTATAGTCTGAAGCTACATCATTGTAGACAGGTGTTTCTTGACGAACTGTTGCAATTTGGGTTTCAAGAGGCACAAGTTCCATGGCTTTGTTGCATAGTCCTTTTTTATTTACTGCAGGTTTATCAAAAGTGATTAGTCTCTCAGTTTGAACCTCTTGGATTGTAGCAAGATTTGGTCTTTTGCTACTTCTTGGGAGTCCACTGAGCCAACTACTTATTATGGCCACATGATTGTGGTTTTACCAGGTCGATGGATACAACTCGGTTCTCCTTTTTACCAGCAAGGGGCGGTAGTACTACTGATCTTGTTCCGCTGACAGCTAAGACAGGTACTGCTTTTCTGTAAGAAGGCCCAAATTCCTTCTTCACCGCTATCTTTTCTCTGACCAGATCCCCAATCTTTGGCATCCAGACAGGTCTTGCTGGGACAGGTGGTTTCTCTTCAGTGGCTGTTGGTTTTAACTTTATGTTACTTAGACTTCTTCTTGTTTCATTTCAGTCCTGTAAAACAGCCAAACGGTCTTTGATATCAAAGGATTTTTCATTCACCACTGAAGTCTGACAATCTAGATCCTGGATGTGCATTCTAGTACCGAACAATAGTTCGTATGGAGTGATACCTTTTAGAGAATTTCTTGGCAGATTGTTAAGACTACGTTGGACACTTGGTAAATGTTTGACCCACCCATCACTCGAACCTAATACCCTCGCCGTTATAGATTGCTTTATGTCACGTTTTTTTCCTTCCACTACCGCATTTCCCTCAGAATGGAAGGGAGAAGAGTACCGCAATGCAATGCCCATGCTGGCCATGGCCTCTTTGTAAGCTTGAGAGCTAAACGCAGGACCCTGGTCAGAATGTAGCATGCCAATTGCGTATGTGCCGATAAAGACTCGCAAATCTTTTATAACAGTTCTGGCGTCAGCCGAGCGCTGGGGCCACATCCAAATGAATCTTGTGCAGGAATCCACTGCGACCATGATATATTTATAGTTATACACTGTGGTCCCTTTGTAAGGGACCACAGTGGTCCAGGTAAACACATGCTAATGGTTTATCTGAGATTAGAAGGGGCGTCTGTGCTGGTCGTTTCACTGTTGATACTTTCATTCTTTGGCATATTTCACATTCTAGAACATAGTTTCTAGTCTGTTTCCTCATGCGTGGCCACCAATATCTCTGTTTTAATAATGATATTGTGGCGGAAACACCAGCATGTGCAGAGGCGAGCCCTTCTTGTGCCGCTATAATTAGTCCTAATCTGTGTTCCATGTTTGGAATTGCCCTATCCCCCACTCCAGGGATTCGAGCAAAAGGAACATTATTCGCATCAGTTATGTATGAGTACTTTACTGGAAAGACTTTTGAGAGTTTTTTTCTATCATCTTTTACTGAAGCACTGACAGCTTGTATTATATCGCTGTCTATTTTTGTTTTTGACCGTGTGATAGCAGCTACGGAAGCCGTTTGCACAGCTGCCTTCGCGACTTCATCAGCCAATGAATTCCCCGCAACGTGAACGTCATCACGTTGATGACTCAGTGTATGTATCACATGAGTCTTTTGTAGTTCTTTCTGTAAAAGAACTACCTGTTCCCAAAGCGTTTTATGCTTGATTGTGCCACCTTTTGCATCTTTGAAGCTGTTTTGAACCCAGTTCTGCAAGTATTCATTGTAAGACTGAACGTAGTAATATGAATCGCACACTATTAGTGTGGGGAATTCGCAATCGGTATTTTCAAGCGCCATCTTAAAAGCCAGTAGTTCAGCTCGCTGAGCTGTACAATCTCCTAGAGATTGAGTTTTAGTGACCGGTGGTCTAATTTTTCCTTCGTGCCAATGACCTTTAACAATCTCGCACTCAGCACTATATGCTTGTTTACCCCAACTGCGGGTTGTGCTGATCCGTCTGTATATATTATACAGCCGTAATGTTCCAGAGGCAGGATTTCGGTCGGCAGAGGACATTCATATTCATATTGGAGAAATTCTTGTGTTTTTAAGTTAGGATCAAATTCGTATACTACGTCTGGTGCAGCAAGAGAATTAACCCATTGTATCCATCTCAGATGTAGTGCTTTAGCATTTGGAATGCTTGCTCTTGTTACTGCTTCTAGGGCAGGTACTGGTGTAACGATTATTATTCGTTTACCTTGTGCCAGGGCTCTTTCTTTTGCTACAGCAGTTTGAACCGCAGTCAGAATTTTTTCAGTAGAACTGAATTTCATTTCAGCTTGTGTGTACAAATGTGATTTGTAAGCTATTGGTACCATTTCTCCCTCATTAGAGGTCAGGTACGTGAATCCGCATCTTCCTGGGATGACTCGGATTACAAGGTTGCGTTCGTTTGCGCGTGTTTGCAGTTTTGTTTTAGTTAACATGTCTGTTTGTAATGATCTTAAAATTTCTGTGTGTTTCTGAGTCCAATTGATTGGTTTGAAATCAGGTTTTATTAATTCATAGAGAGGTTTAACCCTCTCTGCATAATTTAGAATGTATGTTCTTCTGAAATTCAGGAAACCTAGTATTGATTGCAAGTTCTTCAGCGTTTTTGGTGCTTGGAGTACAGCACACTTCTCTAAGAAGTTGCCTGCTGGGCTTTTGCCTTCACTTGATAATTCATATCCTAAAAACAGGACAGTTAGGGGAGCAATTCGTGACTTTTTAAAGTTGAGTTTGTACCCTTCAGCTGCGAACCCAAGTATTATAGTGTTCACTCTTTCAAGTATGTCTGCAGGTCATCATCCGTGAGATAGATGTCATCGACATAAGATAATGCCTCATCATCATATATTTGTAGTAACTCTGTTACCCTTGCTGAGAATAATCCTGGGCTATTCTTGAATCCCTGTGGGAGTCAACAGAATTGTTTTTGCGACCCCATTGTTGAGAAAGCGGTCAAATACCTGCTTTCAGGTGCAATGTTTTGACAAAAGAATCCATTAGAGATATCTAATGTTGTTTTATATTTTTTGCGCACGATGTTATTCATTAGTGCTGCACTGTGTGAGTTTTGTACTGCAAATGTTTTGCAACAGGAGTTTAAGTGTCTGTAGTCCAATACTAGACAATATGAATCGTCTGGCTTGGAGACAGGAAACAAAGGATTTTTCATTTGTGAGGTGCATGTTTCAATCACCCCCTGATATTCAAGTTGATCTAAGATCTCCCTGACTTGCTTTTTAGCTTCTTGCTTAACAGGATACTGCCTTTGTGCAGTCGGTTGACTTTTTTTTTTTTCCACAACAAATTTTTTTTATTATTCAATTGAAGGGAAGCAGAGCAAAAGACGTGGTTCCCCACAATCAGGAGAGCGCCACCAAACATTGTAGTACATTGTATTTTTGTCAAAACAATACCAAGTAAGAGGAGAATAAATCAAATTAGGCAATCCCTTCCCTTACCCCTGTCCCCCCCCAACAACCCCCAAAGCCCAACTACCCCACTACCCACCCCTTATCTCTCCCTAACCCTATGCACGTGTAGGAGAAACACAGTTGTTATCGGTTGTGAGGTATGACACAGTAATGAGGCTCTCTCGGTACCTCTGTCTATATCTCTTCCTCATGCGCTACAGGGGGATCAAGAGGCAACCCCCTATACTCCGCCCACCTCTTCCAGATCTTAAAGTGTTTACGGGGGCAGCCTCTCGCCTCAAACACAGGTCGTTCCAGTCCCATATAATAATCCAGGCCGGCCTTCCATGCACACAGGGGGGGGGCTCGGACTCCCTTCCACGCTATGGCTAGGTCTCGCTTGGCCACTATTAGTCCTAGTAGCAACAGGTGGCGCTTGTATATGTTCCCACCGACTCCTTCGAGTATGTGGAGTAAGCCCAAACGGTGAGTGCGTGGGAGGTCCCAGCCCAAAACCTCAGACAAGCAATTCCATACGCCCCTCCAGAATCCAATCAGTCTAGGACATGACCACACTGTATGTAGCAGCGTACCCACAGCCGCACCGCACCGCAGACATTCCGACGAGCCAATCAGTCCAGCCTTCCAGAGTCGCTCTCGGGTATAATAAGACCTATGGAGGTACTTGAATTGAATCAGGCGAAGCCGCATCGCTATTGCGGTTCCGCGCGGGGACTCCAGGGCTTCCCTCCAGTCATCCTCATCTAGGGGACCAATGTCAGCCTCCCAAGCTGCTTTCAGAGGGAGCAGGGTAGAAGAGCAGTGGGTCACTATCGTCTGGTAGATGCGAGAGATCTTCTTATCACCAAGGTCTCCCATGAATACCTTCGCTTCAATGGGGCTAAACTCAGGGAGCGAGTCCAGATCCGCAATGCTGGGTGCGAGTGCATGTCGGAATTGTAAGTAACGAAAAAACTGGGCTTGGGGCATACTGAACTCAGCGCTGAGTTCCTGAAAGGACTTAAGAGTAGTCCCGGACATGACATGTCCCAGCATTGATATCCCAATGGCTTCCCAGCCATCAAACCCGGAGAGTGTTGTCAGTTCGGGGAGGCGTCCATTGTGCCATAATGGTGTCTCAGCGGTTAGCCTACCCCACCATCCCATACGACGTAATGCCTGCCGCCACACAGCAAAGACCACTTTCGTAACGCACGGTAACGCCCGTCGCAGCCGGGCCGAGTAGAGAATCGTGTGTAATGTATTATCGCCCATCAATGAGCGCTCCAGGGCATATGTCGGGTCTCCTCTGTCGCCATACCACCACTCATTGAGTATGAGCAGCTGTGAGGCCTGATAATAAGATAGCAGATCCGGGGTGGCCAGGCCACCACAATATGTGGAAAGGAAGCACGTCTTCACAGCCACTCGGGCCGCGCCCCCAACCCACAGAAAGCGGCTCAAGGCAGAGTTAGCCTGCCGAAACCACTGGGGAGGGATAGGATGAGGATAGTTCTGTAATTGGTACAAGAGACGCGGAAGAGCCACCATCTTAAATATCGCTGATCTACCAAAAATGGTTAGAGGCATCCGGGACCAAGTCTTAACGTCCTCTTGAACCTTATCCCACACGGGTACAATATTGCGCTCCCACGTAATACGGGTGGATTCGGAGAGGAACACCCCCAAATACTTCAAACCGTCGGTTGCCTGCTGTAAGTCCATCGCCCAGGGGTCTATCTCCGCCGTGCCTCCTAGCACCCAAAGGGTGGATTTGCCTAAATTCAAGCAGAGTCCCGAGACTTCTCCAAATACGCGCATGATTTCTAACACTCGGGGCCCCGAGCGACTCAAGTCAGTGAGAAAGAAGAGGATGTCGTCTGCATATAAGGCAATCCTGTCGAAAAGAGTCTCAGACCAGACAAAACCCCGGAGCTGGGCGTCTATGCGCACCCAAGAAGCCAAAGGCTCCATGGCCAGAGCAAACAGGTACGGGGACAATGGGCACCCCTGACGGGTCCCCCGTCCAATGGAGAACACCCCCGAAGTGGCCCCAGCGACCCTAACGGACGCCGTGATATCGGTATAGAGCAATGAAATGTATGACATACACCGGGCCCAGGTTGAGGCGAGACAGGAGTGCAAAGAGGTACGCCCAGCTAACTGAATCGAACGCCTTATGGATGTCTGCCAAGAACAAAGCCGCTCGGTCTCCCAAGTTCCCCATCGCGTCTACCGCTGCCTGCGCGCGCCGGATGTTGTGTCGTGTCGCACGGTGAGGCATAAAGCCCGCCTGGTCCGGATGGACTAGGTCCACCATATATGGGAGTAAGCGGTTCGCTAGTGCCTTTGCTAGTATTTTGGCTTCTACATTAAGCAATGAGATGGGGCGATACGAGTCGTGTCTGTCAGGGGGTTTGCCAGGTTTCTGGAAGACCACGATCTCGGCGTGACGCCAGTCAGGAGGCAATCTGCCCCGCTCACGTGCAACCTCCAGAGTACATCGATAATGGGACCCCAGGAGTAGCTGGAATTTCTTAAAAAACTCACAGGGGTAGCCATTCGGACCCGGTGCCTTCCCCGCATTAAGTTGGCCCAGTGCCTCCCCAAGTTCCTCGGCTGTAAGGGGAGCATCCAGTTCCCTCCTGGCCTCGTCAGACACCGCCCGAGGCGGCAAGTCATCAATAAATTTAGCTACGTCGTCTGCGCGGAGACTGTCTTGTGGGGCATATTGTGACCTAAAATAATCAGCGAAACTCGCTGCAAGCTCAGCTGGGTCTGTAATCGTCACTCCGTCCTCAGCAGTGAGGCCCGGCAGCGTGATCGGTTGGAGACGTCGCTGACACAACCTATGGAGCATGGTACTGGACTTATCCCCCCATTGGTATATTCTGCTCCGCGTGGCCAGCCACGCCTGTTTAGCCTCATCCATCAAGAGAGAGGCGTATGACCGTTGTGCTTGGAGAAGCAACCGTATCGCCACCTCGTCTCCTCCTCCCCGACTCCGCTGTTCCAGTTCCTCTACGAGTTTGGCAGCCGTAGTGGTCGCCTCCCGTCGTCTACGGCGGGCCTCAGCACACCACGCAATATCTACCCCCCTTATAGTAGGTTTCATTGCCTCCCACACTACCGCAACGTCCATACCGTCCACTAGATTTTCCCGCCAGTAGTGTGCGACGGCTTCCCGTAGATGTTGGACATAAGTGGGCTGCTGGAGATGCCACGAGGACATCCTCCACCGGAAAGGTTGCCGCTTCGTAAGCAGTTCTATCGTGATTGATACTGGGGAATGGTCCGAGAGCCCCCTCGGAAGCATCGCAGCGTCGCGCACCCTGCTCAGACAAACGCCAGGCACAAACATATAATCTAGTCTCGAGAACGAGCCGTGCACCGCAGAAACATACGTGTATTCGCGCGCTGCTGGATGCATATGTCGCCACACATCCACCCGTCCTAGTCCTTCGGCCATGGCCTGCAACCGGGTAGGGGAACTCGGAGAAGGGCCAGCAAGCACTCCCTGCTGCCTCTGACGGTCCACACTAACATCCATCACCTCATTCCAGTCACCCCCAATCACAGCCAAGGACTCCGGTATATCTTCCCACACCGTAAACAGCTTCTCGGACAGGGCCCACTGCAGAGGGGGGGGAGCATACACACTTCCAAAGACTACCGGCTCCGTGCCCACCATACCCTTGATAAATACATAGCGGCCTTGAGGATCCGCCCACTGCTTCTCATGGACGTAGGCCACCCTGCGGTGCACCAGAATAGCAACACCTCTAGAGCCCCTGACAAAACCAGCATGAAAGACCTGATGATATCCAAACCTCTGCAAGCTAAGTACTTTAGAGCCCATCATGTGAGTTTCCTGGAGCAAGAGTACATCAGCAGCCTCCCTCTTCCCCCAACGTAAAACAGCCCTCCTTTTAACGGCAACCAGCATCCCCCTGACATTCCAAGTGATTATCCGTAGGGACTCTCCGGGGAGTCTATGAGTCAAGTCAGCCATAGTCAATCTAGGTCCAACAAGTATGCCTCCTGCGCCATCCCCACACACCGCACACTGTCCTCGGATCTGTAACAAGCAGCACGTGCATTTCCCCCCCCGCCCGTCCCAGACCCTCCCAACATCAACAAAAACGACCCCAGTATGTCCCACATTCCCAGTCATCTCTGTACCCACATGTCCTACCCCCAACCCCTGCTGCAAACACCCCCCACCCCCATACCTCATAGAACATTGAAGTACCTGTCGCGGCATGGGCCGCCCCGGGTCCAAAACAGAGGGCCCAAGACCAACCATACCAATGGATCCCAACACCCCCTAAGAACAGCAAATCCCACCCCTCCCTTAGCCTACACCCACTACGCGTGGTAGTCGGAGGCCCTAATAAGTCACCCCCAAACCCTTAACCGCCACCCCAGTTACAACTAAACATCTCCAAGAACTAGCATCATAGGCAGCGCCCACACTTCTAAGGACGAGGCCCGGCCGTGGGCCTCCTGGCAGCTCGAGTTCACCGCAGCAGTGCAGTCTCGCCCAGGGACTCAAGAATTATCCTCAGATTGGTCGGATGCAATAGTCCCGGTATCCTGAGTCGCGCCGGCAGAGGCGGACCTCTTCCTCGACCGGGACCTCCGCTGTCGGCCATTTCGGGCCGGCTGACCCCTCCGCTCCTGCGACGAACCTCCAGGGGCACCAGGATTCAGACCCGGCTGGGCATGTGGCCTGATCGGCACCGACTCGTCAGTCCACTTGAAGACATCTTCAGGAGAATCGAAGAAGTGAGTTCGGGACTGATAGACAACCCGCAGGCGGGCCGGGTACAACAGGGAATATTGGATTTTCAATCCTCGCAGTTTGGCTTTAGCATCTAGGAAGGAGCGACGCTGCTGCTGCACTAACCTGGTATAGTCAGGAAAGATCATGATCTTCCGATTTTCATACATGATGGAGTCTCTGGCCCTCGCCTCTCGCAGAATCACGTCTCGATCATGATAGTTCAACAGTCTGGCGATTACAGCCCGGGGTCGTTCCCCTTCCGGCGGTCGCTGAGTTAAGGCGCGATGTGCACGTTCAATCACAAAGCAAGTGGAAAGGGCCCCTGTGGGGAGCCAGCTCTCCAGCCATCGGGTTAGAAACAGTTCCATATTGCCCTTCTCGCATCGCTCCGGAAAACCAACAAAGCGTAGGTTGTTCCTACGTGCGCGACCTTCAGCATCTTCCACTCTGGTCGCGAGGTTCTTTTGGACGTGTTCCATCGCAGCCACTTTGCGTTGCAGGGTCCCTACATCGTCCTCCACCACTGAGATCCTCGACTCCGTCTCCGTAATCCGCTCTACGGCATTCCGCAGATCTTGTCGCAGCAGGGTCACGTCCGCGCCCACTGCACCAATCTTTGCGTCCAGCATATCCCTGGACTGGGTGATCGCCGCCATGAGTGCTGCATTATCCGGCCCAGTTCCTCCGCCACCGCCGGGCGCTCCAGAACTCCCACTGGGCCCCGTAAACTTGTCTATGGGCCCCTGCTTGGGCGGGCCGCCACCTCCCCTGGTCATAATTGCGTGGAGCTGTAGGGCACAGTATCAGAGGGATCCACAGAGGGGGCGGGGGAGGCCCCCACCGACGAGCGGATCCGTCCGCGGTCCCGCTGCCCCCGGAGATAAGCAGCCCCCCACTAGGTCCGGGTAGCGCCGGTGGGTCAATGTATATCGGTCACCAGGCCGCTTCCTTTCCTCCCTCCCTTCTGGCCAATCCGTAGGTCGCGCAGCGGACCGCCCCAGACTCCACAGGTCCCGCAGGTCCTCGGGCGCCCAAACTGCTCCACCGCCGCCCTCTCCAATGACGACCCAGGGGGGGATCAATGTAGCCTGCTGGCTGCCTCAAACAAGTTCTGCACCGCAGGCCGTGATATGGCCCAGGGGTTTGTTCCAGAAAGCAGCGCAGCGGCGCACCCCACAGCCGGCCGCAATCTCCACGGTCACGGAGGCACCTAGACACCTCCTATGGTCCGCATCAGCCCTGTCCGCAGCCGGCCCCTGGAGAGCGCGAAAATCCAGGCCCCGGCTTACCGGCAATGATGCAGGCCTCCGCTCCTCCCAGGGCCTCCAATCGTGTCCCAAAAGTGTAGCGAGTCCGGTCGGCACCCAGCCACAGCACCACGGAGCCACCGCCGCCCAGGGTCAGCCCGCCAGCTGAGTAATCCACTGGCTCAGTCAGGCCTCCGCAGCCACTCCACTGCCGATGTCGCTGGAGACCCCGAAAATCGAGGTCCCGGTCGCTCGGCCCCGATGTAGGCCGCGTCGCTCCCCAGCCTCCTCCAGACGCCAGAACAGGCACCCACCACGACCGGAGGGCCCCCTCAGCAGCTCCTCGCTCCGCCAGGTAGGAGAGTCCCGCCAGCCCCGGGGAAGCGGATGTCAGTGGGTCGGCGCGAAGACCCCCCGGCCGGGGAGCGCCAAACTCGAGGCCCCGGCTTTCCCCTCGGGGACTAGGCCGCAGAGTGATGCCGCTGATTTCGGCTCTGCCAGTGATCCGGGAGCACCGAAGGGCACACCGGACGACACCTCCTGCCCTCCGCGCTTCGCGCCGGCGGTGTGGGTGACCAATCGGGTCTGGAAGCCAGGATAATTAAACGGATAAGGAACGGGCCGGTGGGAGCTCTAACAAGCTGCGTCCACCATCTTCGCCCGCGTAGCCACGCCCCCAGTCGGTTGACTTTTTAACTGGATTTTGTGGGGAGGAGAATCCTCATCCCATCCTACATGATTTTTATATAATGCAAGAGCTTGGGCCACTGCCCATTTTCTTGCAAATGTGTATTTTTTATGAATTGGAATATGATTTGAGAAGGCAGGCATAATCATTTCTTCGCCATGAGGGCACTCCCTGACAAACTCTGGTGGCCAGTCTTTTTCAGCTAACAGGATATCATAGCCTTTAGATAAGTCATCCCAAAAGAGACCCCTTATTTTCCTAGTTTTGTCCCCCTCTATACGTAATGTTATTTCATATAATTTATGGGGTTTGCTAACTCTGTTGTCTGCAGTTTCCACCTTAATGTATTCATTCGTGTCCACTGTCTCCAGAAGATTCATCAGAATCTTGCGAACTATGGTTACTTCTGCTGCGCTGTCTAGCACTGTCTGGGCCCACTCTCCGTTTTTCAGTTGTGTCCTCAGTATCCTCGGCATGTTTTATTTTAATACTGGCTACTTTCTTTCTTGGAAATTGTAATTTTTTACTTTGATGAGCAGGTTCCTTGTCTTTGGAATTGACGTGCTCTTCCTTGTGTTCTGACCGTCCTCTTCTTTCCGATTTCTGTGAGGAATTCTGAAAAGATCGAGAGGGACGTATATCAATATCTGTCAGGTTTTCTCAATTTATCCCTATCTCTAAGGTTGTATCTTTTCTCAGAGGGCTCCCTTTGGGGAGACTTGCTTCCTCTTTCTGGAGATCTATCTCTCCGTTGAGGGGACCTTCCTCTGGACTGAAAACGGTTTTCTCTGGGAGTGGATTGTTTATTACCCTCCCAACTCTTTTTTGGAGTATTCAGATTATTTTTAATAAAAGTTTTTTCAGGATTTTCAATTAGTTGTGGTTTTAGTGGTTTCCCACCCAAACTATCTCTACCTAGTTCTTCATGGGATTTTTCTATGATTCTGGCAAGTTCAAATGGTTGTTCTGCTATATCTGTTTCTTTCAATTTCTCGAGATATTTTGTGTCGTCAATTGCCAATTTAACTAATTCTCTATATGCCTTTGTTAATTCTTTTTGTTTAATTAAAAGTTCTTCGCTTGACATTTTGTTAATGTCGGGATCTGGTGTGTAGCTGGCTAGAACCGGCCATGTGGCTCCTGGTCTACCTAGTGGACCGAGCCTGGTAATGTGATTTTGATGTTTTAGGGCGCCATTAAACCAGAGCGGGTGCTCTTGGTAAGTTAGTGGAATTTCAACGTCCTCGAAAGGAGCGTATTCATTTGGAGGTTCCTCTATTTTGTAATAGTGGAAGTCTTGTGTTACAGCGTTTGCTGCTGGAAAGTGTATCCATGAATAGAATACCTCTGTCTGCCGATATTCATGGGCCTCTACCACGAATATGAACGTACCACTTCTCGGTGATAGTCCTTTTTCTATAAGTTTAAGAGTTATAGTTCTTCTTACATTAACCGGAATGATTATAACATTCGGGTCATTCTGTTGGAGAGTTGTGTCATCTAACAACAGTTGAGACGCTGTAGCATCTCTTTCTTCGTCACCGTCCGGCATTTTACTGACAGAAAGTTTTTTTGTTGCAGAGCAAGTTTCAAGGAAACAAAGATTAGGTGCACAATATTTTCGAAGACTGTATCCTTCAACGTTGACTAAACCAAAAACTAAATCATAGGAATCTCTTCCTACTAAGTTCCGGCGGATATTAACCTTTTACCCATTCCAGACGTCTTTTGGAGTTTTTATGGGAAAAAGGGGTCTGTGTGAAAAGCACGACTGAGTTACTCTAATGTCTTGCATTAGATTATCGCCTTACCAAACGTTGGGCGCCATGTAGTGTAGTTCCTATATTCCCAATAGGCTCTGCGCATTGGAATAACATAAACAGCAGTTTAGACATAGGACTGAGGTCATCTAGGTCTCTACTGACTATGTTAGACTTAATTCGTTTTGCCAGCTAGCTCAGAGGTCACTGGAAATGTTCTTGAGTGAACAGGAAGGGGTTAACTTTCCTGAATAGGCAAGAAGGGATTCGTTTCTGACAACCTCATAAACATGACAACTTTGCTCCCTCAGAACAAAGAGTATATCTCTAGAGTCGTGTGAAAACAATAGACAGTTATTTCACTCAGTCAATCGTGCATGCTTAATTTCACCAGGAGTGCAGAGAAATAGAGAGACGGGCGTTTTCAATAAAAGGTGTTATTTATTGAGCAGTCTTCTTTCTCATGCAAGAGAAATGAGTTGCCACAATTGCAATACTTATCATAAAGTAAAGTGCGTACAGTAAAAGGAGTATTATAAAATAATACTGTAAAAGCATTGATATGGTTTCTTAGCCATATGATACTTTAAAACGGATAAAATATATACATACATAAAAACATCGACTAACGTACTCAACTGGTGCTTCTAAGATACGCCTACCCCGGTGTACCTGACCTAAGCCTAATACGTGGGAAGGAGAAAGTAAGTTGCAGTTTAAGTTAAGTTGGTTTTTTGCCAAGAATCTGAATCAAGAATTCTCTTAAGGGTTTAGTAAGCTCCGTACCTTGGTAATAGAATGTAGGAGGTCTTGTATCTCTCTCTCAGGACTCGATCTACCAGCAACCCGCAAGGGTGACTGGAAACACCGGATTTGGATTTCTCGGCAGGAGAAAAGACAGCGTCTCTCTCAGTGCGTCAAATGGGAGGGTCGGCTTCCTTCAGCACTCGCATCAGCTGGGCGTCGGGCAAGTAGATAGCCGCTCTGCTCCAAACCACAGTGTGTTTACTTAAGGCAACTGTTGGTATATTTATACCTGAAAGGTGCAGAGTTTGACGTAAGGTTGGACATAAGACGTCACTAAGAACTAACCGTTCTTTCTGGACTCCAGGAGTTCTTGTGCAAATCAAAACAAAAGCAGGGGGATTTCCCGGGCTGCTGGAGTCTTGGTTTGTTTAAATAACGCGTTGTACTTTCTAGGAGTCTATGGGAGTAGCCTTGCCGTATTTGGACTGCATGGGCTATGACTAGATATGGACATGATTCTTATGCATTATAAGGATATGTTTTGGTATAACCATATAAGGCATGAATCGGGGATATCTTGATTAGGGTCCTAGATAGATTCACAACAACACCAATCTGGACTGGTTACGCTGTGCAACACAGCTCTGCAGCCTCGCCTCTGCTGTGCAAGCGCACCTGCTTCCAAGCTACAAATACTGCAGTGCACGCACACCAAGCATGCACCGCCTACTAGCATAGTGGTGATGATGGTGCGATGCGCGCCAGCGTGTACCCAGTTTATGGGTCCCAGGGCCGTCAATCTTATAGCACTACCAATGGCGGCCCTGGGCCCACCCCCGTGCTTTGCGGAGTCCTCTGATGTGCGCCACGGCCGCCACCACCACGCGCGTAGACAGTCTCGGCAGGGGAGTGCTGAGGGCGATTTATAGAACTCCTAGGGTAGTGGCAAAGCCACCACTACAGTGGAGTGTAAAGAAAAGGAGAGCCTGGTGTCCTCGTAAGTGTTTTTGGTAAACTTTCTTTTTTCAGCAAAGCTGCTGTTGTTCTACTAAATACCGAAAATTAAGATGCTGCTCTCCTTTCACGGACCAGGCTGCAGCTTGGCATCGAGACTGTATGGCGGTCTCCCAGGGAAGCTCTGAAAGCCCCGTTTACCTTCAGTCTCTAGGTTCTCAGAAGGATGCCCTGTGGCCTCTGGGTAGACTTGGCAGACAGTGTCCCATTGTTTGCTCTCCATCCTCAGGACTCTCAGAAGTCCTCAGGTCACTGCGGGCAGACACAGTGGTCTCCGCTCGGCTGTTTCCCCTCTCAGTTATTAGCCGGTACAGATATTTGGCACCACGCTTTCATCATTAGAGCACCCTGTGGCCCTCTGCTCCCTGTCACTTGTTAATAGATAGCATGCCTTAATGCAATCTCTGGACATGGAGGTCTTTGAGCACTGAGATGATGTTTCTCGTCCCATTCTATCCCCAGGGCACTCTGCTGCTCTTAGATCACTAAGGATGGACAAAGACCGGTTTTTCCCTAGGCACTGTCACCAACACACTCTCATTTCTAGTATAACTCACTCCAAAACGATGCAGACTTGCAACTACTAAATTGTCGGCATCATGGATTCACACCTACAATGTGTGCAGTTGTGTGAAAAACCTTTTTCCTACTTATTTAATTCCCAAAAAATAATTAGGAAAAAAGGCATCCAATCCGGAAATCTGTTTGACCTCCTGATAACAGGTTCGAGGGGTGTAAGGTCCAGCCAGCCTTTCATCCATCAGAGGTCGATAAAATGAGCACCAACAAACATCTGTTATTAAGTGGCAAGATGCCTCTAGAGCCAAACGTACCCTTTACAAATACAGATTACAGACTAATTCGGTCTCTTATCAAAGCCATACCCTTACCCTAACAACAATTTCCACACAAATGAAAACCTTAATCCAATTAGTCAACATTCCTTCATAACACAGCAGTTAATCAAAACCCTAATTTATTACACATATTTTGCAATTCATTTTTTTTTTTAATTAAGGCTATTTTGTTTTCCACTCTAGAATTCTGCCGAAATCCACCCGCAGACAAAATCAATAATTGGCAAAGCCAAGAGGTCTCACCTTTGAAAGTGGTAGCTGATCTTTTGACTTTGACAGTGCTTGTTGCCGATTATGATCAACTGCTGCTAACGCAAAAAAAATCAAGCATTGGCATAGCCAAATAGGTCGCGCTTTTGGGACCTTATAAGTATTTAGTTATGCAGCACAATATCCTTGGGGCAACAATATCAACCGTTGCATGCCTAAACACTTATAAGGTCCCAAAGGCGAGACCTATTGGCTATGCAAATGCTTGTTTTTGTTAGGTTATGCATTAAACACACTTGAATTGAGTTGAAATGGTAACATCTAGGCTTTTTCATTTATTTAAACACTTTGCAGTAAGGCGATGTGTTTGGTTGCAGGAAACACTCTGTCTGCGCACAATTTGCATACTAAATGTATTCGCCTGAGGCTTAAATTAGAAATAATTCACCAAGAATGTGATCAGAATGATCCCACCGTCTGCTCAGACGCCTCATCTGGTGGGGCTTGAGGAGTTCCTGAATGCACAGCTGTGTTAAGTGGCACAACAATTGGTAACTACAATTGCACTCGTTAAAATGTTTAATCTTTTTTATCCGATTGAATGTTACTGTGCCGGTGTGCCCTGTGCCCTGTGCCTACAACATGCTAGGGGCCATATCGTGCTGCTGCTTTTTACTCTGCGCCAGCGCAGGTAGGGTCCAGCACTATTTTTCTGTAGCAAGCATTTTCCTAAACGGGGAAGAAAATGATGGAAGGTAAGATGTCACTGTGACTGTGAGAAATATACATGTCACGGGGCTGTGTGCTGATCACATGTGAACCTTACCTTACGCTGATGATGGGACGTCATTTGCAGCATCATTTGAACTGGGTTTTTTCAGTCTGTGAGATAGGGCGTTAGTGCATGTGTCTTTCTTTCTGTCTCTGTTCCACCGTAGTCACAGTTTACATGTATTGAATGTAACTAGATGATTTTCTTTTTTGTTTGTCTTACTAAAACTCTGACTGAAAGTTACTTTTCTGGTCCTCATTCCAAATGCTGCGCTACTAAGATAGGGCAATAGCAGGAGTTACCAGCTCTAATGGAAATACCCGACAAGCTGTATCACTGTGGGCCCGGCGGGTCTCGTGCACATCCAGCAGCCGCTGAAAACATTGTGGGCCAGGTGCGTCTCGTGCACACCCAGCAGCTGCTGAAAACAGCGTAGATTCCAGTAAAACTCCAGGGGGAAACCGGCGCTGAATTTCCTGCAGTGTGCATGCATGGTGATCCCCCCTTGTTATAAAAGTCCTGCAGTTAAACTAGCAATTGCGTGAATATATCCCTCATTACAAGAATTACCATGATATCAGTGTCAGTGACATTGGGAGACACTGGGCTGTTTTCTAAACCACTGGTAATGGGACCCTCAATGGGGCAAAGATACCTGCATCAATAATATTTGTTGTCTTTGGCCAGGCAAGTTGGAAGTACAGTGCAGCAGAGGTGAGGCTGTATCAGGAGAGACCTCAGTGGTAGTTCTACAGGAGTAGTACTCTTTAACATACTCTTACATGTCTTTGTTAGGCAGTCCAGAAATGCCCAACTGGCAAACAGTAAACACACAGTCCTTTCTGTTTGTGCTAATTGTGTTGAGTACTCCCACAGTGTTCCCATTTATTCCACTTTTAGATGTTTTGAGGACAATTCACAAACTCGTGTCATAGTGCCTAAAGAAATTCAACAGGAGCACTACTTTATGCACTCCAAATGCATTTGTAAATAGGCCTTCTAACGTCTGTGTTGCCAGGCCTCTTTCTGTGCTAAGTTGGTGTTGACATACCTTTGCCCAAGGGATACAATGACTTCTCTCCTGGGTCCAGATGTAGGTAATTCATATTTACCGACTCTTAAATACCGAATTTTACTGATTCGGTATTTAAGAGTCGGTAAATATGAAGGGGGGAGATGTAGGTATTACAGATTCTGTAAATACCGAATCGTTAAGATTCGGTATTTACAGAATCTGTCAATACCGAATCGGTATTGCCCATTGATTCCTATGGGCCTTGAAGCCCATAGGAATCAATGGGCAATACCGATTCTGTAATTACAGAATCGGTAAATACCGAATTTTGCAAGGGTGCCGGGGGTGTCACTTTGACACCCTCTAGCACCCCAAAAATAGGCATGTGCGCCATGTGGGACACAGACATGCCCTAAGGGCATGTCTGTCTGTCACATGGCTAGGTGTGCATGCACACATGTGCATGCACACCTGAATTCGGTATTTTAACACTCAATTGGATTGGGTGGTAAAATACCGAATTTGTAGGGCCTTTGGGACTCAGAAGAGTCCCACCTACATCTGGGATTTATCGAATCGGTAAAAATACCGATTCGGTATTTTACAGAATCGGTAAATTTACCGATTCTGTAAAATTATGCCCCTACATGCCAATTCTTAAATACCGGTCGGTAACGGCCGAAATTGGCCGTTACTGACCGGTATTTAGGCTCCTACATCTGGCCCCAAGTGTGCATGTGCCGTTATATGTCCATTCAGGTGGGCAAGTCATAGGCATCTTGTATAGGCCTATGTGGTCTCTCTCTCACTCTACTATCTTGAGTAGACACTATGCGGCTGTAAGTCATTACCAAGCAACTCCCCAGTACCTTGACTGCCCTTCACCTCGGTATCAGCATCCTAATGCCACTCTCAGCTAGGGCCACTGGAATTATGCAGCAGAGGCGGGCCACATTATGTGGGAGGGTTGACTAAATTATTCAGAAAGAAAAGGGAAATCACCTGGCACCATTTTTGATATGGTGGTTCTATTCTGTGTATTTTACACACAGTAGAACTGTCTGTTAGAGTGTACACATGGTAAAACTGCTACTTCATTAGAAACACTTTAACAACCAAACACAGTAATTAACAACTGAATGATGACCAGTTCACCTCTACGGAGGGCCTTCCACTGGACTGGAGCACTTCTCACACGTTTTTATTAACTTTTGATTTGCTTCACCTAAAGACAGAATTTTATTTTTGCTAAAATCTACAGAGTAAGTAGCAATACCACATTTAAGAGGCTTGCAACAATGCCATGATTCCCAAATGTGGTTAATAAAGCAGAAATAATCATTCTACTGAATTCTATATTTTCATTTGCAGTGCCTGTCTTTATTATTAAACCGTTGTACTGTATAATTTAACATGTTTGTTAATGATCCTTATAAAGAAAATGTAATAATGAGCATGTTTGCTCAGCGGGTGATAGTCAATCCCGGCTTCCGTCTTTTACAGGCTTATTACCATTGATAAAAGTCGCAGTTTTTTATAATAATACTTCAAGGAAATATTATATCAATCATGCCACATGGAATACATACACCAAAGAGGCCAAGCGGATGCCAGCAAAGAAAAACAAAAAAGGAAAAAAAATGATTCACTCTCAACACTACGTGGATCCATGCTTCAATAAGTCAAGAGACCAGATGATGGCCAGGGTGAGGTTTCATCAAAAGACACAGTTCCTTGGCCACCAATTGATAACACTGATTCTGATGCTAGTAGGCATCCTGCAGAAGAGGAAGGAGTTGAAATAGAAGAAAACGAAGCAGAAAAACAAGGAAAGGAAGTGGAAATTCAAATGGATGAATTTGAAGCAGAAGAGAGTACTGAAAGTGACTCTAACCATGATACTGTAAATTAGATGATAAATGAGGTTAAGGGGGAACATTGAAATAATTTAGACGATGCTTCTTTTTGGAAAATACCAGTTCCAGATCATTTGTGGGTTGTAATTATCAAAAGAGGAAGTGCTTCTTTCCAGAACAAAGATGGCCCTTTCAGAATTGTGACAAGGCTAGAACCAAAAGCAAAAGGAGATGTTCGCCAGCTATCAAAAGAGTGGTTTACAAGGTGAGGCCAAATGGCGAGAAAGTGTTGCGATCATGGATGGTTTACTCACTCATCAGTGAAAATTTGTATTGTTTTTGCTGCTGACTCTTTGCCACTACTCATGCTACTGACACGACATCCAGATTTCTGACTGTGTTTCAGATGTGGTGGAAACTGAGCCCGAAAGTGCATAATCATGAGACATCCGAAGAGCACTTACATTGCCTTGAAAAATGGAAAACATTGGCAGCATGACTTGGACTGCAGAAAACAATTGACCCTGAAAGTATTGCTTTGATGTACATAGAGAAGAAAAAGTGGAGAGACATCTTGCATAGGTTGCTCGATATTACAGTTTCTTGCCAAGCAGAATCTGGCATTCCGGGGTCACAATGAAGATTTCTTGAAATGGTTGAGATGCTTTCTAAATATGACCCAGTGCTGAAAGAGCACCTAATGAGATTAAAGCGAAGCACATTAAACTCAAAGCATCAGTATCTTATACCAAAAACTCAGAATGAGTTTATATATGTCCTATCAAATCATATGAAGGAGAAGCTTGTCATGGATATAAAATCTGGCAGGTATTTTGGGCTCATGTTCGATAGCACACCTGACACATCACACACTGACCAAATGTCCGAAGTGATCAGATATGTGAAAACCCAAAATAGGAAAGTTGAAGAAAGAGAAGTGTTTCTGGGATTTTCCCCTTTAAAGGGGAAAAAATCTGTTGACCTCAGTTTGGATATTCTTAAAAAACTGGAAAGTGATGGACTCGACATTATGATGTGCCGTGCTCAAGGTTACAATATTGCTGCCACTATGGCTGGAATCCATAGGGGTGTACAAGCCATTTTGAAAAGAAAGAACAGGAAAGCTATTTTTAATGGATATGTGGACCATTCGCTTAACTTGTGCGGCCAACACTCTTTTGCTGAAAATGCTTCATGTGTGACTTTTTTGGAACACTTGAGACAATGTTTTCCTTCTTTGCTGCTTCCACTCACCGATGGGATGTTTTAATGGACCACACTGGAGTCTCAGTGAAAAGACTATCAACAACACACTGGAGTGCTCATCATGCTGCAGTAAAGGCAGTGAAAGAAACATTTGATCAATGTGTGGCGGCAATTGAAGCTCTATGTGATCCAGCTGAAAATGTAGGCACAAGAAGTACAGCCCGAGGTCTTTTGCCTGCTGTCTGCAATTTCACGTTTCTGTGCTACCTCTACTTTTGGTGTGATGTACTTGAAGAAGTTGATCTTACACAGTTGTACCTTCAGACTAAGAGCTTAACTCTTGACAAGGTGGTGACAAAGCTAGAGACGCTAAGACTTTTTCTGTACGACGAGCAGTGCAATCATCTAGTGGAGCAGGCAATTGAACAGGCACTTTTAAAAGCAGACCAATATGGAATTTCAGTAGAGAGCAGACCCAGGTTCAAGAAGAGGAGGACAGGTGAGAAGACAAGAGATGCTAACTCTGCAAGAAGAAAACAAGAGGGCGATGCTTGAGTGTATTGATCGTTTCCATTCTGAACTCCAGATCAGATCAAGAGCCATCAAGGAAGTAGCAGCCATGTTTGAGGCTGTTCAAGCCAAGAGTTTGATATATGCCACTGGCTGGCATCCTGTAGAGTCTTCCACTGAGGTTAAGGCGGAAGAGGAGGAGCGAGGTGCGAGAGTGAGCGGGTGCTGCCGAGCCGAGCCACAGAGGCAGAGCGAGCCGAGCCGAGAAAGCCGACAAGCCAGCGGGGAGAAGGCGGGCATCGATATACTTCACCGTACCGGCTTCAGCGGGCGATAGGCAACAGGCGACGTGCAGTGGGAGGAGCACGGGCTTGGTTCCCGGAGCTCCCGGAGCTCGGACCTGCGCTAACAGAAGCGGCACCTGGAGGAGCACTTGGAGCGCTGGGAGGCAGGAGCACGGTGGAGAGCGGGGGGGGGGGGGAGCGGCATTCCGTGTGAATAGAGAGCCGCTGGTGTGAGCAAGTAATCGACATAGCAGCACAGCTGCAACCCAACCCGACCCAACCCGACCCGACTCGACCCGACGCCACTGCTTGACCTCTTGCTCACAGAGGGGAAGGGGGGGGAAGCGTGGTGAACGCGGAGGAGAGAGCGGCGACCGACAAGCTGTGTGCTTCTGTGTTGTGAATAGAGCAGCAATTCGTTTGTTTGGCAATAAGCGGCAATAGGGAATACAAATAACTGCTCAAAAACAGCTTAAAAACAGCGTTTCCCTCCTCCTAATCCAGCTCATTAGCGTGCCATTTAGTGTACCATCTAATTAATCCAAATACACCGCACTCTGTATTAATCCTACCACCATTGCCAGGATGGGTTGAATAGTTAAGCAGCGGCAACAGCAGCAGTAGCCGACCAGGAGAGGCAGCCAGGAGAGGCAGCCGGGCGTTTCTAACCCGCTCTCCCCCCGCGAGCCCCATCGTGTCAAATAACAGGAAGGGCTTCTCGTAGTAGAGCCTCAACAGAACCAACACGCCACTTTATGCCATCCTAAACGCTGCGACTCTACCGCAGGAAAGCCTAGGTCCAGGAATCAGCTTGTGCTCGTAAACCCAGCAAACAGGACCAACTGGACTAATCGCAACCGTTCAACCAATCAAAAAAAAAAAAGAGGGGGGTTTAATTTTGACATCTAAGGCATACCCAAGTTTCATGAATTCCAATCCCAACCCCCCTGCCTCTGCATCGACCCCTCTACTTGCGAATCCAGCGCATATTTAACCATGAGGACTAGAAACTCAAACTTGATTCAACACCAAGAGAAGCCCCGCCCTCACAAATCAGCAAGGAGACAAAAGGCAAAGTTATTTTACCCTCCTGGGAGAGGGAGCTCTAATCTAGGGTCAGGGCCTAAGGAGGGCGAACAAACGGGAGCCATCGCAATTACACCGGTATCACCGGCATCATCGGCATCAGCACTTCCACCAGGAAAGACTCCCAGCCCAGACAACGCTATGGCCCACAGGCCTTGTCTCACTACCACAAAAATAACAATTGGGCCAGCTGGGAACAGAGACATAAGAGAATGTATACGCCTCACGGCACCCACACCAATTGAACCTAGTGGGGCTTCGAGCCCTCTACCCACTCCACGCTCGGGAAAACCCCCTGGATCCACGACAGGTTAATAGAGGTTGGAAAAACATCTAGCCCCACATTACCTTGGCGGCCAGTCATTCCACTTTCACCTAAAATAATCACCCTCCAAGGGGGTAGATCACCCGAAACACTGACATCAAACATGGATTCAATAAGACCTACTTACACAAGTTCAAACAGCTCGACCCCTCAACAGCTGGAGGACTATAAACTGAGCCTTGCAACGATTGGGGCCTACGAATCCAACGGGGCCCATGAAGCCAATGGAACACCTATAATCAGCGATACACCACAAACCCAGCCCATGAATCCGTCAAAATCCTGCGACCCGGAACAAGACAAAGACTTGCAGCTTTTAAGCCCCGGGAGTGGAGGAGCGGACAAGGATGAGAAGCCACCATTAATTACAAACCATTTAACACTGATTAACGAGGCCCTTTTCTCAATGGCAAATGCGGCAATAATGCATGCAGACAAACTTGATGCTCAAATTATCATTTTACAAGCAGTTGCGGGGCTGATCTCTGGGATAGACTCCAAACTGGACCACGTGAACTTACTAATACATAGAGCCCAGGCTAACACAACCTTAATGGCCAAACCAGAGACCTGTGGTTGCAGCCCCATATTGCTTAACTTAGAAAAATTACCAGATATTATGAACACGCTAATTGACGACCTTAAGAACGAAGTGAGTAGGCATCAGAACAACTCACCTGCACAGCAAAACACCAAAGCGCCCTGTAATATAAAAGACTCACAAATCAGTGACACAGATTCTCCCCAAGAAGAGAAGAGCTTGGGCACTGAGTCTTCAGCGATGGTCGACAGACCGGAACAAAACCCAGCTCCATCTGTGACAATAACCTCGTACTCCATCACACCCTAAAGCCGGTAAGCCCAGAAACTCATCATCTTTATAGAAAAAATAAGAAAAAACTAAAAAAGCTTAACAAGCAGAGAAAAAATAAATCTTTCACCAACGGTTCGATCCGGCAATGGTTGCTGCCTAAAAACCAGATGACTACCGCTCACATCGACATCCAACACGCGACCTGTCATTTAAGCACTACTAAAACGACAGGAAAAAATCTGGTATACCCAGAAGCCTCACACACAACCAACCCTGACATTAACCTGAGCATAGCGGATTACCTGGCAGCCCGCCAGCCAGCCTCCTCGACCACGAGCGAACAAAAACATGCACCAGATCCACAAGGACAAAAAGCCGGGGATGTAACCCAGGTCCCACCAAGAGACCGCGAAGTCCATCTAAAAAGCCCTCAGCTTTGCGAACAATTGAACATAAGAACGAGTGGAATGACCCAAGCGACCCAAGATATCCAAAAAACAATCACTCCGCTTACAATGTCAGCACGAGCCCATAGGGTACCTCAAGGCAACTTCGAGCCTAACTTTGAGCGTACCGGGAATCGGGCCTCGAACCTCAGGCCATCTAGATCACCCCCCCGAGACGACAGCACAGCAGACAACAGCCTTATTTAATCAGGGACAAGTCTGCCCGGTCACCACGGCACAGGTAACTTCTATCCCCTCGCAGGCCAACGACTTGAAGGATGTATACTCCATTCACAATCCGACCCTTACAAACCATCAGGACCGGAAAATACTGCTGTACCCTGAATATGTCTCACAGGGCAAGTGGGACATTCTCAACCGCAGTAATCTTTTAAAACTCTGTGTAAATATCCCGGGTCAAGAAAGGATAAAAACAACGGACATTGAGAGCGTTTCCTTTCTCACTCCAGACTTCAATGAGATAAATGAGACCACAGAGCTAACCTTTACTAGTCTATCCATGGCAGAGGCCCTGAAGAGAAACCATACATTACTGGAAAGCTGGGGCATAAAAATAAAGATTCAGCCCATACTAAAATATCCATCGATTTTAAAAATCCGCTACCCGAAGAATTGCCCGGACATCCAGGAACAGACCACTGGGAGGAACACAGGCGTGAATGCTCCGCTCGACCGAGCACTACATGTGGGGTCCATCCTCCAGGGAACCAAAGGCGGTACGAGCATAGGTCTCACTAATGAAACCCTTATTAAAATAACAACAAACTTGGGTCAGGGCAAACGCTTCTGCTCAATTAGGGGGAGCGCCAGCAAAGACTGGTACTGGCTGCCGCAAGCTTTAAATCCCAGCCCCTAACATCCATCTTCCCGAAAACAAGGACCGCAACCAGCATCGGTCGACAAATGGCCCAGAAAATCACACAAATCGAACATCGACCACCAGCAGATTGAACATCATGACCTGGAACGTTGCAGGGATTATAAAACTCGTTCAAAATCAAGCCGCAGTGGCATTCTTGGAAGAGGCGGATATAATTTGCACCCAAGAAACTTGGGCAACAAAATCTATATCAATAAGAGGGTACGCAGAATACTGCAAACCAGCCACCAAGAATAACATATTTGGAAGACCCTCAGGTGGGATATCCATCTACATTAAGCACTCGCTGAACCTCGAATTCATGGAAATAAAAAGCCTATCAAACATGTTCTTGGCGGGCATTTTGAAAAGCCTCCACTCGACCAACGGGCCTCTTTCAATACTGTTAATTAACGTTTATCACAATCTTCGCGGGCCGGGGGCTAAGGATAATTTGATCCTGCTAACAAGTCAGCTAGAAGCTCTGCTACTACAGCATCCTTTATTGGACTGTATCATCCTTGGCTACCTCAATATACACAACATAGGGGTCATGGCCACACAAAGCCACCTCCCTGGGGCCAGCAACGCATTGAACGCTCTAATAAATTCCTACAACCTGGTAACAGCCCACTCTGTCCTCTTAAAGAACAACCCTGGGGCTTTTGTTGCCCCCACTTATAACAATCAAACTACGATTGATTATATCATATTAAGCAAAAAATGACAACTTTTGATGTCAAATTACACAGTGCATCCACGAAATGAAAGCGATCACGCCGCCTCAACTCTCACACTGAACCTGACAGTAGAAAGCCGTCACAGAACACACTGCATCGGGGCTCCAAACGGTGGAGAATTGTACAAGTTACCTAGAAGAATCAAATGGGGGCCGGTACCGATCATTAAGTTCAACGAATGGATAAATACATGGGCAGGCTGGCCATCGTGCGCCCATAACACGGGCGCAATAGAAGAATGGGACAGATTTGCCTGTAACTTAGCGTCCTTGCTTCGAAGAGATACAGCAAGCACAAACCGATGGCATCCACCATATACACTTGGATTTATTCCGGCAATCAAAGAAAGCGCAAGACAACTAAATGCTAAACGCAAAGCATATCGGAACAACAGCACAGCATCGGACAAAAAGCTACTAAAAGAAGCAGCAAAAAGTATTTCAAAGAAGGTGTGGGCCGTAAAACGTGAATTTTCCGAGGGACAATGGCTGAAAATCTTTGATTTGCTGAGACCCTGTAAATCCCAAGAGTTTTGGAGCTATTTAAACACCTTAACTCAAGAAAATAATCACAGAGAGAGTTCCCTCGACGCACATACCTGGGTCACCCACGTTAAAACTTTATACAAAGACGATCGAAGTAGACCTTACTTAAATAAAGCCCTCGCAGGAAGTGAAGAAATAGACACCACTGCCCACACAACGGCCGCTCCAGAAAAATCTTTAGTCTCTAAGATTCCCCCAAAAAAATCAGACAAAACGGGGCACCGGGCCCCAACGGCCTTCCTGGCTCCCTGTTTAATTCTGGTCTGAGAATTTGACCCAACTGTACACAGAATGCTGGTTCTTGGGGGACGTTCCAGACTCCTGGAGAGGGTCGCTTCTGCACCCAATACACAAGAAAGGGCAGAAATCCGACCCGACCAACTACCGCATGATCGCCCTATTGGATATCGAGGGCAAGGCCTACGCGAGTACCATTCTGGCGGAACTAGCAAGCTGGGCGAGTACAGAAGGTCTTCTGCCCCTCTTCTAAACAGGGTTCAGACCCGGGGCATCAACCGTGGATAACATAACAGCTCTCTCATACCTAGTCCATCAAGCACTGTCGCGCAAAAGCCTTCCTCTCTTCGCTTGCTTCATAGATTACTCTGCAGCGTTAGACGGGGTAGACCGCGTAATTCTTTGGAAGAAGCTGGCACTTTGGAACATCAACCCAGCCCTGTTGAAAGCAATTCAATCTCTGTACCAAAGAACGTGGGTCAGAATTAAACTTTCGAGTGACTCCGCTTCAGAGAAAATTGAAACGGACCGCGGCCTAAAGCAAGGGTGCGTCCTAGCACCGCTGCTGTTTAATCTATAAACAGCAGACATGGACAAAGCCCTGATCGGAGCCGCTCTAGCTACTCCAAGGATTGGGGGCACTAAAATACAGTTCATGCAATATGCCGACGACTTGGTACTTTTGGATCACACCAAAAAAGGCCTACAAAAGGCACTGTCGGCCCTGGCAATCTATAATGATAAAAACAGGTTGGTGGCCAATCCATCCAAATCAAAAACTGTAATCTTTGGGCACTATCATAAAAAAAACTAGCAAAATGGAGTCTCGGCCGGTTGACTCTGGAATGCACGCAGCAATATAACTACTTGGGCGTCTGGTACCACGAATCGGGCGCCCTGGAGCTCATTTAAGGAAAATTCAAAGCAAAGGGAAAGCCATCATCTACACCCTCTGCAAAACTACAAGCCACCCTACACAGCCCTACAACGACATCCATCCAAAGAGTTCTAAGGGCAAAACTAATGCCAGCCCTTAACTACGCCCAACAAGTGTTTCCTGGAAAATTAATCAAAGACCTGGAAAAAATCAATTGTAGTGCATATAGGAGATTATTCCACCTACCCGCGTGCACCAGAAATACTCTTGTGAGACTAGAATTTTCTTTGAATAAACAAGAGCTGGAAGAGATGGATGCACTGAGTAAATACTTTTACCTCACTACAGTGGCACATGAGAAAACAATGAAGGCAGTTCTACAAAACATCTTTCTGGAACCAGGGGCTTGGTCAGCGACCCTTGCCGCGGCCACTGATCTCCTTAATTTAGCCACAGAGAACTGGGACCCTGAGCTAATTAATTACTCTGGCATCAAAAGCACAATCAAAAAACAAGTCCGCATTTGGTCTCGTAAATCGGACTTGGAATCGTTGGCAAAAAGAGGCCTCCACGAGTCCCAAAGTCTCCCACACACAGTGTATAACTCTAAACACCACCTTACGCAGGCAGTGGGCCACACAGCCTTACATAGGATCTTAGCATACAGATTACATCCCCTGCCACTCAAAGAATTATACACCATCGAGCCGATAGGAACAGCGATCAAGGAATGCCGGCTCTGCGCTCACCTCCTATTTTGCTGCCCGGCCCTGCGCGCAGCTCGCAACCTTTATCTTAGGCCCATCATTCTACAACTGGGGACGCGCACTGCAAAGGAGGCAGTCTATCTACTCTACACACCTGAACACAGTAAAACAGATGGCCAAGTTTGGTAAATTCATCCAACAGACTCGAATGAAGCTGATGGCAATCTCGGGCTAAATGACCAGAGACTTACATAACGCACGTTGGGCCGTAAGGCTATGGACATCACTCCTCTCAACCCCCAAACAATCTGATCTTAATCATACAGACTTTCTTTTAATACGACGATTTTGTTAACTTTTGTACCTTGTTTTTAATGTAATGGTTTTGAGTAACCAAACAATAAATTATTCATTCATTCATTTATTCATTCACTGAAAAAGAGTTACTGGTGTGCATTCCAAAATTGTCCACTTTCTATGATGAATTATCGGAGGGAGAGCTTTTATTAGAAATACCAAGGCTGAGAAGGCACCTGAAGGCAGCAGAGATTGATCTTGAAGAAGCCAAAGACTGGTCAGTATTTGACGTTTTGAAATTCATAGCTGAATGGGACTTCCTAGAATCTCTCCCATATCTCTCACTGAGCCTACAATTATTTCTTACGATCTGTGTGTCTGTGGCTTCATGTGAGAGGAGTTTTTCAAAGCTGAAGTTTATAAAGAACTATTTGCGATCTACCATGGGACAGTCAAGGCTTTCTAATCTTGCAATATTATCACTTGAAAGTGATTTGGCGAAAGGAGTTGATTTCGATGAAGTAATTAACAAGTTTGCAGCTTTAAAGGCCAGGAAAGGAAAGTTCTGATTAGTCGAAATTTAATGTGACATTGTAATTTATACTGTTGCATACTATTCTGGCAGTTACTGATTGTGCGAACCCAATACAGAACGGTTACAACCTTATCTCCTGTAACAGTAAAATTAAAAGTTTAATGTTAAAATAAAAATAAAAAAGTAACATATTTTCTATGTAGTTCTTAGTTCTTAACTTCTTACAATATTTTACCTCCAACCTTGTTGAATTCAATTTTTCTTCTATGGCCTTTGTAAATAGGACCTAAATTTACAAACGTTACTTACCAACTGTGTCCACTGGCGAACTCGGAGCGGAGAAGGTCCATGCGGTAAGTCGTGAGGGGGTGACGCCGTGAGTTACCCGCACCGGGTGACACCAACACTAGTGACGCCACTGGGGGATCCTAAGCCTCTACGGCGCAACCCATATAAGCGTTTGAGCAGGCAGGGAATTAGCACTGTCCCTCTGCAATCTTTAAGGCTGGCAGGGACAGCCAGAGAGTGAGGATTGAAGATATTCAAATCGGGGTCAAGTAGGTCATGTCTGTGTCAAGTTCTGCGTTAAAGTCCCCAGCTATGTTGATATTCAAGCCAGTGTGTGAATGGGTGGAACTATGTTCCAACCCCTCAATAAAATCAAAAAAGGAAGCAAAATTAGGGTTGTTGTTGGTGGAAAAATTATCGTTATAAAAATTCATGAGAACAAAGCTGAAAGTATTGGGCCACTTAACTGTGAATGCCTGACAGAGCCTACTATTTGTAGAAATAGGTGAAATAATGCGCTAAAGAGAGGTCTTAAACCACAGGGCTAGTCCGGACCGAGCTCTACCCATCACAGAAGGGGTTGCAAGATCAGAAGGCCTTGACTGTCCCATGGTAGATCGCAAATAGTTCTTTATAAACTTCAGCTTTGAAAAACTCCTTTCACATGAAGCCACAGACACACAGATCATAAGAAATAATTGTAGGCTCAGTGAGAGATATGGGAGAGATTATAGGAAGTCCCATTCAGCTAGGAATTTCAAAACGTCAAATACTGACCAGTCTTTGGCTTCTTCGAGATCAATCTCTGCTGCCTTCAGGTGCCTTCTCAGCCTTGGTATTACTAATAAAAGCTCTCTCTTGGATAACCCATCATAGAAAGGGGACAATTTGGGAATGGACACCAGTAACTCTTCTTCAGTGGCAGATATCAAACTCTTGGTTTGAACAGCCTCAAACACGGCTGCTACTTCCTTGATGGCTCTTGATGTGATCGGACTTCAGAATGGAAACAATCAATGCACTCAAGCATCACCCTCTTGTTTTCTCCTTGCAGAGTTAGTCCAGCATCTATTGTCTTCTCACCTGTCATCTTCTTCTTGAACCTGGGTCTGCTCTCTGCTAAAATTCCATATTGGTCTGCTTTAAAAGCACCTGTTCAATTGCATGCTCCACTAGATGATTGCACTGCTCTTCGTCCAGTAAAAGTCTTAGCATCTCTAGCTGTGTCACACCTTGTCAAGAGTTAAGCCCTTAGTCTGAAGGTATAGCTGTGTAAGATTAACTTCTTCAAGTACATCACACCAATAGTAGAGGTAGCACAGAAGCGTGAAATTGCAGACAGCAGGCAAAAGACCTCGGGCTGTACCTCATGTGTCTAAATTTTCATCTGGATCACATAGAGCTTCAACTGCCGCCACACATTCATCTAATTTTTCTTTCACTGCCTTTACTGCAGCATGATGAGCAGTCCAGCGTGTTGTTGATAGTCTTTTCACTGAGACTCCAGTGTGGTCCATTAAAACATCTAATTGGTGAGTGGAAGCAGCAAAGAAGGAAAACATTGTCTCAAGAGTTCCAAAAAAAGTCACACACAAAGCATTTTCAGCAAAAGAGTGTTGGCCGCACAAGTTAAGTGAATGGTCCACACATCCATTAAAAATAGCTTTCCTGTTCTTTTATTTCAAAATGGCTTGTACACCCCTATGGATTCCAGCCATAGTGGCAGCATTATCGTAACCTTGAGCGCGGCACATCATAATGTCTAGTCCATCACTTTCCAGATTTTTAAGAATATCAGAACTGAGGTCAACAGCTTTTTTTCCCCTTTAAAGGACAAAATCCCAGAAACACTTCTCTTACTTCAACTTTCCTGTTTTGGATTTTCACATATCTGATCACTTCGGACATTTGGTCAGTTAGTGATGTGTCAGGTGTGCTATCGAACATGATCCCCAAATACCTGTCAGATTTTATATCCATGACAAGCTTCTCCTTCACATGATTTGCTAGGACATGAATAAACTCATTCTGAGTTGGTGCAAGATAAGATACTGATGCTTTGAGTTTACATGTGCTTTACTTTAATCTCATTAGGTGCTCTTTCAGCACTGGGTCATATTTAGAAAGCATCTCAACCATTTCAAGAAGGTTTCCTTTATTCAATGAAGATTCATCTTCAATGGGATGTATGATATCACAAGGCATGCTTTCACAACGCATGCCTTAACAACGCGGTTTTCACAACGCATGCCTTTACAACGCATAGTGCTTTGGGGCGCTGGATAGTGAATTGTTTAATTTACTATTCCAACTCCAGTCCCCGTGGATAGTGGGGAAGGTGTTGGATAGTAAATTAAACCTATTCCCTATCCTAGAGCGCCCCCCAGCGCAATGCGTTGTAATGGTTTGCGTTGTAAAAGTTGCGTCGTAATGGCACTGCGTAGTAAAAGTTGCGTTGTAAAGGTTGTCTCCCTCTTCAATGTGGCCCCGCAATGCCAGATTCTGCTTGGCAAGAAACAATGTGATATCGAGCAACCTGTGCAAGATGTCTCTCCACTTTTTCTTCTCCATGTCCATCAAAGCAATGCTTTCGGCATCAATTGATTTGTGCAGTCTAAGTCCTGCAGCCAATGTTTTCCATTTTTCAAAGCAATGCAAGTGCTCTTCGGATGTCTCATGATTATGCACTTTCGGGCTCCGTTTCCACCACATCTGAAACCCAGTCACAAATTTGGATGTCGTGTCTGTAGCATGATTAGCGGCAAAGAGTCGGCAGCAAAAACAATATAATTTCTCACTGACGAGTGAGTAAACCATCCATGATCGCAACCCTTTCTCGCCATTTGGCCTAACCTTGTAAAACCACTCCTCTGATAGCTGGCGAACATCTCCTTTTGCTTTTGGTTCTTGCCTTGTCGCAATTCTGAAAGGGCCATCTTTGTTCTGGAAAGAAACACTTCCTCTTTAGATGATTACAACCAGCTAATGATCTGGAACTGGTATATTCCAAAAATATTCTAATTTTCCCCCTTAACCTCATTCATCATCTCATTTACAGTATCATGCTTAGAGTCACTTTCAGTACTCTCTTCTGCTTCAAATTCATCCATTTGAATTTCCATTTCCTTTCCTTGGTTTTCTGCTTCATTTTCTTCTATTTCAACTCCTTCCTCTTTTGCAGAATGCACACTAGCATCAGAATCAGCGTTATCAATTGGTGGCCGAGGAACCGTGTCTTTTGACGGATCCTTACCCTGGCCATCATCTGGTCTCTTGACATATTGAAGCATGGATCCCCGTAGTGTTGAGAGTGATTAATTTTTTTCCTTTTTTGCTTTACTTTGCTGGCATCCACTTGGCTTCTTTGATGTATGTATTCCATGTGGCATGATTGATATAATATATCCTTGAACTATTATTATAAAAAAAGCAGCGACTTTTATCGATGGTAATAAGCCTGTCAAAGACGGAAGCCGGGATTGACTATAAACCGCTGAGCAAGCATGCTCATTAATGCATTTTCTTTATAAGCATCATTAACAAACATGTTAAATTATACAGTACAACGGTTTGATAATAAAGACAGGCACTGCAAATGAAAATATAGAATTCAGTAGAATGATTACTTCTGCTTTATTAACCACAGTTGGGAATCATGGCATTGTTGCAAGCCTCTTGTAATGTGGCCCTGCTGCATACCCTGTAGATTTTAGCAAAAATAAAATTCTGTCTTTAGGTGAAGCAAATCAAAAGTTAATAAAAACGTGTGAGAAGTGCTCCAGTGCAGTGGAAGGCCCTCCGTAGAGGTGGACTGGTCACCATTCAGTTGTTAATTACTGTCTTTGGTTGTTAAAGTGTTTCTAATGAAGTAACAGTTTTACCATGTGTACACTCTAAAAGACAGTTATACTGTGTGTAAAATACACAGAATAGAACCACCCTATCAAAAATTGTGCCACATTACGCCAGGTGATTTCCCTTTTCTTTCTGTATAATTTAGTCAACCCTCCCACATAATGTGGGCCACCTTTGCTGCATAATTCCAGTGGCCCTAGCTACAAGTGGCATTAGGATACTAAATGGCCTCGGCCGAGGTGAAGGGCAGTCAAGGTACTGGGGAGTTGCTTGGTAATGACTTACAGCTACATAGTGCCTACTCAAGATAGTAGAGCGAGACAGAGACCACGTAGGCCTATACAAGATGCCTATGTCTTACCACCTGCATGGACATATAACGGCACATGCACACTCAGAGAGAAGTCATTGTATCCCTTGGGCACAGGTTTGCCAACACCAATTTAGCACAGAAAGAGGCCTGGCAAGACAGAGATTAGAAAGGCCTATTTACAAATGCATTTAGAGTACATTAAGTAGTGCTCCTGTTGAATTTCTTTAGGCACTATGACAGGAGTTTGTGAATTGTCCTCAAAACATCTAAAAGTGGGATAAAACTGTGGGAGTACTCAACACAATTAGCACAAACCGAAAGGACGATGTGTTTACTATTTGGGAGTTGGACATTTCTGGACTGGCTAACACAGGCATGTATGTTAAAGACTACTACTACTGTAGAACTACCACTGAGGTCTCTCCTGATACGGCCTCACCTCTGCTGCACTGTAATTCCAACCTGCCTGGCCAAAGACAACAAATATTATTGACGCAGGTATCTTTGCCCCATTGAGGGTCCCATTACCAGTAGTTTGGAAGACAGCCGGTGTCTCCCAATATCACTGATATCATGGTAATTCTTGGAATGGGGGATTTATTTACGCCATTGCTAGTTGAACTACAGGACTTTTATAACAAGTGGGGTGGGAATCACCAGGCATGCACACTGCAGGAAATTCAGCGCCCGTTTCCCCTTGGAGTTTTACTGGAATCTACGCTGTTTTCAGCAGCTGCTGGGTGTGCACGAGACGCGTTGGGCCCACAGTGTTTTGAGCGGCTGCTGGGTGTGCACGAGACCCGCCGGGCCCACAGTGATACCACGGGTCGGGTATTTCCATTGGAGCTGGTAACTCCTGCTATTGCCCTATCTTAGTAGTGCAGCATTTGGAATGGGGGCCAGAAAAGTAACTTTCAGTCTGAGTTTTAGTAAGACAAACAAAAAAGAAAATCATCTAGTTACACTCAATACATGTAAACTGTCACTACGGTGGAACGGAGACAGAAAAAAAGACGCATGCACTGGCGCCCTAACTCACAGACCGAAAAAAAACGTTCAAATGATGCTGCAAATGGCGTCCCATCATTAGCGTGAGGTGAGGTTCACATGTGATCAGCACACAGCCCCGTAACGTGTATATTTCCCACAGTGACATCTTACCTTCCATCATTTACTTCCCCCGTCTTTCTGCTTTGCATGTTTTCCTCTATTTTACTTTAGGGAAATGCTTGCTACAGAAAAATAGGGCTGGACCCTCCCTGCGCTGGCGCAGAGTAGAAAACAGCAGCATGATATGGCCCCTAGCATGTCGTAGGCACAGGGTACAGGGCACACCGGCACATTAACATTCAATCGGATAAAAAAGATTAAACATTTTAACGAATGCAATTGAAGTTACCAATTGTTGTGACACCACTTAACACAGCTGTGCATTCAGGAACACCTCAAGCCCCACCAGATGAGGTGTCTGAGCAGACACATGGATCTTTCTGATCACATTCTTGGTGAAGTATTTCTAATTTAAGCCTCAGGCGGATACATTAGTATGCAAAGTGTGCACAGACAGAGTGTTTCCTGCAACCAAACACATCGCCTTACTGCAAAGTGTTTAAATACATGAAAATGCCTGGATGTTACCTTTTCAACTCAATTTAAGTGTGTTTAATGCATAGCCTAACAAAAACAAGCATTGGCATAGCCAATAGCTCCCGCCTTTTGGACCTTATAAGTGTTTAGCCATGCAACGGTTGATATTGTTGCACCAAGGATATTGTGCTGCATAACTAAATACTTATAAGGTCCCAAAAGCGAGACCTATTTGGCTATGCCAATGCTTGGTTTGTTTTTGTGTTAGCTGCAGTTGATCAGAATCGGCAACAAGCACTGTCAAAGTCAAAAGATCAGCTACCTCTTTCAAAGGTGAGACCTCTTGGCTTTGCCAATTATTGATTTTTTTCTGTGGGTGTGTTTCGGCAATATTCTGGAGTGGAAAACAAAATAGCCTTAATTAAAAAAAAAAAAAAAAAAAAATATGTGTAATAAATTAGGGCTATGATTAACTTTTATGCTACGAAGGAATGTTGACTACTTGGATTAAAGTTTTCATTTGTGTGGGAATTGTTGTTAGGGTAAGGGTCTGGCTTTGATAAGAGACCGAATTAGTCTGTAATCTGTATTTGTAAAGTGCATGTTTGGCCCTAGAGGCATCTTGACACTTAATAACAGATGTTTGTTGGTACTCATTTTATCAACCTCAGATGGATGAAAGGCTGGCTGGACCTAACACCCCTCGAACCTGTTATCAGGAGCTCAAACAGATTTCCGGATTGGGTGCCTTATTTCCAAATTATTTTTTGAGAATTAAATAAGTAGGAAAAAGGTTTTTGACACAACTGCACAAATTGTAGGTGTGAATCTATGATGCCTACAATTTAGTAGGTGCTAGTCTGCATCGTTTTGGAGTGAGTTATACTACAAATGAGAGTATGTTGGTGACAGTGCCTAGGGAAAAACCGGTCTTTGTCCATCCTTAGTGATCTAAGAGCAGCAGAGTGCCCTGGGGATAGAATGGGACGAGGGGGCATCATCTCAGTGCTCAAAGACCTCCATGTTCTGAGGTTGCATTAGAGCAAGCTATCCATTAACAAGTGACAGGGAGCATAGGGCCATAGGGTGCTCTAATGATGAAAGCGTGATGCCAAATATTTGTACCAGCTAATAGCAGAGAGCTGAGAGGGGAAGCAGCCGAGCAGAGACCACTGTCTGCCCGCATTGACCTGAGGACTTCTAAGTGTCCTGAGGATGGAGAGCAAACAATGGGACACTGTCTGCCAAGTCTACCCAGTGTCCACAGGGCATCATTCTGAGCACTCAGAGACTGAAGGTAAACAGGGCTTTCAGAGCTTTTTTGGGAGACCGCCAGACAGTCTCGGAGCCAAGCTGCACCCTGGTCCGTGAAAGGAGAGCAGCATCTTAATTTTTGGTTTTTAATAGAACAACAACAGTGTAATATCCTCAGTTCTTGTAAATATGTCCCCTTTAATTCTGTACCTAGCTGCTCAGCCACTGTGAGTGTTCCGGTTAGAATGTTAGCGTGAGTGGAATGCTTGGGTGCCTGTATGTGAGTGTTGTTAGTTGGGAGATGGGCTGTGCAGCTAGGAGGCTGCTCCTGGTGGGGCTTGTTGTAACTACTTCCTAAGAACTCAATAAACATCATCTATTTTTACCTGGCCACGTCTACAGCATCTACTTGTGACTCCTACACGCATGGGACCAGCTAACTACATTTATGGCGATGATCTACATGGGATTTTTCTGCAACTCAACGTGCAAAGTTACAAGAGTAAATTTAACGCAGATGGGACAAAGAAGCAAAAAACTTTGAAACAATTATCATTAAATTCAAGGAAAAGAAAAACAACCTTTCAAGTAAAATGCCTCGCAGCCACACCAGTGTCCACTACAACGGACAGCCCAGCAGAGGCGTGCTGTGTCCTTTTTAATACGTTTGCAACATTTTGTTAAAGATCCTTAGTTTCTACATATGGCCACAGCGCCACATCAAATGTCTACAATGCCACAAAGAGAGTATACAACAACACTAAAGTGCCTCTTCGGTAAGGTAATTTGTGGCTGCATGTTTACTAGATACAGTGCAGCTGACTGCACAGTGAGTGCATGTTTATGGCTACAGTGAAGCTGACTGCACAGTGAGCCTTACGCCTACAGAGAAGGTCTACTTATTGAAAATGTCCTGCTAAGTAAGTACATACTACTTGTATGCTTACGCCTACAGAGAAGGTCTACTAATTGTGAATGTCCTGCTAAGTGAGTACATACTACTTGTATGCAAGTGCCATGACTTGCGGGGACAGCTGGCTTGCATTTGGTCTGTCTTCTGCTTCTAAGATGTGTGTTTTGCTTCGGAGGTATTTTGGTGCAACACGTATGCAGGGATCGCTGTGCTTTGTCTAGCATGACGAAGGAGTCTTTTCTAGGCATTTTGACGGTTGTGGTTGTTGGCGCACACAGAGCACAACTTTGAACATTTACAAAGATGACATTTCATGTGAAGCATTCGGGGTGTACATTGCTTGTTCGGGCTTGGACTTGTGTGGTAAGTTCATGTCTATTTTGTTTTGGGCCCCAGCCTTCACCTCCTCTTTCGGCAGTTCAACCGCCAACATCACATTTAAAATTCACGAGGCACGAGCCCTGACCTGCATCTTGTTGATGTGCTGCTCCCTTTGTGAAGAACTGACTGGTACTGCGGAAGGATGATTTGGTGTACAAACCTGCCTTGAGCCACCCGGCACAAACGTTAAGGAACGTGCCGCCAATTTGGCATTTGGCGTCACGTCAAGGCCTGTGCCTCCTTTACCTATCATATTGCTCAGCATCAGTCAAGTTTATTTTTTTAGTTTAGTGCAGCATCGAAGTGTGTTGAACGGTAACAAGGCATAATATCGAATCAAAAATATAGAATGGACATAATATCGAATAAAAAATGGACAAAATATCAAATGGACACAATATAGTGGTTAAAAATATCGAATTGAAGGTAAGTAATATCGATTGTCAAAATATCGAAGTCAAAATATCGAAGTATATAATATAGGCATTAAAATATATCGAATTTTTAATAATATCGATTTTTTTTATATTAGTATATGTGTGAAAAGTGTATATTATTTTTGTAATGTATGTTTAATTTTTTTTAAGTAATGATTTTTAAGTTATTTAATTTTTGCGTAATTTAATTCTGTAGTGGGTTGTGGGTTGATAGGGGAATAGGGTGGGAAGTAATGTAATTATATTAAATTAAATATTAATTTTTTAACAATTATTAATTATTTTTAATTGAATTTTGCTTTTTAGTTCTGTAGCGGGTTGTGGGTTTACAGGGAATAGGGTGGGAAGTAATTTATTAGTAATTAATATAATATTTGTATTTATTTATTGGTATTCATTTTGAATTTATTGTTAATTATTTTTTAATTGATAATTAATTTTTATTAATTGGTAATTAATTTGTATTAATTGGTTAATTGATAATTATGTTAATTTTATTAATTTATTATCCGTAGCGGGTTGTGGGTTTATAGGGGAATAGGGTGGGAAGTAATTTAATTGTAATTAAGTAATTTTTTATTTTTTTATTTATTGGTATTGATTTTTAATTTATTGTTAATACATTTTTAATTGGTAATTAATTTTTATTAATTAATTCTTTGATAATTATGACAATTTTATTAATTTATTTTCCGTAGCAGGTTGTGGGTTATTAATTAATTGCATATTAAAAATACTTTTTGTGTATTGATAAATAATTTACTGTTAATCAATTATTAATTGGTATTAATAATTAGTTTTTGTTATTGAAAATTAATTAGTTGTTAATTAATAACTAATATTTATTTGTATCTCTAATTAATTAATTATTACATAATATTACATTGGTAATTAATTTTAATTAATGTTTTATTGTTATTGATATTTATTTTATTTTTATTAATATATTAAATCATTACTTTCCCTACTGTTAAACTCACTGGAGTGGGAATAGTAAGTTTTACCCCTACGCTATCCAACGCTTTCCCTACTGTTGCACTCACTGGAGTGGGAGTAGTAATTTTTACCCCTACGCTATCCAACGCTTTCCCTACTGTTGCACTCACTGGAGTGGGAGTAGTAATGTTTACTCTCCCGCTATCCAACGCTTTCTCTACTGTTGCACTCACTGGAGTGGGAATAGTAATTTTTACCCCTACGCTATCCAACGCTTTCCCAATAGTTGCGCTCACTGGAGTGGGAATAGTAATTTTTACCCCTACGCTATCCAACGCTTTCCCTACTGTTGCACTCTCTGGAGTGGGAATAGTAATGTTTTACCCTCCGGCTATCCAAAGCTTTCCCTACTGTTGCAGTCACTGAAGTGGGAATAGTAATTTTTACCCCGACGCCATGGGTACTCACAAACTTTCTCTCGGGGGCCAAATTTACAGTGTGGTTACTGTTGCTCTCTCTGGAGTGGGAATAGTAATTTTTACCCTCCCGCTATTTAACGCTTTCCCTACTGTTACACTCACTGGGGTGGGAATAGTCATTTTTACCCCTACGCTATCCAGCGCTTCCCCTACTGTTGCACTCACTGGAGTGGGAATAGTAGTTCTTACCCTCCCCCTATCCAACGCTTTCCCTACTGTTGCACTCACTGGAGTGGGAATAGTAATTTATACCCTCCCACTATCCAACGCTTTCCCTACTGTTGCACTCTCTGGAGTGGGAATAGTAATTTTTACCTCTACGCTATCCAACGCTTTCTCTACTGTTGCACTCTTTGGAGTGGGAATAGTAATTCTTACCCTCCCCCTATCCAACGCTTTCCCTACTGTTGCACTCACTGGAGTGGGAATAGTAATGTTTACCCTCTCGTTATCCAATGCTTTCCCTACTGTTGCACTCTCTGGAGTGGGAATAGTAATTTTTACTCTCCCGCTATCCAACGCTTTCCCTACTGTTGCACTCACTGGAGTGGGAATAGTAATTTTTACCCCTACGCTATCCAACGCTTTCTCTACTGTTGCACTCTCTGGAGTGGGAATAGTAATTTTTACCCCTACGCTATCCAACGCTTTCTCTACTGTTGCACTCTCTGGAGTGGGAATAGTAATTTTTACCCTCCCGCTTTCCAAAGCTTTCCCTACTGTTGCAGTCACTGGAGTGGGAATAGTAATTTTTACCCCTATGCTATCCAACGCTTTCCCTACTGTTGCACTCTCTGGAGTGGGAATAGTAATTTTTACTCTCCCGCTATCCAACGCTTTCCCTACTGTTGCACTCACTGGAGTGGGAATAGTAATTTTTACCCCTACGCTATCCAACGCTTTCTCTACTGTTGCACTCTCTGGAGTGGGAATAGTAATTTTTACCCCTACGCTATCCAACGCTTTCTCTACTGTTGCACTCTCTGGAGTGGGAATAGTAATTTTTACCCTCTCGCTTTCCAAAGCTTTCCCTACTGTTGCAGTCACTGGAGTGGGAATAGTAAGTTTTACCCCTACGCTATCCAACGCTTTCCCTACTGTTGCACTCACTGGAGTGGGAGTAGTAATTTTTACCCCTACGCTATCCAACGCTTTCCCTACTGTTGCACTCACTGGAGTGGGAGTAGTAATTTTTACTCTCCCGCTATCCAACGCTTTCTCTACTGTTGCACTCACTGGAGTGGGAATAGTAATTTTTACCCCTACGCTATCCAACGCTTTCCCAATAGTTGCGCTCACTGGAGTGGGAATAGTAATTTTTACCCCTACGCTATCCAACGCTTTCCCTACTGTTGCACTCTCTGGAGTGGGAATAGTAATGTTTTACCCTCCGGCTATCCAAAGCTTTCCCTACTGTTGCAGTCACTGAAGTGGGAATAGTAATTTTTACCCCGACGCCATGGGTACTCACAAACTTTCTCTCGGGGGCCAAATTTACAGTGTGGTTACTGTTGCTCTCTCTGGAGTGGGAATAGTAATTTTTACCCTCCCGCTATTTAACGCTTTCCCTACTGTTACACTCACTGGGTGGGAATAGTCATTTTTACCCCTACGCTATCCAGCGCTTCCCCTACTGTTGCACTCACTGGAGTGGGAATAGTAGTTCTTACCCTCCCCCTATCCAACGCTTTCCCTACTGTTGCACTCACTGGAGTGGGAATAGTAATTTATACCCTCCCACTATCCAACGCTTTCCCTACTGTTGCACTCTCTGGAGTGGGAATAGTAATTTTTACCTCTACGCTATCCAACGCTTTCTCTACTGTTGCACTCTTTGGAGTGGGAATAGTAATTCTTACCCTCCCCCTATCCAACGCTTTCCCTACTGTTGCACTCACTGGAGTGGGAATAGTAATGTTTACCCTCTCGCTATCCAATGCTTTCCCTACTGTTGCACTCTCTGGAGTGGGAATAGTAATTTTTACTCTCCCGCTATCCAACGCTTTCCCTACTGTTGCACTCACTGGAGTGGGAATAGTAATTTTTACCCCTACGCTATCCAACGCTTTCTCTACTGTTGCACTCTCTGGAGTGGGAATAGTAATTTTTACCCCTACGCTATCCAACGCTTTCTCTACTGTTGCACTCTCTGGAGTGGGAATAGTAATTTTTACCCTCCCGCTTTCCAAAGCTTTCCCTACTGTTGCAGTCACTGGAGTGGGAATAGTAATTTTTACCCCTATGCTATCCAACGCTTTCCCTACTGTTGCACTCTCTGGAGTGGGAATAGTAATTTTTACTCTCCCGCTATCCAACGCTTTCCCTACTGTTGCACTCACTGGAGTGGGAATAGTAATTTTTACCCCTACGCTATCCAACGCTTTCTCTACTGTTGCACTCTCTGGAGTGGGAATAGTAATTTTTACCCCTACGCTATCCAACGCTTTCTCTACTGTTGCACTCTCTGGAGTGGGAATAGTAATTTTTACCCTCTCGCTTTCCAAAGCTTTCCCTACTGTTGCAGTCACTGGAGTGGGAATAGTAATTTTTACCCCTATGCTATCCAACGCTTTCCCTACTGTTGCACTCTCTGGAGTGGGAATAGTAATTTTTACCCTCCCACTTTCCAAAGCTTTCCCTACTGTTGCAGTCACTGGAGTGGGAATAGTAATTTTTACCCCTATGCTATCCAACGCTTTCCCTACTGTTGCAGTCACTGGAGTGGGAATAGTCATTTTTACCCCTACGCCATGGATACTCACAAACTTTCTCTCGGGGGCCAAATTTACAGTGTGGTTTGTGTCCGAGGGCCGCACCGGTGGGGGTGGGGTCAGTGGGGAAGGGGGCGGGGCTAGAGCAACAAAAAAAAACTGCGACCACGAGGTTGATCACAGGTCCCTGCAGCGGATGCCTTCATCCACTGAGCCACCAGACCCGGCATACACACATCTCTCTCTCTCTCTCTGTCTCCCTCCCTCTCTTTCTAGATCTCCCTTCCTCTCTCTCCCTCCCTCTCTCTCCCTCTGTCTCTCTGTCTCCCTCTGTCTCACTCACTCTGACTCTCTCACTCCCTCTCACTCCCTCTCTCTCCCTCTCTCCATCTCTCCCTCTGTCTCACTCACTCAGACTGTCTCTCTCCCTCTCTTCCTCTGTCTTACTCACTCTGACTGTCTCACTCTCTCTCTCTGTCTCCCTCCCTCACTCTGTTTCCCTCTCCCTCACTTTGTTTCCCTCTCCCTCACTCTATTTCCCTCTCCCTCACTCTATTTCACTCTCCCTCAATCTGTTTCCCTGTCCCTCACTCTGTCTCCCTCTCTCTCCTTCCCTCTCCCTCACTTTGAGGTCTCCCACACTTTGAGGTCTCCCTCACTCTGAGGTCTCCCTCACTCCCTCTCTCTCCCTCTCCCTCCCTCTCCCTCTGTCTCCCTCTCCCCCCTCCCTCTGTCTCCCTCTCTCTCCTTCCCTCTCCCTCACTTTGAGGTCTCCCACACTTTGAGGTCTCCCTCACTCTGAGGTCTCCCTCACTCCCTCTCTCT